>NW_028280901.1:0-342500 GCF_059751285.1 Brachycentrus maculatus | reverse complement strand
ATAAAATGAGCCCAGTCATTTCAAAATACGAACGTTCTAGAAATTTACACTTTATTTATATATATAAACATCTATAAAAAAAAATACTTTAGTGAGGTAAAAATAGGTCTTTAATTTGAATCTACAATTCCATTTTTACTATGAAATTGGATTCGACATGTCCATTTTGTTTACACATTACGTTTGATTTATTTTTTAGTTCACAAATTTATCATATTTTTCGTATCTGGAAGTATAATAACAATTACATTAGGGTTAAAAATTAATCATATAAAGACACAAACACACTAAGAAACTTTACAAACACTACAAACATATAAGTACTTAAGAATATAAAACTAAACAAGATAATTCCTTCATACCGCATAAATATATACATGTTCCCCTGTAATATATGTTTTTTAAATGTATAGCATGAAACTATGAACAAAAGCAAAAAAGAAGGAAAAGTCCCTATCCCCCCAAGCACAAGAGCTCAGTATCTTTTTTGGAGAGCCTCAGTGATACTGAATTTACAATGTGGTATTAATTGGAAATGTATTGAAATTGTACTAAATTGTACAAAAAAATGTTACCTTAACATATTAAATAAAAATAAATAAACGAGCCAATAAGTAAAAATAACAAGTTATGTTATTTTCACTTATTGGTATGTGATAAATACATACATAAGTAGGGTTGAAATGGGATTAGAAGGTAAAAACCACCCTGAGTTAAGAATATTAAGGTGATTTTTTCATCAGTTAAATGTACGAAGGTTTATTTTAAATCCAACCCTTGAGCTGTCGAATGGTCAACTTATAAATCAACGAGTCTGTTTTATGAGAGAAATATTCGGGCGTAAAACAAAAAACGAAAGGGATTTTTTGCCGTTTAGATACTGGTGCGTGCGCAGAAGATAAATGGATTCAGTCCATATTTACATTAATCACCGGAATCGTCGGATTGAATATCAACAACTATAAAATTTCATTAAAAAGAAAATATCGGGATTTTAAACGAACTCCGATGATTTGTAATTACCAAAATTTAAGAAATAACCAAGATTTGATGGTTACATTTTAAGTGTGATGATGAAGAATATGTCTTGACATATACAGAGCTTAGTAATCACTTGAACCAAGCCTATGACGGTCGTAAGCCCTGTAAATGCTCAGACTTCCATATTCTTCTTCATTTATATTGAGATGTCAAAAAATTATGTAAATTTTGATGGAGTCATACAAGTATAAATAAACTTTACTCGTCGATTTCTTAATTTATTATTTATATATTTTAAAATTTCTAATGCGTGTCATTTCACAATAAAAACATTGAAATCTACAAGCAATCGGATACATATCAAAATTGTAGGTGGCAGAAACTGTCAAGAAGTACGCTGTCCGCCATAAGTTATGTTTAAATTCATTTTGCTGCTGTCACGTTCAACGAATGGCGATTTAAAACTGTATTTACCGCCATATAACATGAATAGACAAATAATGATTTTTTGATATTTTTATCATAGGTACTGAAAACTATTTTTTGTAACCAAATTTTACTTCAACTCTTAAAATATTATGTTAAAAAACTTTCATAGATTATATTGCACATATGTGTTTTTGAAGTCATGGCTAGTAAATTTTACAATTATTGTATTTCAACGAAAAAAGTTAAACGGAATAATAAAAAACCCATTTATGTTATTGAACTCTTGTAATGAATTTCAACGAAAAACGTGCGAAATTTATTCGAAACGTATGTTTCGTTCATCAATTAAACTTGGTAAACACACCATCAATTAATATGTATTACATACAACTATACTGTGTTATTTTGTATTTCGTATAACAAGGATGGCAAACAAAGCCTACGTAGGATACTCTCTGAATCCTGAAACCATGCGTGCTGAATTTCTATTATGCGGGTACTCATTTCTAATTATCTTTGTTTGCCAAAATATCAAGAAATTCTTCTTGGTTTTAACATGAATAAACTCACTAGCCTGAATCAATAACCATAAAATAAATAGAATGAAATCATAGTTCTGCTGAAAGTTGCTAAATTAATAACGAAATTCATGATTTATGATTTTATACTAACGATCTTATGCCTTAAAAAAGATACTAAAAAGATAAACTTCTCATCTACGTTTTGACGTATTTAAAAAAATTGAGAGTATCTTAATTTTTGTTCAGAAATACTGCATTTGTTCTATTAAGGAATTATTTATATATTTCTTACTAAAATTTCAGCATATGTAATTAATATATTAATATATTAATTAAGTTATTTATAATTTTTTATTAATTTTATTTAGTGACATTTTTTTAATACAATTTGATACAATTTCTTTACATTGAGACATATAGAAATCTTATGATTTTAGTTTTGCTGTGCCTCTCCAAAAAAAATTCTGCGCTCTTGAGCTTGGAGAGGGTCTTATAACTCAAGGATTATTGTTTTATTTCATCAATGGTATAATAGTATTTTTCTTTTCTTTAAAATGATTTTTAAAAGAAAATTATGCAAGTTTTGGCATTTACAGGCCTAATGGTATATCATTTATGTGATTTTTTTATGTATTGTGACTTCCATTTTCTTTATCATTGACGTTAAGATATTTTGTTTTTAAATCTTGATCTACGTACATATTTTGTTTTGAAGCTTTTTTGAACACCGCTCGCAACAACTTTAAAATGTGATCTAATAAAAAAACAAATTAGTTCCGTTTGTCATCACTACGCCCATATACGAGTACATTCAAGTACATTTGTAAAATAAAAAGAACATCACAATTCGAAACTCGCTCAAGCTTGGTATTTTGGGAAGTAACTGACAAGTTTGGACGTGAATTGGCAATCTACGTGCGTAGTGTGGGTCTGGAGTCCTTTGACTGGAGTCAAGCTTTGAGCGTGTATGGAGCCCTTTAGTGGTTAAAATTGGAAATAAAAGATTTATACCGGAAGAAAAACACACTTCACATGCCAGATTATAACGAGTCATGAAGCATTTCGAGAATACCTCTACCGTTTTAAAATTAGACAAATCTCTTTTTTAGAATGTGATGAGACGTCATCACATTCGCAAAGATGCTGCCAAAAATATAAACAAGAAACGACATGTAAATTATTTGATATAAAACGTATTACTTTCGAATACATAATTAGATTTGATTCGTCTATTGTACTTTTTTAATGGTATTGTAATAAACTTCGAGTCCATTTTTTTTTAAATATTCCCATTGTTATTCATTCGTCTTATTTTTTTCTTTCAAAATTGTATTATTATACAAATGTCAAATCGTAATAATTTTATTTAAATGAACTGATGATGGAATGATTTTCCGATACCGGTAGTCACGAATAATTATTTTTAAACGTGGCATTATAAAAAGTGAACAATGGATGATAAAGACAGTGTTTTTGAAATTGAAATATTCATTTTAATTTCACCAAAATAATTTTTCAGAAAAAAAAAATTATACGTATGCACCTCCATCAATATTTTTTTATTTATTATTATTTCTTGATTTCCGTTTTGAAATCTATCGTAAAATTGAGATGTTTTCTATACACCCGGAAGATATAACATTCATACAAACGAGAAAGGTATCATCTTTTCATAAGATAGATTTGGTATATTAAAAGGAGATACTTAATCCAGAACACGTGTACATTTTAATAAATATGTTATTTCCGCATGATTTTGCCAAACATCAACCCCATCATTATATTCCGCTCTTTTAAAGATAATTTTATCTTGTTAAAGATAATGAAAGTTATACCAAAAGAAAGTACTACACATTCGTTATGGGTTTCTGACTGGAAAAAAAGTTAAAATCGAAGGGAATCTAGGAAATTAAGTCTATTAATACTCATTTGTGAAATATATTTATCAAAATTCTTCGCCGTTGGGTGGATGATCCAAGACTTGAAGGTTCATAGAAATAAAATAAAGTAAACAAAAACTACCTTACCATCACATCGCTTTCCCAAAGAAGTATGCAGAGAGAATAGGGCGCCAAACCAATATGTCTTTGCAAACAATTCATGCATTTTCTCATACAAACATTCATCATACAAACCCGCCAATTACTCCAACTCATGACCTGACTTCGTTCAAGTATTTTAATTACCTGTTCAAACTAAATTTCCTGGTCTTCCTCTGTTTTTATTACCAACGACATTTATTTCATAAATTTGTTTGACATTGTAAAAGTTTATCATCATAGGTATCCAATCCACTGACAGGAAATAATTGATTAAACCAAATATATTAAGTTTGTCTAAAGTCGCGTCCGCTGAAAGCATCACGTAATATTTTAGTATTGAAAAGCTAAATGACATTTAATATGCCTGAGTGTTCGCTAATGACTGTTTGTCGTCGAATGTAAACAGTTTGAGCGAAAAAGGTTTTCGCGCTACCAATTTTCCAATGACCTTTAATTGGTATTTAAGTTATGTCAGCCATAGATTTAATGGAGCCAACCGTCAAGTGAATTGGAGTACAAGGATAACAAAATCGATACTGTACCAATTTTAATGAAAAATAGATTTGTTCATAATATAACACCAGCTTTTAAGGGATGATAACATAATTTATTGACTTGGCGTTTTATTTGTAGAACTCCATTTTAATTTATGTATTATTTTTAATTCAAACACAGATTTTTTGAGTCTACTAAGTTGTATTTTATTAACAAAAAACACATAAAAATTATATTGTGACAATTGTTTAGCCTTGTTAGGGCATTATCAAACGAATGTACACATTGTCAAACGAATGTAAGACATTCGTTTGATAATGCCCTAACAAGGTGAAACAATTGTCACAATATATTTTTTTATGTGTTTTTTGTTAATAAAATACAACTTAGTAGACTCAAAAAATCTGTGTTTGATTTAAAATTAATACATAAATGATAACATAACCCTATTTGTCGCAAAGCCAGCAAATCGCCGGTCAGTTAGTGTGAAAATGATATTAAATATATTATTTTTTGATATTTCATCAAAGATGAAGAAGAATATGGAAGTCTGGGCATTTACGGGGCTGACGACCGTCATAGGCTGGTTTAAAGTAAAAGTAAGTACTTAAAATACAAGAACTTTGTCATCATCAGGGTTTATGTACTAAATTTGAACACTGAAATACTCATAATTAATTACCCTTCCCTTAGCAAAAACTTCCATGCACTCTGTACATCATACGAAAATATGATTAAAAAAATATGATTTCAAAACTCTTAAATGTTGTTTTTATTGTGCATTTCGTAGCGAATACGTCAAATCCAAATGACAACTACAATTGGAATAAAATAGATGGATAAAGTGTTCCAACAAAAATGTGGTTAAAACAGAGTTGTTTTACTTTACAAAGTTCATAATACATTCATTTATTATTTAATTACTTTCAGGTAATTTATCACAATTACAATTTAAAACCTTCATTAATTACGGATAATGAAATTTCATCCACTACAATGATTTCTAGTATCTCGCGGTGTATAAAGACCGAGGAGATGACTAATTTATTACGGTGATTAATCGTTCAAATTCTGACTGATGACATTACTTCATTAACCCTTCAGCTGGTAAGAATTTAAACAATTATAATAATGACCGTGTAACAAATATGCATTATAAGAAAATATATTTTAAAATTACTAATGTACCAAAAAAAAATATATATTATGTAGACATTTTATTTCAATATGTCTTCTTTTCCATTTATATATTGAACTTATATATTGAAACTCTTCTTACCATCTATTGTAAACGTTGTGTAATATCACTTTTTTAAACACTTATTTGTGACTACCGGTTTCAGAAAATATTCCACCAGGTCAATAAATTTAATAAAATCAAATCGTAATAATTTTTTTTTCTATGACTTGATGATGGAATAATTTTCCGAAACCGGTAGTCACAAATAAGTGTTTAAAAAGTGGTATTACTCAAAGTAAACAATGGATGGTAAGGAAAGTGTTTTATTACCATACCACAAAGTAATAAATGCTTTTGATATACAAAACATAAGTAGCAAAGATATTAAATATTATTTTTTCTTGAATGTTTTCTTGCAGACATTTTGTGGCAGATTCTATAAGCTTTATTCAATGGAACTTTAATTAAGTTTTTAACTGCTTTTGTTTTTTACCTTTTTCTAACTGGTTTTGACAAGAACCTTGTCTTCTTCAGATGTGCACGCGTCCATGTGTCCATTCGATTCACAAGGACATGTACATTAACATATCCATGTGAAACGAATGAGTGAAGAAAGGATACTTAGTAAAATAAAACTTTTTGGTAAGTTTTTGGTAAGGGAAGGGTAATGAACTACGAGTATTTTAATGTTTTAGAATTTAGTACATAAACCCCGATGGTGACAAAGTTCTTGTCGAAACCGGTTGGATAAAGTTTACCAATAAAAAGTGGTTAAAACAAAGTCGTTTTATTTTATAAAGCTTATAAAATGTGCCACAAAGTATCTGCGAAAAACATTCAAGAAGTAAGGATAGTTTAACAAATTTATGAGGCGAATGTTGTTAATAATACAAGCAGGGGAAAACCGAGGAAAAATAGGCGTGATCAAGCATTTTAAATACTTCTAAGTGACCAGTCAGGTCAGGAGTCAGAATAATCGGCGTGTTTGTATGAGAATATGTTTGAATGTTGAAGAGGCGAAGATTGTGTGCAAAGACAGATTGGGGTGGCGTTCTATTCTCTCTGCCTACTCCTGAAGGGACGGATAGTTTGATAGTTAGGTAAAGCATATAATGTTTATAAGCTCGTAATACAATTGAAAACTTTATTTTTATTTTACGAAGTATTTATTTATTTATTTATTATTACGGAATTTATCAGAACATTAACATAAAAACATTTACAATAATGAATAACAAATAATATAGGTAATTGTAATATTCCAATTACAAAATTTCACAAACGTTAAATGAGTTAAAAGTAAACAGCAATAGTAAAAAATAGCAAAAGTCAAGAAGATTAATAGGCAGACTTAATTTACAGTTAAGGTAAAAATAAATGCTATAAGGCAACAGCAAAAAAACATCCAGTGAACTCATAAAACAGAAAACATACGCAACAGATACGTAGCTATTCATATATTGATACGAAGTAATATTGATGCGTAGCGTCAATGCAAAAATATCTCCTATCTGAACAAACCCAGCGCAGTAAACAAAAATTTGAACACACTTAAAGTATTATTTTTTTTGACATATCATCAAAGATGAAGAAGAATATGGAAGTCTGGGCATTTTCGGGGGCTGACGACCGTCATAGGCTGGTTTAAAGTAAAAGTAAGTACTTAAAGTATTGTCGTATTTCTCATCTTATTAAGGATTTGTTATTTTGAAAAAAATGGTTCACAAACAATGAAAAACATATTACAAGAAATGAAATACAGTTTTCATATTTTTTTAAATTTTAAACAAGAAAACGTACGTAAAAGAATGATATTTAATCAAATATTGCTATTTTCTTACTACCAGTATATGATTTTCTATCAGTTTGCAATAAAGCGTCTATTCAGTGTAGCTGTTTGTTCTCAACTCACTGTAAAAAGGGCAATGATAAATGATAGTGGGTGTAAATATTTGCTAGGAATATATGTATAAGTACAACTGCGATCTGAGAAATTAGATTCTGGTGAGATTTATTGTACCTATTTTGGTTCCAAACGTTTTATGCAGCCTCAGGTTATTTATTTTTAATATGTGTAACATATTATTGTGTAATTTTCTTCGTCAAAACCTTTATTCTCTCTCAAAGTACCTCAAAGAAATTGTTTTTCTGTTTATTCTTTTTAATAATGTAAAATTTTGCGTTAGAAATTCGTAAATTTTGATATTTTTTTCGGTATATTCACTTTTATCATATATTAATAACAAATAAGAATTTAACATTTTCCAAATAAAAATAAATATGAGTATAATTTTTTTTTTACATTTCTATTAATTTTTTCCATTAATTCTATCCATTTTTAATTTCTTTATGAATAAAATCCTAGATATTCGTTTGTTCAAAATCTTGAATCTTCTTAAATTGTTCACAGATTGCTTTACATATGCGCGGGTTTTAATAGGTAATATAGTACATATTTTAAACCATGTTTTTTTTCATACCTTTCTTTTACCGCAATGGCAGGGCTATCTATTGAATGTATCAGCAACAAATGCAATACTTAACAATTCTCATGGCGGATAGCGTGCTTATTAACAGCTCTTTATGTTTATAGTTACTATAATTTCTTGTAATTCATTAGTGAAAATTCTAGGCAAAAACACATATCTCTCTAGAGGCATGAAATAATAGAACTCAATGATTTTACTTATAAATTAACATAGAATATGAGTTAACTTATGTAAAGGTATACTAAATTACTAAACTAATACTTATTCATATACTTAACCTATCACCACACTAGTTCTTATAACTTAGTAGCGTCCTGGAGCCAGTATTAATGTTACTACTGTTTTTGCAATACGAGTACCTATTTTCTAAGGACCTGTTCGCTCGTAAATGCAAACTAATGGCAGCACTTTTGTAAGGACATTTGTCAGGACATAAATCATGTCGACTTCACTCCGACAGTCACCCTTCTCCATAAGGGCCAGATGTCAAATGCTTTCGGATAAAACAATACATATTTTTTTTTTTTATATAATGTACTTTTAATAAACATCTTAATGAGTTAAATTTTTTTAACGCACGACTTAATTTTTTTTATATTTGAGTTTTTAATTTTCACCTGTAGATGAAAACATCTGTAAGTTTTCGAAACTAGTCGTGTATAATAAAAGTAAAACTCATTAAGTGGTTTATTACAAGTGTTTAATTTTAAAAAATATTATCAACATGTCACTTCACGAAGTTAATGCTGAAACAATAAATAAAACAATACGTAGAGTTTAAAAAACGGTACATCGTATTTATTTATACGCGGAGAGTAGGATTTACGTCTAGCATTGCCCTTTTTGAGTTTAAGCTTCGGATTATTACGATTAACGAATAAAGAGGATGCTTCAGTTGGTCTCAAAGTGCGATTGGCAAGTATTTTCACTCTGAATGTAAACACAGAAAAGAAAAGTTATATAGATAATTCTGTTTTTACCCTTAAACCAATGATGCTTTTCTTCTTAATTTGTTGGATTGATATACTAATACTAGTTTTTACTTCAAATTAGACGTTTTGCAAAACAAATCATACGTTATACAATTTAAACAAATTTATATTAGTAATACTTATGGCGTCAGTATTAATACCTGCCCACATATGTTATTCTTTAGACTAGTAAATTCTAGTTTGAGTGATCGCTTTTTACGTTTGTGTAACGTTCATCATTCTACCTGTTATTGAATATCCATATTGCATTAATTTAAAAAAATGTATGGGTTCATATGCACTGTTGTTAAATTCTTTTCGTATGTAACATGAAATTTTGAAAAATCACCTGTGAAGAATTTGCGAAGCGTGTATTTCTGGTGAGTGTTTTTTTCCAAGATGAATTGAATATTAAACAAATGGTAGAAAATGTATTTCGTAATATATTTTATTATAAAATATTTTTGATGGTGAACTCCATATTGTGGTGAATTTGATATTTTACCATCATTTGATACATCAAATATTGTCAAAAACCTTTCAAAACGATAGCGTTTCTATGATATTTACATATTTATGTATAAACAATATATATTGACGGTATAATATTATGGATTTAACCCTTTTCTAAGTGCCCTCACTGCCTGTGTCAGGTGTCAATATAACAATGGTTCGGATCAGTGATCCCCAAAGTGTGTGCCTCGGCACACTGGTGTGCCGTGGTGATTAGTTGGTGTGCCGTGGAATGTCACAAAAGTCTCTGGAGCTAAAAACTGTTCGGACACTAAAACTAAAAAATTTCCAAACAGATCTAACACATCTTTGGCTGCATATAAAAAAAATACCCATTGCTTTTAAAGCGTGCTATTGCAATTCTTTTACGCGAATTTGGATTTTCGACTCTAACTGCTTAAAAAAAGAAAACGTCTGTGGGCGATCAACGAAGAAATGAGAGAAGCCTTATCAAAAATTGCTCAAAATTTTGATCGACTGTGCTCAGTTAAGCGGGCTTAGATTAAGCATTAAACATAATATGTTTTATATATTTTCGCAACATATTAATTTTAATAATTAATCAATATTAAATAAACTTTGTTTTAGGTGTACTTCTAAAATTTCTTGATTTGGCAGGTGTACTTTGAACAGAAAAAGTTTGCGGAGCACTGGTTTAGATAAGCAAATGTCTGGTTATAACGACGAATACATATGTTTAACATATTCATCAAAGCATCTTAGGTATCTATGTAGAATAAGTTAAAATTACTACCATAAAATAAGATGTTTGTAACATATTAAATGAAACACACACCAATATCATTGCATATTTAGATATTGAAGATATTTAATTAAATCTTTGTATCTTGCCTTATATTTGTCCAATGAGGATAAAATGCTATGCTTACCGTAGAACGAGGCTACTTGAACTTTGATGTGTTACTTGAGCCTAGTAAAAAAAGTAAATTTAAATCTGTATTTGGTCTACAATAATGAACGTATCGTGACAATAAGTGTCACCTGTCAGGGAAACAATGAATCATGTCTATACGTTCATTATTGTAGACCAAATACAGATCTAAATATTTTTTTGTACTGGGCTCAAGTAACACATCAAAGTTCAAGTAACCCCGTTCTACGGTACCCTTATCCGGACCCAATGGTGCATAGGGCACTGCATCGTATAGACGTTGTGTTATTTTGATCGTTAAAAACATGAAGGAAAGTTAATCAGCCCTCCGCTTCAGGTACCAGTGCAGCGTGATATTGAATTAATATTTGTGTGAAGAATTTCTTATATTTATTTGCCCCCCCCCCACGGGAATCGAACCCGGAACCACCAGTACGGTAATCGAGTGTGCTGACCATTACACTACAGAGGCGGGCCAATGTATACATAATTTGAAGTCATATTTTATGAACCGCTTATATATTTACAATATTATTCGACGATGGGAATGGCTTGTTCCTACTTATTTTTTCTGAGAACGAATATTTTGATAATAATAACAAGGTTTTTTATCTTATTTTTTAACATCTCAAAGATGAAGAAGAATATGGACGCCTGGGCATTTACGGGACTGACGACCGTCATAGGCATAGATTTGTGAACAATTATTTGGACACACTCAAAATGTTGTATAGTTTTTTAATCGTTAAAATCTCGATCGAGTTGATAAATCATTATTTTTATATCATCATAAATGATGAAATAAATAATTATAGGATACTTGGATTACTTGAATAAATACTCCGCGAAAGTAATTACTTGATATGAATCTACGTCGGACTTTTCACGCCTATAATCTTCTCAGGAAACCCATCATCGTCTAAGCAAAATGTTCAAAAGAATTTTACGCAGCGTGAAATCTTTTTATATTTCACTGAAAGGAAGAATGTGACAACGTGAATGCTCCCAAATTACTATTCCGAGCACGGACAGATTCTCAAATAATTAATTTGAATGTTATTAATGCATTTTCTTTGATATTCATTATTTTTACGTCGAAAATATATGAATTTGGTATTCACGTAACAATTTTGCTGTTGTTCCATTAAATGTTTAGATCACGTTTAAATTTTTGTGTTTACTATTTTTGGCGTTTCGGTAGAATCATAGGAAGCCTCTTCGAAGGGCTGTTTTTCTGAAATTTTACAATACAACACATTGTCAGTACCATTTTTCTCACAGATAAAATATCAACATATTACAACTTTGACGGTCAAACAACTTTATGCTAAAACTAATCTTAAATATGCATTTACATAATATTTGTATCACATAACACAAAAAATCACCTCCAACAAAAACACACACATCACAATTAACACAATCTATAACGTACGAGTATACAGAACTACAAAATCTTGAAGACAGAAACACATGAAAAAAATCTGAAAAATGCTTCTTGTGGTAACTTCACTAAAAGTCAACAAAAGTTTAAACTAAACAAAAGAGCTATTCATAAATGGGTAGTGGAAGTCGGTAGATCTGAAATCGTATCATTAAGCCTTGTATTATATAATACCTTTGACTGTACAAACAATATTTTTTTCCATAATTTCGTAAAAAAATACTGTATAATATGCCTTGATAGTGAGGGCACATTATTATTCCTAGTCATAATGTTTAAAATACCATGACATAAAAAAAATTAACAAATAGAGCTCTAAACATGGCATCATAAAGGCGACCAATGTTGGAAATGCCAGAAAACATGAGTTCCTTAATAAACAGTTACAATTGTGAAAAACTGTTAATATACGGTCATTATCAAGTATATCATATAATTATTGAAAATTTATTAATGTATTAAAATTCAAATCAAAATGTCTGAGAAATATTGCAACATTGTTCAAAAATCTTTCTGTTTATATACCCATTTTTTTCTCCCTCGCATATTCTGGAAGTAGTCTTATTTAATTTATTACAATACGATAAAGTATTAATAGATGGAATAACATTCAAAATGATATGATTAATTATTGTTATCTTTCTCTTTCCTGAAAACCAGTGATGAAAATAAAAATAAATAATATTTTACGCTTAACCTTGACATTACATGGCTCATATATTTTTATTGACTTTGTTTTACAATGTCTACAGTTTTCTTACAAAAAGTAAATGTTTTCAAAAAATAACGCCACAGAGTCAAACAACCGTATTTGCGGATCCGGAAATGAAATCATCAGTTTTTATTTCAGCGTTCATTGGGGAATCCGTTCTAAGAAAATAAAAATAAATTGCCTAAGCTAATACTTAAATGAACTTATGAAATTAATGCAGTAAATCACCATTCAAGCTCGTATTGAAATGGACTACGAAAAGATTGATTACATATATTTTGTGTACATTATTTTTCAAAAATATCCATCCACTGGTTTGCATTAGGATTTTTGCTTGTAAATTTTTCAATGATGAACTTCTCTGAAATATCTTTTAAATTTTGATGTTTGCTTACCTGAGCATTTTGTATTAATTTTTTTAGTAAGTTTTCTAATGTTTGAGGAGCAGTATCCATTTTTTTTTTATTTTGTTTCTTCATTTTTGATTAACAAAATTGTCGTTTTATAACGTGGTAATATTTTTCTTTATAAATTGGGTGTAAATTATATGTAAAGTGGGTGTGTAATAATAAAATAAACAATGTGTTGCTTTGTAATTAAAGAAACGACAATAAAAGTTTATTCTTAATTAATCTTTACAATAATTTTTATATCTATCTGATTCTGACAGTTAATTATATTATATTTTTTTCTATCGGATCTCTTTTGTTTAATTCTGTGCGACGCATGCGACATCTGGTGGTAGAACTGTTTTATGTAGGTACTATTTGTAAGTAGGTACTTAATAAAATGTATAGGTAGATACCTAGTTATTTTATTACATATATATATATATATATATATATATATATATATATATATATATATATATATATATATATATATATATATATATATATATATATATATATATATATATATATATATATATATATATATATATATATATATATATATATATATATATATATATATATATATATATATATATATATATATATATATATATATATATATATATATATATATATATATATATATATATATATATATATATATATATATATATATATATATATATATATATATATATATATATATATATATATATATATATATATATTTATATATATATATATGTATACATATTTAAATATATAAATTTCTTTGAAATTAATAAATTAATTATTACGCGACCAGTTTGTCTCCAATTTCAAACATCCCTTACCCCTACGTTCCACCCTTCTTCATTAAGAAGGCGTTCAAAAATAATGCTACGTCTGCACGAAACATACTTTTTATCTAAACATTATAAAAAAAAAAACATCTAAGTAATTAAAAAAAGAGGTTTTCAAAATACTCTAAAAGATATTTTTCTACGATTATGTACAGGAATATCCTTCTTAAATTTCCCCCTGAAACAAGGCTTATGCACCTAAATATTAGTAACACTCTATGTGAGCTTTTTTCCATACATGCACCTGTTCTTTGAGCAATTGTCATGAGATAATTGAATAAGAGTAGTAGATACTTAGAGTGTTTCAATATTGGAAAAAAACATAGAAGTAAAACCAATGCTTAATTTTATTTTATTAAGAATATTTGTTATTTCTAAAAAGGTAACAATTGTTCGTATTCCAAAGCCTCTTATACACTTTAATCAACACAAAGTTTGTTGTGTAATTCTTTTATAGCTAAAACCCATCTGTGAATCCAATGTAAATTATGGCTTTCCTGTCACCGCGAGTTAAAAATCTTATTATTTTTATGAGTTTATTAACAGAGACTTTTCATAACTTTTAATGAACTCTCCTGTTCCTACGAAAACTCAATATTTTAAAATTATTATACCAAGAATTGAGAAATTTCTAGAAACACGAAATATATGTAGTCATTTTTAAAGACTAAAAATATATTTTTATTTTTTACAAAAATGTTAATTATATTAGAATATAGAATTCACCGAAATTTTTATGCCTACCGGTTTCAAGACGTACCCACCTCTTCGTCACGACAATCACTAAAACAGCAGCATACTACCCGTCACCACCATAGCACTATTCACACTCTTAAAACTAGACAATATTTATATTCATACGATTTTAGTCAACCCGAGGACCAACATGCACAAGGGGTAGCAGAACAAACATGCATCAAGAGTCGATGTCTGATATGCACTAGGGATGTTAGTCAAAGTACGTCGAGTTTATATAAGTTGAAAGGAGTGGGCGGGGTTTGAATTGCATATTGACAAACTTGCTTAACCGATGTTTAATATTAATAAGTATTATTCCGCCTCCGTAGTGCAATGGTAAGCACGCTCGGCTACCGTTCTGGAGGTCCC
Source organism: Brachycentrus maculatus (assembly GCF_059751285.1). Taxonomy (NCBI): domain Eukaryota; kingdom Metazoa; phylum Arthropoda; class Insecta; order Trichoptera; family Brachycentridae; genus Brachycentrus; species Brachycentrus maculatus. The sequence continues at coordinate 327,487 of NW_028280901.1, read as the reverse complement.
GGGTTCGATTCCCGGGGGGGGGCAAAAATAAATACTAGTGATTTTTTACAGTAATATAAATTTATCCTGGACTGGTTTCTGAAGCGCCAGAGTGATCACCTTACCTTCATGTAAGTAACGATCAGTGTAATATGATGCAGTACCCTATGCACCACTGTGGACGGAGAAGGATTAGAAGAAAAAGAACAAGAATTTACAGGTCTTAATTAATTATAAGGTGCTTAAATGTTTTCCATTGTCTTCTAGTATTAATATTATTACATAGTCTTTAATATTATCTCAGCCCTAAACAAACTTATTCACAAAAACTTTGGGCTGTTGGCAACTCGATCACATTATATTACTAAATTAGTCGAATGCGGTCGAGATTCCAAGTGCTTTATTAAGAAAGTACGTCAATTTTAATCTACACACTAGTAATTCCTGTCACGTCCTTTCAAGTTATTTCGGTCCCTCAAATTACGAAAATTAAATAAGACACAGGAATTTTAAAAAATTGAATATTTTATCATCACTCGATCGAATTTCACAGAATTCATATCAGACCCAAATTCTTACAAAATTATAGTAATTATATAACACTTAATAAATAAATAAATAAATTATTTCTTTATCAAAAAGGTCTCAATTTTTTTAAGGTTTAGCTTCAATAAATGCTAAACAAAATCTTTTAGGTGAACTTAGATTTTTTGTTCAATCGACAAAAATACCATATTGAAAAAAATATATAATTTGCCGTGTATATAATATAAAAAATTGGCACATATTTTTTCCATAAAACATGGAACATTTTTTCATGTTATTGGAGTTTTGTATTAAACCCTTTTTTATATTATTCACAAAATTCATTATTGATGGTTTTAGATAATTATTTTGAAACGAATTATTTTGAAAACAAAAGACAACTTTTAAGACTCCTTGGTTCCCGAATTCGAAAGCTTACGAAAATGACTGCCGATTAAATAACTTCTGGAAAACCAAAAGATTATTGGTATTTTCAAATAATTCTAATCAAACTTTTGAATTTGTAAGTGGTTTACTGGTTTTGACGGAGGAGCCACTTTAAGCGATATAAAAAATAAATTTTACTGACTGATTGAGAAGGACCTCATTTACGGAACTCCCTTTTCCTCGTTTTTTTATCACTATCAAAGATTACGTTGAAGCGTAATTTGAATAAAATATAAAACATAAAAAAATGCGTACAAAACTTTGATAATCGGCAAGATGTTAACCTCTCCGGTAGAACAAAAATTGATATCTCTCTGGGGAGTGAGTTTGTTTGTACATGAAATTTTCTTTTCTTTAAATCGATGTATTATGAAGATAGAAATTATGCAAATTATTCAAACCAGCCTATGACGGTCGTAAGCCCCGTAAATGCCCAGACTTCCATATTCTTCTTCATCTTTGATGAAATGTCAAAAAATAATATGAAAATAACTCCTGTAATTGGAGATAATCCAGATTTTGTGAACAAGTATTTGGACACACTCAAAATGTTGTAAATAAATTATCTGGTCAAATTATAAGCTTAATAATAAAAATGAAAATGGTATTTTCTGGCGTTTCTCATGTGTGTGATTATAATCCGGGATTCGGATCTCACATACTAATATAAGAGTTTCTGCTTAATAAAAAAGCTTCTTTACATCTCACCAATAGATGTCTCTAGTGAAGTTCTAGTGATTCAAGAACAAAGTTTCTAAATTGGTTCATATATATAGAACTTCGAAGAATTTGAGTAGTGTGGTTGTCGATAATGGGTAGAATTGGTGAATGTTACACGTGTGTAAAGTGATCACTCAAACCAGCCTATGACGGTCGTAAGCCCCGTAAATGCCCAGACTTCCATATTCTTCTTCATCTTTGATGAAATGTCAAAAAATAATATGAAGATAGAAATTATGTTAAAAAAAATCCATAAAAAAAACACTTTTCAAAAAATATTTTTAAATTTGACAATATTACACACATATATCCAAAGATGTCATTGCTATACAAGTTAGACTTCGACGTTCATCTACGTCGATACTCCTTTGAGGAAAATTTGCACTGACGTTCATTTACGTCCATACACCCGGAAAGGTTAAGACCCTATTGATTCAATGCAGTGCCTTTTGCATTATTTTTTTACGGATAAGGTAAATAAAAACATGTATATTTTATCTAAAATTTGTTTTTTTTATGAATAAACATTTTCATATGAATCAAATAGCACTTACCATGGGCATATTATACAATATTTATTCATAAAATTATGATGAAAGACCATTGTTTATAAAATCGAATACAACATGGCCGAACGATATATTTTATATCTACCCATTTCCATTCTGGATTTATGAATGGCTCTTTTATATTGAGTTTAAATTTTAAAGGATTTCTAGGATAATGGATAATAGCAGATTTATGGCATAATAATCAAGTATTAAAAGATCTTAAAATACCAAAATATATGGACCTATATATTATACCTGTTTACTGTTTTTATATTTTGCCATGTATTAGTTATGGTTATTTGAAAAAGAAAATTGTTACTTTATTATTTGTGTTTCAGTTTTGTTAACCTTAATCCCATGTCCTAAAATGAGAAAAAGAAATTACTCATCGAGATTATTATATGACTTGTGTATGTAATAAGTTTTGAAAAAAATAAATAAAAAAAGAGGTTTGAGTTAGATTTTGTTCAATGTGTTTCTGAGTTTTAGATCGTATTGTTTTATGTACGTTTCCAAAGTGTGTTAATTGTGATTTGTGTGCTTAGCTGGCAGGTATTATATGTGAGATACTTGAACTAAATGTTTTTAGTAATTAAATGAAAACATCATAACATTCTGTGTGTGACCAAATCTTTGTTCACAAATTTAGGTCTCTCACCTTATGTGCATTCACTATGTATGTATATTCATTCTTTAATTTGAACCCTTATCCACACCCCAATGGTGCATAGGGCACTGCATAGGGCAAAGGGCACTGCCACTTATGTTAGAATAAAGTATGTTTTTATACCCTTATGATATTTTTCTATTCATAAGATTTTGGAAGTCCAAGAGGAAGGCCTTTGTTCAATACTGAACACTGGACTAGACTGAAGTGAGCACCCAATGGTATATTCGAACCCTTATCCGCGCTCCAATGGTGCATAGGGCACTGCATAATACAAACGCAGTGTTATCTTGATCATTAACACATGAAGGAAAGGTGATCAGCCCTCTGCTTCACCAAGTGCCTTCCGCTTAGGGTAATATTGAAAAATTAAAAGAGTGAAAAAAATTACTTTTATTTATTTGACACCCCCCCTCAGATCAAACCCGAGACCTCCAGAACGGTAGCCGAGTGTGCTGACCATAACACGGAGGCAGACATTTTTTTTTACTTATTACCATTGTTCAAACAAAATCTTTTTTAACTTTATTTTTAAACTCAGTTATAACTGTAAAAAAAGGATGGTGATATGTGTATAGCTACTCAAACATACATATATTCCAGTAAAATGGTAAAAACTACTTATAAAAAAAGTTTTTGTGGTCTACCACGAAAAAGACAGGATCAAAATCGAAAAGATTTCCCATGGGTTTTAAAACGTTTTAGTTTTTTTTTCTAATAGCAAAGTTTTACGACAAACGATTTTTCGCCATTTTATTAAAAGTTAGAGTTATTAATTTACTGTTCTCTCAAAACTTCTAAAAATTTCTTCACAAAGTAAGATTATTCTTTTAAATGACTAAATGAAAATGTCACGCGTTTCTTTTTACGTACAGATACCTGTTAACATCATACAATTTATATCAATTTGAACTTATTTATGTACCTCCCGCCTACATGAATTTTTTCCTTGCTTTCCAACCTTGGAGTCGGTCAACACTGAGTGCTATTTTTTTTAAATCATAATGTTATAAATATTCAACAATGAAATGAGATAGATCGGATAAATATGAAGGGAAGGAGTTTAAAATTTAGTACATACCTAGTATATGTGAAGGAAAATATAAAAGAAAAACGAATGCCACCAGTATCTATGGCACTCAAAGTTGCGTACCCGAAACCATTGGACATCCTTACCATATTATCGGATCTGATATAAAAGCATCTGGACTTCCTGACAGATCTCTCATGCAAAGGAATTTTATTTTATAAACTAGTTACAAAAATGACTAGAAAATGTGAAAAAAAATACCCTGATTTTACTGTGCATTCAAATTTAATAGTTTTCAGAATACAAATTTGAAAAACCTCCAACAAGTTTCTAGAAGTGTCCCAGCGTAGGCATTGAAAGGGATTAGTAGTTAGTTCAGTTAGTCAGTTAGATCTGATTCCATTCGACGTTGGCCGGTACACAGATGCCTCCACAACCTCGATCAGCACAGCAGACAGACACGGAATATTATAAGACAAGGTTCAAGTCCTTTGAAGATTTCTTGAAGTTTTTATATATTGAGAAATATTTCATACATTCGTTCCAAATCGGTATTTTTTGGGACTGTATAATAATTTTTCATATATTCCCTCGTCATAACGACATTGATTTAATATTTTTTTGAATGGTCATTTTCATAAAAAAATATATAAATATCTTATAAAAACCCACAAACTGAAATGTTTAGGGGTCGCTTCAGGAAGTCGAATCGTCTAAACACGACACTTCAAACGCCATTTAAACTCCATAACTCCAGCATATTGTTCGAGGAAAAGATAAAAAGAGAAAAATATGCTGATTTTTATATTATTTCTCAACTTGTTCAAGTACTTACATTTACTGCTCCATAAGATTTGATTGTTTTTCTGTAATTTCCCTTTATTAGAAAATAGGGACAGTTTTGAAGCATGAAATTTTAATTTGGAATTGTCCTTATAAAAGATAACGGCGGAAGCGTTTAACAAAGAAAATATGATCAACTTAAGATCGCCTATTTTAATGTTTTTTTTGTTATCTCTTTATCTCTTAATTTGTTATTATCGTATAAGCGTTTTAAGTCGTAATCAGAAAAAAAATCACCCTTTCAATACATTGGTTGAATGTCAATTTATACGTATTGAAGAAATATCTGTTACATATTTAAAACGTCATTGATACATTTAGACAAATTTGATTGTATTATATACATGCCTGAAAAAATTAGGTTGATATCTTTTTATGACATCTCAACAAAGATGAAGAAAAATATGGAAGTCTGGACATTTACGGGACTTACGACCGTCATAAGCTGGTCAAAAGCATAAGCTGGAGTCATGAGCATTAATAAGCTCGAGATAATTCAGATATCGCTCACTCCTTTCAACAACGTCATATATCAAAAATCGACAATTTTCAGTTGTGCATGTTTTCGGAATGCCCAGAAAATGTACTATATCTCAGCAAAAGCGGAATATTTTTTATTTAATATTTACCTGCTACAGGCCAGAAAGTATTATTTTTGCATTTTGAAAAAAAGGTATTGTTTAATTACTTTTTAAAAAAATACTAAATATTTTTCAAATGGAGAAAAAACATTCAAGTTTTATCTAAAAAGATCTGTTGCACAGTAAAAAATTCAATAAGTGCCTTGATATTTATTTTTAATACATTTCATTATATTTTTAAACTTTAAAAACGATCTCCTGAAAAATTAAGTTTTTTGATATTTGACGTTGTTGAAAGAAGTGAGCGATATGTGAACAAATATTTGGACACATTCAAGATGTTGTTAAGTAATTAACTAATTATTAGACGACTTGCTTGCAAGGGTTGGAGGAGATAATAAAACGCCACACCTATCTGTCTTTGCACACAATCTTCACGTCATCCACTTCCGCAATCTGACCTTACCACTTTCAAATATTTAAAATTCTCGATCACGCCAAATTTTCCCCGGTCATTTTCTACTTCTATTACCAACCACATTAGCCTCATAAATTTGTTAAATTATCCTTTCTTTACTCAATTATTTCACATGCCCAAATCATCCCTATACAACATTCTTAATTTTATCGATAATACTCATCTCAGTCTTGCATGTTTTCCTTTGATCACTATTTGAACATACATATATCATACAACGTTATAGTTGATTGAAGTCATTAAGGCCATAAATTCCCGAAGGAGAAAGTACCGCCCCCCACCCCCAGTAGGCGTTGAAAAGATCTTCGAGGGTATTCTAGAAACCCTAAGAGACAGAAAGGAGAGCTGAGAAGTGGGAACTATATACAGGTTTCGGAACAATCATTCCATCCGGTCATTAAAATAACATTATTACGATTTGACATTTGTTGAAAAAATGTATATGTATATATTTTTGTATAAATGTCTTAATATAGTATTAATCGCAATAATTTTATTTTAATGACCGGATGGAATGATTCAAAACCGGTAGTCACGAATAAGAGTTAATAAAAGTGGTTTTATACAAAGTAAAAGATGAATGATAAGGAGTGTTATATAACCATACAATGAAGTTATCAATGCTTTTAATATACAAAATAATTGTCGATATATTTGTATTCCTCCCACCTTCTAATGAAAGGTAATTAATCAAGTCCTGGTAATTAATTTCCGTTTTTCGAATTGAAATTTTATCAAGAAGGCGCCAGATAAAAAATATTGGGAGCCTGTGATTTGAACGGACTATGTCTCTTTTGCTAGGCTTCGCCATAAGCTCCTATTTTCACATTTAAATATGGTAATATTAACTTGTACGTAACACGGCGGAAAACGTAATATGGCGGTACTTTTCTGAATAATATAACGTACATGGAATATAAGAAATAATGTTTTTCTGAATAAATCATTTTATTATACCTTTTTACGCACTCTGATGTTGTATAGGATACAGCATCACATCAACATACTAAATAACTGATTGCATAAAATCAAAATTTTAAATTCTGAGCTTCAGTATCTTGAATTGACGATGTAAATGAATGAGCTCAAAGTGAAGGACATGACTGCCATATGTGAAAAAAAATGGATGACGAATATAGGAAACAATGCTAGTCAAAATTAGATGCATTTGCTAGGGCACTCGGAGTCACATATCAATAATCCTACTAGGTTATGTAACTTCTTCTTCATTCCTCGAACCCTTAACTGAACTCCAATGGTGAAAAGGTCACTGCATTATATAAACGAAATTGTCTTGATCATTAACACATGAATAAAATGTGATAAGCCCTCCGCTTCAGGTACCAGTAAAGGGTAATATTGAATACATATTAGAGTGTAAAAATATTTATTTGACCCCCCTGGAGATCGAACCCAGGACCTCCAGAACGGTAGCGAAGAGTGCATCACACTGTAGAGTCGGACAAAATATATGACTTAGACACGTCTAATTTATACAAGACTATTAAGAAGTCCCGATATTTTGTATACGAGAACAAAATATAATTATAAAATCGATTTAAATTTTTAACTATCCCGAATTTAAACATATATCCTGACTATTGAATCATCATCTAATCATACCACATAGTCAAACGTTCCAAAATACCCTTGTATTATTCTTACCTACTTTTAACCAATTAATCTATTAAATCGATCGCAAAATTGGTAAAAATTACCAATTATTGAGTCCTATTGAGTAAAGGAAAAAAAAAAACCATGAAACATTACGGAAGTAAATTTTCTAAAAAATAATGACAGAGAAAATGCATGTCAGAACAGCAAAGACAGAAACAATAAAACCTGTTATAAAAAATCCGCATTATATGTAAAGTAAAGAACAAAGACATACAGCATCCTTAGGTTTTTTTTGCCTTAGCAAGGTACCGTTCAAGATATCAGTATTGCTGTCAGTCAACCTTCAGCGTTTGAGAAACACCCGACAAAGAAAAGGAAGAAAAAACCTTTACGATAATATCTGATATCCGAGTATACATTCAAAAGCTATCAATATTTTGCAATATGTTATACTTTAATTTTTATTTTTACATCAGATATTTATAGAAGCCTTCAAAAAGAATTTCAGGAAATTAATTTTAATATTTTGTACTCATATTCTAGGAACTCTTCGAGCAAAATGTATTAAATTAATTTCTTTTTTCCTGTAAAAGCTTCTTTTCGAGTATTATACGCTATCGTTTTGAATTGTATAAACACAAATACATATCATGGAGCACGATTATAATATTTTCTTATGTTTCCGGGTTCATTGATCTTTAGGGTTTTTCTGGACGTTATTCATTTCATAGACAGTTCCTCCATTATGTTCCCAAAACAATTCGGCATCATTTTAGTAATTATGGCGGAAGCTAAATTTCCTATGATACACGAGTACGAGTATTTATTTGAAGAGAAAAAAATATCTTTAGTAAATAAATAATGAATAAATCAAGCGTATTTGGATCTCGACTTGCAAAAATAATATCGCAATATAATGAATACATATTTTAAAAAAAATCCAAATCTTGGTATAAAATATAAACCAAGACGTTCTTAACCTTTGCCAAATAGGGTGGTAGATTTAATAATATTTTTAATTAATCTGATAATTTTAAGTCGGAGAGTTGTTAATGACATATTGATGGATTAATCAAGACCGGTAAATTGCTCATTTATCAGAATTTTATACTTAACATAAAATTACTAACATAATGTTCACATATTTTTCTCTAAGAGCATATACTGAATTCTCCGAGTAAGCCCGAAAATCCTATTTTTAAGGTTAAACGATATTTAGTAATACACAATGCTTACATATATTTTACTACATTCTGTCAAATATATTTTATTAATTGTTTCGGCATTAACTTTGTGGTAAGACGTGTAACAATGATTAAAGAAAACACTTGTTTTATACCACTTGAGTTTTTATTAAAGACTACATGTTTCAGAAATTAAACTTCTATCATTCCGGTCTGTATAGTTATTATACAGACCTGAGTGATGGAAGTTTAACTTCTGAGACATGTTGTCTTTAATAAAATTCAAGTGGTATAAAATAAGTGTTTTCTTTAATCACTTTCAAAAATATTTAAAATCTCCAATCTTTTTCAAACGATTGAAAGCATAATTAAAATAACACAACCAAACTAATTATTTACGGTAATTGGATAGAAAAGCCGCTGGAAAATTAGCGTCAAGGGTTTAAATCGCTCAAATAAAATGATTTATAATTTTAAATATTTGCTGTGTATTTTTAGCTTTTTTTCCTCTTACTATATTTATGTCTTACACTCAAAACATCGACATTTCTTTAGATCTACACAAATGCTTACATTAAAGTTTTTTTTAATATTTCTCTGCTTATGACGTACGCCTGTACTAATTGTGTTGTCGCACTACCAATATAAGAAAGCTTATATAATATACAAAATTATAGTTTGGTAATCATTTGTATCCATAAAGATATGTATATGAAATTTATTGCATCTGGCAAGAATTTTAACGATGAACCGGATATAACTATTAAAAGCTCAAATACGAGAGAGCTTTTTAGAATCAGCATGCAAGTAGACTGTAGACAAGAGATTACGTTAAAAGGTTTATTTTTAATTAGTTGCTCTATTTTTGTAACGTAATCTCTATACCTCTATAACGTTATTTTACATTTCTCTTAGTTTCTTTGTTCGAGTGTTTAACCACTTAATATTTTCAATTCTGAGATATAATATTTACAGTACTTTGAGTGGAATCTAAATCCTTTCTTACAAATTTTGGGTGGTACCCTACGAACGACGGATTTTGAAATATCATTTAAATTTAAATATTGTATTATTTAAAATGATAGTCTGCGTTTTAAGGGGCCAACGATAAATATATGTTTATATATATATATATATATATATATATATATATATATATATATATATATATATATATATATATATATATATATATATATATATATATATATATATATATATATATATATAAATATAAATATATATATATATATATATATATATATATATATATATATATATATATATATATATATATATATATATATATATATATATATACAAAATAAGAAAAAAGTATTAGTGGGTGTTATTCACAGTTTCATGAGTTTGAAAATGCATTCACAAAAGCGCAAAATAATTCAATTAAATCAATTAGTAAGAAATAAAACTTTTTTGTAAACTCGATTACAGCCAAATCGCTACTAGTATTCATGCATTAACATATCAATAGTAATAATTAACTATAATGTATGTAATTTGTTTAACGATCTGATAAGAAGCTAAGTACAAAAGCAAGCTGGAATGTTCAAATGGAATGGACTATTGAAAAGTTACTTGCATACTCACCTGTCAATTATTATTATCTTCTCGATAGTAAAATTAAAACGCAAATTTCATATTTTTTTTAGATTGGTATTTTCACATTTCATTGTTGTTTTTAATTGTAAGATGTGAATATTTTTTTAGCGTTACTTTTTAATTTGTCCAAATACTTGTTCACTAGTATGTTTTTTCCACTGGGGAGTTATTTTTACATTTTTGACATCTCAGCGTAGATGAAGAAGAATACAGAAGTCTGATTACTAAGAATGTGAAGGTAATTAAGCAATTTCATTTTTATTTAAACATATTAGTATGTAAACACGCACAGAATTTTAGTTCAAAGAAAAATATGCATGTATTAGTTTATTACGTTGACGTATAATTGTTATTATTGACAATTTCAAAATGTGGATATATTTTTAAATAAGAACACTGAATAGAGAGTAGTTTGGTATTCGCATCATATTGATTTAATAGCTGGTTTAATTTACAAGTTGTGTTGTTTTCCCTTGGATTTGTTCACATTGCCGGATCATATTAATGACATCCTGTTAGTATAACTCCTAACAAGAAAGGATTAATACAACTCAATTGTTGCGATTAAGGGAGGCCATATTGAATAATATTTGTTGGTACTGTTCTATTATTAGGGGAGAAAAAAGCATTTGGCCGTGTCAGATATGATTGGTGAACCATAAAAATGCTAATAGACCAGTGTTGAACCATTAAATATTGTATTAATATTCTAATTTTAATAGCCGTTTGCATACGATCTCTGTTGTCAAGTACCGAATTTTACGCCGCTGCGTCTAGAATGGGTAGCTTGTGTAACGAAGTAGGTATCGTGTAAATGGAATGTAAAATACACCGTTTACAATTTTTTAAGCAAAAATTTTTAAACGTATTTTTTTACACTTTTAAATATAATACAATTTGAGTGTGTCAAAATACTTAACAAGAAATCTGGGTTTCTCTAATTAGGAGTTATTTGGACATACTCAAAATGTTATGATTAAAATAACTGGTCAAAATAAAAGCATCATAATAATTTTCAACCATGTTTCCAGGCGTTTTCCAGCTTGTAAATGAATTCGGTGAGGCTTTTTCAAATATTTATGTGGATCTCAAATAAATAAAAAAGCTTACTTAAATCCACCATGGGTAATACCGTGAACTCGACATGAAAGGACGCTCGAATTCAAGGATGTAAATGTTCCAAAAATTTGTAAAGTTTCTTTGGTTTTCAATCATGAGTTGAATGGTGAACGTTACGTGTGTATAAATTAATCACTCAAATCAGCCTACGATAGGTCGTAAGTCCTGTAAATTTCCAAACTTCCATTTTCGTTGAGACGTAAAAACTACTCATAAATAAATAAATAAAATAGCATGATGTTTGGTTCATGGGTAAAATGTACGCAGAATATCAAAGGGACGTCATCCTTCATTAATCCTTCATTAATAGCATACAGATTTTAAAAAATCTGAGTTCCATTTTAACTTTCTCATTAATAAAATAAAACACTTTTTGTTTTGCTTTCAGTGGTTTGTCACTCGATCCCTTTTGCCTAATTTATGAAATATTAACAGTTTTAATAATAATTTTGGGTAATGTATACTTTACGATTATAATGTGTGTATATGGCATCAATATGAGCCTACCACTATATCGCGGAGGCGGATTTATATAAAATATTCAATGTTTATATAGGTACTCATAATTTAATTATTTATATAAAACATAAGTAAGCAGTATCTTATACCACAATTATCAACCTACTGCGAGGCCTACCACCATCCCCTATAAAAGTTATTTAAATTACTACATACGTGTTATCAAGGCTTCAAAGAGAGAAAGCTATCCTTCATCCTTTCAGGATATTACATGTGGTTAAGGGCTTTACTAGAAGGGAAAAAATATGTACGTTCAAATTCAAACTCAACTCGCATTTAAACGTGGAAAAGATTGGGGCACATATCCCTATTTATGATGTAGCTACATTTTTATGAATAAAGATACAATTTTCTTATGTAGTATTTATGGGTCTATCACTTGTATTTTACAAATAAAGCTTTCAGATAACTTAAAATGTGGTGTATATGTACAATGCAAAAAGCTTCTTTGATGCCTAAATTTACAAATGAAGTGGTAAAAAAATAAGACTCTATATATTAAAAACGACTTTATATTTTTGTATGTGCTAAGATACATATATCTGAAATCATCATCGCAATTTACATTGCTAACATTTAATAAATTATGACAAAATATCAGGACCCAAAATTTAATATTATGTTAAAATTACCGCAGCTTCCTTAAAGTGATTGCTCACGGAAACAGCGTAATATAAATTAGCTGTTATTATTACCAAAACTGTTATTCTGTCTTCTTGCTAGTCTTTTCTTATTAAATATAATACTAAACTAACTTTAAAAAAACATCATGCTGGTTTCCCGCTAAGGTAGGCAGAGAGAAAACTCGTAGACCGATTCACCACTCTGTTCTTGCAAACAATATTCGCCTCTTCCAAATTCATGCATCTTCTTATATATACCCGGCAATTATTTCGACTCTTGACCTGACTACTTTCAAGTTTATGCAATACTTGTTAAAGTCAAGTTTTTCTCAGCCTTCTTCTGCCTTTTTTTCCAACTACATTCACCTCATTATTTTGTTTTATTGTTTTTTCTTCATTCATTCGTTCTACATATCCAAACCACACAACACACCTTTCTTAATTTTATTAAAAGTGCTTCTCTCAGCTTTATTTTCATTATTTTCTTTGTGAAATAAAATACTTGACATCCCGAAAGAAACAATATCGAAAAGAAAGTACATTCAACTTGTTGAAATACAGATATATTTTATTGATAATTAATATTTAATCTGCTTTTAATCTCTCACTTCCAAAACAAAAATGAGTTGTTTTCATCACTGCAATAGAATTTAAACTTTGTTTATAATTCAAAACATCAGGAGAACTGCGCGCTGGATGAAAATATAGATAATGTTGTTTTGAAGAAAGATAGTATGATGATTCACTCTATGAAAATAAAGTGGTGTGGATTGAGAAAAGCATTTCTGACACGAATTATCAAAAAAATTTGTAAGAAAAGCTTTGTTTTCAGGTATTTAACGTTGAAAGTAATATATTTTTTTATTTAAATTTTACTTGGTACATACAATTTTATTGGCATAAGTAAAGATTATGTAATGAAATGCATCGAACACGGGGCATCATAGATTTTTTTTAAATCCATGTTCCTAGAACAATTCAAATTAAACATTCTAGTATTATACTAAAAATTAATTGCCTAATCAATTAAAGTTAATATCAATTTAGTATTATACCAAAAAGTGTAATATTATCGTTGTCATCTAAAATATATCGAATTTATTTCAAGCAAAAATTAAAAATATAAGAATTTGAGTAAACGAATAGTTACCTAAATTTATGAATTCATTTTTGTTACATTGTTTGTGAGAATGGAATTTAAATTGTGCACATCACGCTTTAAACGATTTACGAAATAAAAAGTGATGTAAACATGAAAATAAAACGACTTTTGACATGATTTACGTTGTTGGTTACTCAAAAAATTCTTTACATATGCTGTAATTGGTCGGATTAGAAAGTATTATTTTTTTGAATTTTTTTTATAATTTAGAACATGTACCTAAATAGTGAAATTTAAACTGTCGAAAAACTTATCAAATAATTTAATTCAATTCAATTCAATTTATTCAATAAAAAAATAATATATACATAACAAACAATATTCAAGGCGTATATATTAAAAGTAAAAGTAAGCAAGAAGACTTAAAGGTGTAGAAGAATCCCGCTTCGGAAAACTCCTTCGGACACATGGAACAGATCAATATCCAATGTGATATTGTTCAACATAGCGGTAGCTCTTCCTACAGGCATAACCATCGGCAGGTTGGTCCTGTGTATAGGAATGGGAAACAATCTATGCCGACGCTGTCTTAGGTAACTATCGGGAACATACAGACCAATGCTCCGGATAATTTCAGGATTATCGATCATACGATATCGATAAAAATGCGTAATTAAATACACATTCCTTCTAGTCTCTAAACTATTGTAGCCAAGCATACCCTGGAGAAACTGGGTCATAACATAGCGACATAACAGCCATAAAACCATATGCCGTTTTTTCTTGTAAAGTAAAATATCAAGCACATAATCCATTGGTTAGAATTGTTTATAATTCGTTTACAATGAGAACCATATATAAATGTAACAGGGGCAATACGAAGGGTGGATTTAAAGGCAAAAAGGCTTATGAGGAATGCCAGGCCTTGTAGGTTTACGCTATAAGGTTAATGAGGAACCGTAGACACGAATTATTAATTCGTATAATTAATAATTCATGCATATACTAACGTATGTTTTCATTAGTCAAAACCTTACAACCGCAATTGCCAAATGACAGTATAACTCTCATTTCTAGACTGCGATTTAAGGTCGAAATTCATGTTTATATTTATATATATATATATATATATATATATATATATATATATATATATATATATATATATATATATATATATATATATATATATATATATATATATATATATATATATATATATATATATATATATATATATATATATATATATATATATATATATATATATATATATATATATATATATATATATATATATATATATATATATATATATATATATATATATATATATATATATATATATATATATATATATATATATATATATATATATATATATATATATATATATATATATATATATATATATAGGTCGATGGGGAAGAAAAGTATTGGAATGGCGCCCAAGAACTGGCAAACGAAGCATCGGCCGACCCCCTATATATATATATATATATATATATATATATATATATATATATATATATATATATATATATATATATATATATATATATATATATATATATATATATATATATATATATATATATATATATATATATATATATATATATATATATATATATATATATATATATATATATATATATATATATATATATATATATATATATATATATATATATATATATATATATATATATATATATATATATATATATATATATATATATATATATATATATATATATATATATATATATATATATATATATATATATATATATATATATATATATATATATATATATATATATATATATATATATATATATATATATATATATATATATATATATATATATATATATAGGTCGATGGGGAAGAAAAGTATTGGAATGGCGCCCAAGAACTGGCAAACGAAGCATCGGCCGACCCCCTACAAAATGGACTGACGATATAAGAAGAATAGCGGGAGTGACTTGGATGCGGAAGGCGGAGGATCGAAGAAGATGGAGACCCATGCGGGAGGCCTACTTTCAACAGTGGACGGACACAGGCTGATGATGATGATGATATATATATATATATATATATATATATATATATATATATATATATATATATATATATATATATATATATATATATATATATATATATATATATATATATATATATATATATATATATATATATATATATACATATATATATATATATAAATATATAGTGTCTATCCAACTACGCTACGAAGCTTTCCGGCTGAAAATATCTCAATATATTTTCAAGAGTCCTGATGGAATAAATTTAATAGGGAATAAGAATACACTTTTACGATTTTTTATTGACATGGACTTAAATAAATTTGAAGCATATGTTCGCAGTGTAAGTGTATACAGTGTGAACGAATCCTATATAAGAGGTCACAATGAACATCTGGTTCCAGTAGTATTGGATAACAATTCACGAAATGATATTTTATTTATTCAATATTTTTCCAATCCAAAAATGGACGTCATAAAGTTAATCCTTTTACCAAATTTCTTTTCATGGATATTTCGAAAAGCAAACACTTGCGTCAACAAGTCACAAAATTTACTGCAAATGAAAGAAAATATTCAAGCGGAAATTGTTTTGATATCAGAAAGCTGTAAGAAAGCTTACAAAAAATTCCACGTAAAGCGTCTCTTACGTTTAACATAATGCCTAACGTTACCTTTGTACAATTTTTTATTGATAAAAATTTCCAAGTGATGTTATTTACAAATTATATGGATTTCATTCAGAAGTCTGAAGCCATACTCAATATAATAAAAAACATATACTTTATGTCCTAAAAATCGTTTAATACAAACCTGTATGTTTATTAGAAATAAAGTATACGCCTAACAAATTCGGTTAAGATAGCACTAATTAGAAAATGTCGTTTATTCTCAATCATTTAAGAATTAATTCTTAATTCTAATCATATGTAGAAACATATATTATTGGTCACATTTGATATCGATCTTTAGTTTAAAATAGAAATCTGTGTCAAATGACATAGTATTAAAAAAAAATTGCGAAAGACTTAGTTTATCACCATAGAACGTGGTTTTAAACGGATTCATATGTTGATATAACATACGTGAGTTTATTTGTTCATTTAACCATTCATTTGCCAATTTAGATATAATGTTTATCTCTTCGATTAGACGGTAAGGATTCCAAGCAATGAATAAGCAATCACTTAAACCAGCCTTTGACGGTCGTCAGCCCCGTAAATGCCCAGACTTCCCATATTCTTCTTCATCTTTGATGAGATGTCAAAAAATAATATGAAAATAACTCCTGTAATTGGAGATAATTCAGATTTTGTGAACAAGTATTTGGATACACTCAAAATGTTGTGAACAAAAATTATTTTTTAAAAGGGTATATTTATTACTTTAAATCAGGAGTATAAACTTTAAACCAGACACAACAATTGAATTCAAACCGGATAAACCAAGATATTAGTTTATTTGTGTTTTTTTCAAATCAAATTACCGTCTGTTCAATAAATATATTTCAACTAACAGTAAATAAACAGCATTGCTGAAGCATAAAAAATGTTTAATTAAGGATTTTCTTTTATCTGACGTTATTTACACATTGCAATAAACACACCGAATGTGAAAAAATGTTTGTTAAAATATTATGAACAGAAAAACATTGTACCTGTTTATTCGCTGATTGTTACATTCACCACAAACTCACATCCAACAAACCTTACATTCCTTTCGAGTGTCATCCATACATATCTTTCCATTCATCAATATACAATAACTCTACCATTCATAGTTTCGTATAAAGAATAATAATTTTGGGTAATTTATAATTCTACAAATACAAAAATATCAAACTAACTTACTAACTAACAAATCGTCACGCGGCTTCCCCCCCAGATACAGGCAATGAAAATAGAACACCACACCAATCCGTCTTTGCAAACAATCTTCGCCTCTTCCACATTCATGCATCTCCTCATACATTTCCATCCCTCCATTGCTGGATGTAGCCTCATCCACATATCGCGCACTCCTTTCAAGAACGTCATAAATCAAAAAACTTGATTTTTCAGGAGAACGTTTTTAAAGTTTAAAAATATAATACAATGTATTAAAAATAAATATCAAGCCACTTATTGAACTTTTTTCTGAGCAACAGATATTTTTAAGTAAACCTAAAAGTTTATTTTAAAAATATTTAGTTTATTTAAAAAAATTATTAAACAATACCTTTTCTACAAAATTAAAAAACAACATTTTCTTCCCTCTAGCGGGTAAATATTAAGTTAAAAATATGATTCTTTTTCTGGGGTGTAGTACATTTTCTAGGCATTCTGAAAACATGCATAACTCAAAATTGACGATTTTTGATTTATGACGTTCTTGAAAGGAGTGAGCGATATGGCCTATTATGTTCCTAATACAACTCCAGACCAGACCAATTTTAAGTATTTGAAATATTTTATCATGCTTTTTACGGTCTTCCTCTGATTCTGTTACCAACCAGATTCGCCTCATAAATTTCTTTTAATGCTCTTTCATAACTCATTTGATTTTTTTGTAGAAGTTTATTTAATTTAGGGCCGGGTAAGGTTTACGCAAGTCATATCTATTTTTTATCCTGTACGATATTTATGACGTTTTATGAGTTTATGCAATAAGTGCAATGACGTTGGATATTAAAGCTGTATAATTAAGATAAAAGAAAATTTACAGTAGTCAGACATTTGAGATATCACGTACTTTTTTTATATATAAGTGTCATAAGCTTATAAATATTATTTATAAAAGTAAAATCTCTACGCATTATGGATTAACGTCAATTAAATTGGAACTTTAATTTAATAGGAATTTCAAGACTATCGATTGAATTCACAAATTACCTTTGAATCAGCAAATATGAAATTATTAAGCTCTATTCTAACTGATTAAACTATGAATATTTGAACTTGTATTATATCATAGATTGGTAGTTAGTAGAGTATATTCGTCTTAAAATGGCTGTTTGTGTTAATAGTTTGCTAAGTTTATATATCAAATAATTTATCATCCAAATTCAAAAGGTCATATCAAATGGAATTGAAATTACAATTTATTCAACCATTATCTTGTTTGCTATCATAATGTTTAGTTAGAGCATTTAGCCCCTATTCTGAATTTCCACGTTCAATCATCAGGAGAAAGAAATAAAATATAAATATGTTTCGTCACTCTAATATTTATTTATGGCCTAGTATTCGTTAAACAGCACCTTAATTATCTTTAAACCCAGGTAACATTTGACGTAATTGTTTTTTGGTTGTTTTTGCATTGTAAAAAATAGTTTGCCTTCGAAATAAATATATGGTTTTGAAAGGTAAGGAGTTTTATAAAAATCCAAAACATTTTCTAAAAAAAACTAAAAAAATACAATATATTTATCTTTAAAAAAATGGGCGTGAACCGGCGACTGATCGTATGCGTTCCCGGAAGGAAACTGAGTTTTAATTTTAGGAGTTTGGCTTTAATATTACCCTGGTCTGATACCTGTTGCGTAGGACTAATCATTTGTATGCTTTTAGCAAACAAAATACAATCATATTGCTTCCATATAATTGACGATCAAGCTAGCATTTCACCAATTTAATGTAGTGCTCTATGTACCATTGGGTGCTCACTTCAGCCTAGTCAAGTGTTCAGTATTGAACAAAGGCCTCCCTCTTGGACTTCCAAAATCTTATGAACAGAGAAATATCATTATTTTTTAAATTCTTCTTCATCTTTGATGAGAAATATCTCATCAAAGATGAAGAAGAATATAGAAGTCTGGGCATTTACATTTATTTATTTATGTTACACGTGTGTAAAGTGATCACTTAAACCAGCCTATGACGGTCGTCAGCCCCGTAAATGCCCAGACTTCCATATTTTTCTTCATCTTTGATGAGATGTCAAAAAATAATATGAAAATAACTCCTGTAATTGGAGATTATCCAGATTTTGTGAACAAGTATTTGGACACACTCAAAATGTTGAAATATCATTAGTGTAAAAAAATATTATCCTTTATTCCAACATAAGTTTGGTGTGAGAGATGACATGAGTTGATCACCTTTCACGGGATATATAAGTATTTTGGATACACGTGGTGTGTTTGTGAACAACCAGATCTTAATTACCCGTTCAGACACATTAACAGAATGTCAGATTAAAAAAAAACATTTTTTAGTGAATATCGTTCACTTACTCTGACTCGTTTACTAGTTACTTTTTCACAGATTTATCAATTCACTGATTTATTAATCGTGGTAATAGTAGCTTAAAGGTGGTTTGAGGAATCTTTTAAGTGGATTGTAAGGTTTTTATCAAAATCGTCATCGTCCTTTTTTGGTCGTTGTAGATGAAATTTGCAATAAACAAAATTCCAAGCAAAGGGGTAAAATAAAAGGTTACCAGGAAGAATTTGGATAAATACATATGTAGGGTTTCATGATGGCGAATTCCGGTCCTAGTAAACGGATCACTTATGTGATACAGATTTACTGATGCGGATCTTTTGAATGACCGGATCGTACCCATCTTTAGTTCAGGAGGGTAAGTAGGGTGTATGGAAAATAAAGCGTAAAACGATTACAAAATTTGATATAATTGATCATGCTATTTCCAGGTGTTTTTAAACATTTTTTTTATTTAAGCACTATTGTTTCAATCATCTTTGACAAATACCGTACATTATTCAGGGTAGGATAGAGAAAGTGTATATTCATAAAGCTTGAATGATAATTAAATACATGAAATCATAGTGATCAGTCCTGTACCCAAAATCCAGATAGAGCAGTATAATGTATATAATGAGATTCAATTAACATAGGTTTTGAAACAAGTAAAGGGTATTGACAGAACTGCTACATGGAAATACCATCTCAACATACCATTCTTAGTTTTATCGATAATGCTTATTTCAGCTTAGAATTCATTCTTATTTCACCATTCGATAAAATTAGGAAAGGTGCGTTGAGATGGTTATGTGGAATGAATGAGTGAGGAAAGAACGGTAAAACAAATTTATAAGGCGAATGTAGTTGGAAAATGGAAGACAACAAGCACGATCAGGTATGTCAAATACAAAATACCGAATAAATTAACGAGTATGTATGAGAAGATGCATGAACGTGTAAGAGGCGTAGAATGTTGGCAAAGACAGTGTGGTGTAGCGTTCTATTCTCTCTACCTTACCCTGCAGCGAAGCCGGGCGATGCACAGTGATTCGCCCAGAACAAGCCAGCAAGACAAAAGTCAATTCAATGAATCGACTTATTGATGATAACATGATAATAACAACCCCCCATTAGTCACAATTCCAGGTAATTATTATGGCAAATATTCCAGAACGATGAGTCATAAGCGGTTGAAATGAAGTGATAAGGTTATTCCTTTTTTGTAAACAATTTAGTTGCTATTTTGCAGTGCTTTCAATAACATCTTACAAGACTTGAAGTGAAGAATATTACTATTGCTGTAATGGATTTTACTTAAGAGGGTATGATTTTTTTTATTTTATTTTAAATTTGGTTCAAATGCACGACAGTATGAGTTATGATAGAGTTTGAAAAACTACGTAAAAATTGTAATTTTTTTTTTCGTTTTAAATTTTTGAACGTATGCATCTTTTTGTCCCCAGATGTATCCAGGCTAATTTTTTGATATTATGTAGCTACATTTATTAGCTATAAAAAGATATATAATTTTTATATATCGTTGTATAGCTAATAAATGTAGACATATAGTAGCGATTTTCATTTATTTATTTTTTTCAGATCGTGAGTGCTCTCTCTCGAAATTAGAACTATTTGAAGAATGGCGGAAACATGCGAAAGAAGAACGAAATTTTCGTCTGATGGATTTTATCATTAAAAAATTTAGTGTTACGGATATGATTTTTGATTCAAAGAAGCATTTACTGATAAAATTTTAAAGTGTTTCGTCAAAATTCTCTGAAAAGTGGGCTGCAGCTAATATGAAGACGGACCATTTTTTAAACAAAAATAAAAATTGGTTAGAGGGCGTAGATGTAAAATTTAATATAAAAATGCATCATCCCTGCGCTTCTTCATCATCTGGAGGAAGTCAGCCTCAAGTCTAGTACACAGTACGGTGGTTTTTAAAACATTCATTCTTCCAGTCGGGGAGCTCTCGGAAGAATCTCAAGAGGCCCGAAATAAAGATTGTCGTAGATTCCGCGAGCACCATACTAGGAAACTGTCACGTACTTCCACGAATACAGATTTATTGAATATGCTTTTGAAAACATCCGATCCTGTAATTAACTCACTCAGAGAAGTACCTAGAGAGAGAACCGATAAATTACCGTTGGAAGTTCTGAATTTAATTGTCCTGCCTTCAATAGCAGAACATCAGGTGGCAAATAACTTTCATCCATGTAACGATGGTGATTATTTAATATCTGATTCCTCTGATTGTGAGATTGATGATGAGTCGTGATAATTATTATTAGTCTTGTGTATTATTTATTAATGTTATTCTATGTTTATTTCTGTAATCTAAATTATTTCCGTAAAGTATATAGGTACAATAACAATAACTAAAGGGGGCTTCTGACAGCGACAGTTTAATCGCATTTTATGATAAAAATTGCTATAATTCTACAATAATATAGGGAAATAATTATTTGCCTACCACAGGTTTAATTTTAAGTTTAATCATTATCTAAGAATTAACGCGATTTTGGTCATAAAATGCCATTGATGTGTGACTATCGGAGGCCCTCACAAGTTGATTGTATAGTATTACGAGTAAATTTATTTGTATAATTAATGATGTGTTTAATTGTGTATCCGCCTCCGTAGTGTAATGGTCAGCACGCTCGGCTACCGTTCTGGAGGTCCCGGGTTCGATTCCCAGGGGGGTCAAATAAATAAAAGTGATTTTTTCACTCGAATATTTATTCCATATTACCCTGGACTGGTACCTGAAGCAGAGGGCTGATCACCTTTCCTTCGTGTGTTAACGATCAAGATAAAACTGCATTTGTATGATGCAGTGCCCTATGCACCATTGGGGTGCGGATGAGGGTTTGTATCAATTTTGTATATTATGTATTTTCTTGTTATAACAATACTGATTTTTTTAAATACTTTTTTATTTCGTACTTAAGTTTTTTTAATTTAAATATTCCCAAAGCTTCAGAATTATCAAACAATGCATAATTATTCGAAAAATCAATGAAATAATATTGATCAATACCAGAACAATCAAATCGTAGAATTAAATGTTTTTGTCCACCTAGCTTGTTCTGGGTGAATCACTGTGCGATGGTTAGTTAGTTAGTTAGCTAAATGGAAATATAAATGGAAGTAGAATAAACTTTATAAAATAAAACAACTTTGTTCAAACCACTTTTTATTGGTAAAATATAAAGATAAAGTGATTCATTAAGGAGTTTTTAAATCCATTTTTTTAATTATATACTCATATGGTGTACGGAGTGCATGGAAGTTTTTGGTAAGGGAAGGGTAATTAACTATGAGTATTTCAATATTTTAGAATTCAGTACATAAACCCTGATGATGACAAGGTTCTTGTTGAAACCGGTTGGATAAAGTGTACCAACTAAAAATTGTTTTATTTTATAAAGTTTATAAAATGTTCCACAAAGTAACTGCGAAAAACATTCTAGAAAATGGACGTAGAATAGCTGGAAATTGTACATTGTTATTGTAAAAAGAGGAATAACAGCGATGGCTATGGCAAGCCGTATTACATAACAGTACTGGTAAAAGCTTGTGTAAGTTGGATGTACAAGCTTCTGGTGGTTTATAAGAGATACACGGGGTCAAATGTCGTTTTTATTCTCTATAAAACTATGTTTACCACAGTAGGAACTATGTTATAAACTCGTACGTAGTGTGTTCATAATATGAAAACTGCTTTATACTGAACATACATTCTTTACAATATTGCAGTATCCAAGAAGGCGATTACTTTGCAACGTTTTTCTAAATTGAATGGTGTAAGAGAGAACTTACTATCAAGATCCAACGGATTTGAATTCTCTTTGTTATCCTATGATGTTTTATAATTTTGAGTAGAAGACATATAAAAATATGTAAAATTTAACACACTATTTTGTCGAACAATAGAACAACAAAAAAAATAGTTTTAAATAGTTTAAACTTTACATCGCTCACTCCTTCCAAGAACGTCATAAATCAAAAAACTTAATTTTTCAAAAGATCGTTTTTAGAGTTTAAAAATATAATCAAATGAATTAAAAAATAAATATCAAGCCACTTTTCAAACTTTTTGCCGTGCAACAATTTTTTTTAGGTAAAACCTGAAAAATTTTTCTCCATTTTAAAAATATTTTGGATATTAAAAAAAAATAAGTAAACAATGCCTTTTCTTCAAAATGCAAAAACAACACTTTCTGCCCTGTAGCGGGTAAATATTAAGTTAAAAATATGCCTTTTTTGCTGGGATATAGTACATTTTATGGACATTCCGAAAACATGCACAACTGAAAATGGACGATTTTTTTATTTATGACGTTCTTGAAAGGAGTGAGCGACATGTCCGATTTCTTTTATATGGGTTTCGTATTAGCTGAAGATTAAGGTATTTAGTTTTATCCAAAAGAATAAATGCAATACGTTGGCTCACTTCATAAAACGAAACAATATGTTCCAATCATACCAAAACATATTTCTACAAACGGTCAAGGTTTGTATGTGTTTAAATGTTGTGGCATTGGAGTGCAGTCTTGAGATTGTCAGAGAATTTATATTCTAACACCATCTCTACAGAATAACAATATGTTATTCACAATGTTTATTTATTTATTATTTTGCTATCTTGTCTATTTTTATTATTTTCTAATAGTATGGAGTTTTAAATAAAGAAATTTCTTAGTATTTTACCCAACGCTCAATCAAGTAGGAATAAAATTATGTTATGAAGTACAGGGTAGGTAGATGATGCTTATATAAAGATTAAAAATGAACAATAAATAAATATGCTTTGATGTTTTTTTTTATGTTTCTACTTTTATAATATTTACTTTTACGTTGTTTAAATTTAAATTTCACTTGCTTAGTACTACTTTTAGCCTCCTAAATAATACTACTATCCGCCTCCGTAGTATAATGGTCAGCATGCTCGACTACCGTTCTGGAGGTCCCGGGTTCGATTCCCAGGGAGGTTCAAATAAATATAAGTGATTTTTTTCTCTAATTTATTTATTCAATATTACCCTGAACTGGTACCTGAAGCGGTGGGCTGATCACCTATCCTTCGTGTGGTAACGATCAAGATAACATTTTGTTTATATAATGCCGTGCCCTTTGCACCATTGGGGTGTGGATAAGGGTTTGAAAAAAAATACTTTTATGTACATATTTCTTGAGAATGTGGTAATAGTCAAGTTAATTTAAAATTAAATTTTGATAAATACTACCACAAAGTCTGCCTAGTCAATTGATTAAATAACTTTTACCTTTGTTTATTCTGTAATTATTTAAGTAAAATTTAAATAATTTACCACCAAAATAATATTCACATATTGAAAATAATTAATAATAACCACATTTTTAACCAGCTAAATAAGCATATTTTCTATAAGTAAGTACCTCTTTATCTGAAGATTTAAATACTACAAAAATGATCCTATGAAGTACAATCCGATCTGAAGAGTCAATAAGTCTGCCTGGTATTCCTTCTATGTATTCGGTATACCTTAGGTTTGAGGGTGGATATGGGTCGCGGGAGAGTTGGCCTGTCCGTGCGGGCGGTCTCACATCCGAGCTAAGATCCCCTAGAAGGGTTGCTAATTCCCCGGCCGCTGTCACCCTGGGCATTAGGAAAGGTTGTGATTTATACTTTGTATTTAGTACTACCTTATATGTCCTGCTAGTAGCGATAGCGCGCTTTTTTGCAAATCTTTGCTTGCAAAAAGTTTTTCATATTATTTTTTGACATCTCATCAAAGATTAAAAAGAATATGGAAGTCTGGGCATTTACGGGGCTGACGACCGTCATAGGCTTTTTTAAGTGATCACTTTACACACGTGTAATATTCACCAATTCGACCCATTATTGACAACCACACTACTCAAATTCTTGGAAGTTTTATATATATATGAACCAATTTAGAAACCTTGTTCTTGAATCACTAGAACTTCACTAGAGACATCTATTGGTGAGATGTAAAGAAGCTTTTTACTAAGCAGAAACTCTTATATTAGTATGTGAAGTCCGAATCCTGGATTATAATCACACACATGAGAAACGCCAGAAAATACCATTTTAATTTTTTTATTAAGCTTATAATTTGACCAGATAATTTATTTACAACATTTTGAGTGTGTCCCTATACTTGTTCGCTGGATTATCTCCAATTACAGCAGTTATTTCATATTATTTTTTGATATCTCATCAAAGATGAAAAAGAATAAATCAGCCCCGTAAATGTCCAGACTTCCATATTCTTCTTCATCTTTGATGACATGTCAAAAAATAATTTGAAAATAACTCCTGTAATTGAAGATGATCCAGATTTTGTGAACAAGTATTTGGACACACTTAAAATGTTGTAAAAAGTTTTTCAGTATTGGTATTTTTTACTTTTATTATTTTCTTTATTTCAAATTCTTTTGCATTTACAAACATGACATAAATTCAAATACAAAAAAAAATATTAATAAAATATAAACACAAAAAAAGATCCCACAAAGGCATGGCCTGTGTGTGGGTATACAATATAATTTAGGTCATAGTAAAGGGCACTGGCAAGAATACAATGGGTATTATAAGTAGAACTAGAATAATAGTGTTTATATAAAATACAAAAAATACTTGACTATCAGAAAACCAAAAAAAAAAAATTTTTTTAAATAAACTTTAAAACTTAAAAACATAAAAAAGATGAAAAAATAAAAAGTAAAAAGTTAGTAAGCATGTATTACACGAGTGATACGTCTACAAGAAAAAAGAGCTTAAATCTGTCTCTTCAATAAACAATCCAAGCAAAATTTTAAATCTACAAAAACTTCGGTATTAAATACAGATATTGTGTTTAAATAATACTTGTACAATATAATACTACCATTATGTATGTATGGAAGCAAAGCATAGAGTTGAAAGCAAAAGATGGATGAAAGCAGACAGAATGCAATCGAAATGCGATATCTCAGATGAATGTGCGGTAAAACGATGGATTATAGATGTTCAAATGATGAAATAAGGAAAGTATGCAAGGCTGAGATAAGCACTATCTATAAAATTAAGAAAGGTGTATTGAGATGGTTTGGACATGTGTAACGATTGAGTTGAGAAAAGATTGTAGAATTAATTTATAAGGTGAATGTGGTTGGAAATAAAAGCAGATAAACCGATTAAAACTTTCCATTAGCAAATATTTATTATACTCGTAAGCTGTCAGGAGTCGGAATAATCAGTAGTATGAATGAGAAGATGCGTGAATATGGAAATGACGATGATTGTGTTCCAATCCAACACAAATAGTGTAGCGTGAACTTTATCTGCCTACTCCTTGTGGGAAGCGACATGATGGTTAGTTAGTTATTTATTTGATACTAGTTTTTGCATATTTGAATCTGAAAAAAAGTTAAAAGCTTTGCTGGACCAAGGAGTGTGAGGGAGCTTTCAAAGTGCCTATCTATAAATTAACAACGTCGAAATCAAACTTTTTGATTCTGATTCCTTGAAGGTACAAGTTTAAAACTTTTAAATTACCTTTTTTATTGCACTTATCATTTTTACTGTTATAGTTACGGCGTTAAATTACATAATAAATCTCAAATTTGAAAATTTGACGCCATAAGTTATCATTATTCTCGGGAAAATTTCTTTATCGTTTAACGACCTATCGTAAAAATTGGTATCTGGATGAAACATACATCTATCATCTAATGAACAAAGTTTGCAAGTTTTCCGTCATAAACGAATACATCCCAATTTTGAATCCCGACGCTCAATAGACCATCTTAATGACAAAGGCCAAAAGCAACTTTTCCTAAAACAATTAAAAAATGTTTTTGATATCTCAACATAGACGAAGTAGTAGAAGAAGGCGTTTCCAGGGCTTATGACTTACGATGGTAGGAAGCCTTGTAAATACCTAGACTACCATATTTTTCTTCATCCATGTTGAAATGTCAAAAATATTAAAAGAAAACGGAAATAATCCAAATTTCTAAACAAATATTTGGACACACTAAAAATGTTTTAATTAACCCTTGGAACGCGTTAAGCAAAAAACAAAAGATGATTTAAAAATTTGAAATATTCTATAAGATTATTTTTATTTCCTGTAGTAGATTTACGCGTCCAAAGGAGAAAAAATTCCAGCGACTTTAGTCAATTTACACGTCTAAAGGGTTAATAAATAGTTTGAAGAAGAAAAAATATATGTGTATGTAAATTACTTTTTTTTATGTGTTTTGTTACAAAAAAACTATTAAAGTGTTACAATAATAATTAAATCTGTAGACAGTTTATAAAAGTAATGAATAAATTACCTTAAAAAATGAGTTTTCCATATTTAAACCTTTTTCTAAAAATCAACATTAATTCCTCTTATAAAAATAAATTTTGACTTCAGGTTATATAAGATTCATTGCGACTGATAATGTTTTTCATGGCATTGTAACTTATAAAGGGTTATTTATCATTAGCTGCGGACTACTTCTTAAATATATTTTTTAAGTAGATATGACGATTTATATAAAGTAACGACGTTTTACCATTTAAACATCGATATACCTCATTAATAAAACCTTTTTTAACCACTTTTTTATTGCTACATTTTTTCTCCAACCGGTTTCGACAAGAAACCTAACATAATTCCTTAAACCCGCCCACTCACCTAACTACGAAAATTTCAATGTTTTGGAATAAGTACGTGTTTAACCCTGATGATGACAAGATTTTTGTCGAAACAAATTATAGTCAAAATATACCAACAAGAAAGTGGTTAAAAACAAAGCTGTTATTTTTAATAAAGTTTGTAAAATGTGCCACAAAGTATCTGCGAAAAACATTCAAGAAATTTACATAATCAATTTTTATTTTCAGATTTTGATCTAAATAGTACCAATTTACTTGTGATTTTATCGTGTTTATTTATTTGGTAATAAAAACCCTTAATAAAACCCTATAATTTACTGTTAAGTGTTTGGTAGAGAAGTTTCAGGACGGTTAATTAATGAAATGTCTTCGTTCAAATCCCCAAACTCAGCTGTTATAAACACATCGTGTCAAAGGGGTTACTTACCCTCCGGAGAAATAGCTTAAATCAAGACAAATTCGTTCGAGACAACGCTAAGAAAAGGAGCACATTAAGAAAACTTCTGCTTCGAGATACCCTTGTGGAGAAAACAATACCAGCACTTGCAGTTAATTGAAGACCAGCTTCTTTTTGTTCCAACATGTTCTCGAAACTATCCCAGATACAGAAAATTAATGATTAATCGAACAAAGTTTACTCGTTTAGTCGTATTTATAACATCAAATTAATTAGGGTCTAAGACATTGAACCGGCTTGGCGTGGTTGTTTTGGCGCGGTCGGTTAGGCGTCGGCTGTGTTGACCTCCGTGGTATAATGGTTAGCGTGTTTAGCTATCGTGCTGTAGGTCCCGGGTTCGATTCCCAGGGGAAAGGGTGAAAATAAACATTTGTGATTTTGCACTTTAACAATAATTTACTTTAATCTCGGCTAGTCACTGAAGCGTATGAATGATCACTTTGCCTTTGAGTATGTAACGATCAAGTTACACTGCGTCAAAATGGTTCAATGCCCTATGCAAAATTGGGAGCGGATAAGGGTAAGAAGAAGTTTTGTGTGTGTGTGTGTGTGTGTGTATGTGTGCGTGTGTGTGTGCTTGCGCGTTCGTTGTATTGTTTATCTGCATCTTAAGCATTGTATAATATCAATGTGAAAATTTGACGCTTTTATAGAGATCTGAGAATTTGAAAATTGAGTTTTATTTTTAATACGATACTTTTTAAGACGCGATTTAAAACAAGCACAAAAAATCCTTTGAAAAACAATATAAATGAAGCACTTCACAATTGTTAAAAATATATTTAGAAAATAATTTATAGTAAAATAAATGATTCAAAGAGATCTAACTTTATTACAAAGCGAATGTTATGAAACGAATTCCACGCCAAAATAAACTCATAAAGTTTTTATGATTCAAAATATTTTATTTTATTGCCTTGACATCACAAAAAATGTTTATTTTTATTATAATGACAAAATCACAATATTTTCATAAAAAAATATATAATGGCCAATTTATCTGACAATTTTCGCGAACTATTACGGTGATTTTTTTGTTAAGAGTTTAATATTAATTATTTTAATAATTTCTTTAACTAAACACTCTTGGGTTATTTTACGAGAAACCGACAAAAAAATCTACAGAATCATCTTCTTCTTCTTCGTCATCTTGTTGTAGGCCTTGTGGGATGTTTTTAAGAGGGATTAGCCTCCTACGATGTCGATTCCCAGCGATCGACCCATATCTTTGGTAGTCTGCCCGGGAGTCGTCTACCATAGGGTTGGCCGTACAGTGCGATGGTTCCATTCTCCTCACATGCGCATACTATTGTCTCCTTCAGACAGAACAATATTTCATGTATTCATACCTGACAAAATTTTGCCATAATATGTGCATTTAGGATGGAACTGATGTATTTTCTCGTGATTGTTCCCCCCTCCTCTCTCTCTCTGTCTCACAGGTATTTTTTCTCGTATGCGAACGTGATACGTGTTAGTGTGAATTGCTGCGAATCGCGCGTATCACGTACGCTCGTTTATATAGGGCGGTCTATATAACATTAAAACCTGTTAAAGGGGAAGTTACAAAGGATTTGAGTTTCGATTTCAAATTGAGTTAATGCGAAAAAATCGTGACGTTTTCAGGTATGACGTCATAACTTGTTTGTTAGCTGTTGGGGACCTTGCGGTCTTCATTCAGAACGGCAAATAATTACGTAATACGCGCGGCGACAATACCAATAAACAATATCATGACCATATCAAGGAGAATTTTTGCGCAAGTGATGACGCAATATGTCGTCAAAGTTGTAAAATGGTGCTTTTTGATAAGCGAATTTTAATATTAAAAATGAGTATGATATTGTTGAGTTTTCGAGTATTTTTAATGAATACAAATATGTTTAAACATGTTTTCATCTTAAGGGTATATTTTTTGTCAAGGGATTCAAACACATCCCCTGCATAAGCTTGCACAAGTACGTATGTGCAACTCCCAGTACCCTATACATTATTGTTTTTTTTTACATTAAAAAAATATTATGCTCTGCTGTTAACTACATTATAACTATGTGCTTCTTACATATAATACGTGCTGCTAACCTAACCATACCCTTCCCTTCACTAACATAACTTAAATTCCACATATTTTCACAACATTCCGGAATCCAAAAATCCGGTACATGTCACCTGTCGTTATTTACTCAACGATCGATATAATAACGCATCTTTCTTCTTTAGTACCCTATGCACCATATGATTGCAAATATAACGTACTTACGTCAAATATGTATAACTTCAATGTCGTAAAGCAATGAATACTTGAAAAATATACAAAACAATAACGAAATCGAAAAAAAATTAATTACGACAGATGAAAAATGATGAAAAAATTTAAATGACAAATGTTATAAAGCATGCTATCCGCCAAGAGAAATGTTAGTATTGAATGTGTTTCTGATACGTTCAACAGGTAATACTGCCATTGCGGTCAAAATCAGTTTTAAAAAAACACGATTTTTTCCGTCCCAGGAAAAAACATTTCCCTCACTCCATTCAAGAACGTCATAAATCAAAAAACTTGATTTTTCAGGAGAACGTTTTTAAACTTTGAAAATATAATACAATGTATTAAAAATAAATGTCAAGCCACTTGTTAAACTTTTTACTGTGCAACAGATCTTTTTAGGTAAAACCTGAAGATTTTTCTCCATTTGAAAAATATTTAGTTTATTTAAAAAAGTAATTCAACAATACCTTTTCTTCAAAATGCAAAAACAACACTTTCTGCCTTTTAGCGGGTAAATATTAACTTAAAAATATGCCGCTTTTTCTGGGATATAGTACATTTTCTAGGTATTCCGAAAATATGGACAACTGAAAATTAACGATTTTTGATTTATGACGTTCTTGAAAGGAGTGAGCGATTTGTCACAGGTATATAAAACTTTGCGCGTATTTGGCAATCCAAACAATCCGTAAATTACTTGAAGTGATTTAAGATTTTGAAGAAGTAAATATTTTCATATTTATTTATTTACGTGCCTACGTCATGAATTTTTATAAGAATGTTAATTAACAGGATTTATAACTGAAATATAAATTGAAAAGCTCCCTCCGATAATAAGGTTTAGCAAAATTAATTACTTCAATTTATTTCTGCAAATCTATATTGTCAGAAAATTTTGATTTCCAATATTTTACCGCCTTGGAAAATATTGTTATTAAGTGAAAAAGTTAATTAAGTGGTTTCACTAAATTCTTAAAATATTTCTCGTTGAGTTTTGCATCAAAATGGAGATTGTATAAATATTAGGTTTTGTGTTTTTTCCCAGTTTGTAACTACCAAAAATAAAGCTTTAAATGTTATCCAATGAAAGGAGACGGGAGAGAATATTTAAGCCAATCAAGTTTACTATAAATTTTAAATGAGCTCATACTTAATGAGTTCTCCGTATTGAATCAACGTGAAGTCAATGTCAACATAATTACTGGAATAAACATTACGGTTCCTATGTAGTTGGGGAGAATTTTTTTGAAGTGTTTTTTTTTTATTTATATATTTTTTTAATTAAACCTTGATTTTGTAAAAATGTAGCCTTGTTAAATTTTAAAAATATTCTCAACATTTTGAGTGTGTCGAATCGTGTTGTAAATCTAACAAACTCTCTAACCATCACGCCACTTCTCTACAGGGGTAGGTATAGAGAATAGAACGCCACACCTACTTGTCATTACTCAATCATCTCCTCATACATATCCGTCGATTATTCCAATTCTTGTCTTGACCGCTTTTAAGTTTTAGAAATCCTTACAAATTTTTTTTTCAGTCTTCCTCTGTTTCTATTATCTACCACGTTAATTTCACAAATTCATTTAATTTTTATTTCTTCACTCATGCGATTAACATGCCCAAACCGTCTCAACATACGTTTCTTAATTTAATCGATAATGCTTATCTCTGCCTTTCATACTTCCATTATACCACCATTCGAACATTTATCAAACATCGTTTAGCTGTAAATTCGTCTGACACATTCGTCGCTCTAAAGTGTTATTGTTATATAAAATACGAAATAACAGATCAAAGTATGGAAATTAATTCGGAAAAGGATCTTTAATATATTTCATAAGGGTCACTGCTAAATGAAAATCTTACTCAACTCAATCATAGATGCTGTCAAAAACTCACATTTGAAAAATCGCGTCAATTTTAGAAAATATACTCAGCTTTGAGATTTGAATAGTGTGAATGAAGAAGAATAGATTCACTATTTTTTTTAAATTTTATACAAAATTTGATGTTGAATTTTCGAAATATATCAGTTGAAACCTCATCTACCACTTTTTGAATTACTTTGAATCTATCCTTGAATTTTAAATAAGTATAATAAAATATATTATCAGTAAACAAACATTCAATAGATTTTTTTTAGTGATTGAGTGCGTGGGATAATAAATATTCGATTTAAAAAAAAAGTGTAAGTTTTTTCTTTGAATACTGCTGTTTCTCATTTATTTTAAACACACGGGTTTTGATTCATTCTGCATTGTTTCTAAACACCGTATAACCGTAAAATAGTGGTATTAACCAATTTAGACTGAAAAATTGATGGATATTGTGACAATGTGACTGCAGAATCAATTAATGAAACAGTTAAATTATTTATAAACATTCAAATTAATGATCATTTCTTAATTAAATATTTCAATCGTTCTTTGTATCTAGTCAAACTAACTGGGGTTCATCCCTAGTAAGTTTGACTTGATATAAAAAACAGGAGGTTTTTGTTTTAAAAACTATGTTATTTTACAATTGTTTTTCTCTTTAAAACTAATTACTTTATTTTTTTGTGTAAAAATATTTAAAATTCTGTTAGACCTGAAAAATTATCAGTTACAATTGACCTCATGTTGACTTTCACACCATTAAAAGCTAATCCTTTTTTCTTCAATGGATGACCGGCATTTCTAAGAAACATTTAAGAAAAATGGACGAAAACGGAAAACAAGAAAGAGATAAATTCAGTCGATTTGCCGGAAATCTGCTGACTAAAAGCCTAGTTTACCCCTTTATTTCCCACAGAACGTGATACCTTAAAGCGTTTTTCATCCATTTTATTTACAAGACGTGATTTTTACATTGTAACAAGTCTAACTTTGTGTTTTTATGATTTAATTTCATAGAGCCGGTTCATTAAGATGGTAAATAAGATGTTATTATCTTACTCGAGAAGTTTTTTCATCTTATTTAAGACGTGAACGCCGCGAATAATAAAAGCAGTAAAATGAACTGCTTTATTAGGAACGTGATACTTCAGTAGGGAGTAATCTTTTTTAAGAGTTTTGTTGGAAAATAATTTTTATTGAGATTTTTTTTTAAATTGCTTATCATAATAAGCTTAATTACTGGAAAAAGCTATTTATCATTATTCTTAAAACGCTTTGAGAAAATATTAAATATAAATAAACAAATAAACAAAATTCTTCGCCAGCTTTCATTTCTGCTTACGGTAATTGGAAAATAAATAATTAAAAAAAAAACTAACTAACTAACCATCACGCCGCTTCCCCGCAGGGGTAGGCAGAGAGAATAGAGCGCCACACCACTCTGTCCTTGCAAACATTCTTCGCCTCTTCGCCTCATAAATTTGTTTTACCCTTCTTTCCTCACTCATTCGTTCTACGCGTCCAAACCATCTCAACACACCTTTCTTAATTTTATCGATAATGCTTATCTCAGCTTTGCATTCCTTCCTTATTTTACTATTCGCACATCTATCATACATCGTTTTGTCGCACATTCTTCTGAGAGATCGCATTTCGACTGCATTCAGTCTACTTTCATATATTTCAAATATTTTTTATTGAAATCAATTTTAAATGTTTTGTATCAATTCAATTTTATATCCGTTATTAATAGCCATGTGTTTAATTATAGATAACTCTTCATAGAATTTTATTTTATTTTAAATAAAGACAAGGCGGTGTGTCATGTAATGGAAAGTAAAATAAAATTAATTGCGATCAATAAGTTGAATTATGAATGAGTTGTCTATAACTAAACATATTACTTTTAATAACGTGTTACGGCGTAATATTTGTAGCAACATGAACTATGACCCCAAGCGCCCGCCAGGGGCAGGGCGGGGTGTACGCGGGGAATGTTTACGTTATATCCCTTATGAGACGAATGCAGGGGATGCTGCACACACTTGTCATTGTACTGTCATGGAGACCTGTTGAATAAACCGATTGCATCCTAATTACGAGTTATTATTACCTATACCCAAGCCCCGTAATAATCGGATATAAAATTGAATTGATACAAAACATTTTTAATAGAAAACAAAACAATAAATGAGAAATGTTCTTTGTAAAGATTATCATTTTTGATCACTTTACACACTATCACAATATTCACCAATTCTACTCACGATTGACAATCACACTACTCGATTTTTGAAACTCCTACATATATTGATCAATTCCGTGACATTGTGTGTACATGTGAGCTCAAAACAGCCATCTATATAGGAATGGGGAAAGCTTTTAATAAGCAAAGACCCTTTCTTTTTGTATGCAAGGTTGTATAAAGTTTAAACTTTGACCAGAATCACAAGTCTGTTTTTGGTTGCTTGGAAGATGTTGTTTCTTATCGCCAAACCCACTAATGTACGTCTATTATTAAAACGAAGTAATAAATAAATATTTTTCAAAGAATTATCATTGAAAAAATAAGTGTCGCAATTTTAAAAATGCAACATTTGTTACCTGTCATCCGTACAAAAAACAAACAAAAGAGTATTCAGAAAATCTCTTAGCTACGGTGTAAGAAATAATATTCCTCGTGGAAAATGATCGTGCCATAATGATTTCCGTATGCTGGGCTCGGATGATGAGGCTATTCAAATAGAAACAATGTCCTCCAAACAAAAGAAACAATGACGTAAAAATCTGAACCACCCTACCGACGAGAAAATAAAATAGCTAGATACTTAATGGAAACCCTCACGTATTGTATAAAACGTTCCCATATCACTTTGGATATTATCAATATTTCTCTACTAAGTCTTGAAATAAGTGTTTAATAAATAGGGTTATGCTATAATGAAATTTGAGTCCCCATTTTTCAAATTAAAAAGGTAAATTACAATTTCCAAAGTTGTAGCATGTAAATAAAATTTATAATTAAAAATTCCAAAGTCGTAAAATACAATTTCCTACAAATTTTGTTATTACATTTTTAGCTCAAAGTTTAGTGCAGTAAAAACCTCTTTAACGTTCAAATAGGTACCGCATTATCAAAGGGAATGTTATAAATAGTTAGTTTTTAAAATTGTATTTCCATTTGAACCAGCGGAAAAGACTTAAATCAGTCATTTAAAATTAAAATTCAGTTTAAAAACATTTACCACCTACAACGTTCCCATTGAAAAATGCGGTATCTATTTCAACGTTACTCGGGGGTTTTCTGTATCGTTGAAATGAAAAATAAAGTGGTGAAGTTCTATTTTTTTTAATCAAAAAGAAAAAATTTCATATTTTGATCATTAAACGTTTTTAATTTATTCTTTAATACTCAGGGATTTTACTGACATGGATTAAATCTTCAAAACATCCAAAGAAAAAAAACGTTTGAATTTTTATTTTAAGTTACAATTTTCATTTTTTCCACTTATAACACTTAACCGCGCCGTTCATAACACTTCATTGAATTAATGATGTGTTATCTCAATTGTTACTTACTTAAAGGCAAGGTGATATATCGCTCACTCCTTTCATAAATCAAAAATCATCATTTTTCGAAAATGTACTATGCCACCAAAAGAGGCATATTTTTTACTTAATATTTACCCGCTACAGGGCAGAAAATGCTGTTTTTGCATTTTGAATAAAAATGAATCGTTTAATTATTTTTTTAAATGTACTAAATATTTTTCAAATGGAGAAAAAACCTTCATGTTTTACCTAAAAAGATGTGTTGCACAGTAAACAGTTCAAAAAGGGGCTTGATATTTATTTTTAATACATTGTTTTGTATTTTAAATCTTTAAAAACGTTCTCCTGAAAAATTTAGTTTTTTGATTTACGACGTTCTTGAAAGGAGTGAGCGATATCCTGCGCATCAGGTACAAGTCAAGGGTAATGTTAAATAAATATTACAGTGAAAGGTCACTTATATATATTCTGGTCTCCCCTGAGAATCGAATCTGGGACCTTCATCATGATAGATAAACACGCTATTACTTCACTATAGAAGGGAACAAATATGATTAAAATACCCATCATATTATGAACAAGCCCGTGTAAACTTTACTCCTGTTATTTGAATAATATCTCGTAAGACAGAACATTAAACTGAATTATATCCGCATAAAATCAAATATATAATCAACCTACCGTCTTCCTCCATAGGGGCCAAGTAAAGATTCTAAGACCCCGAGTTAGTTGATCCATAGTTCGAAAACAAGGAAAAGAGATAAAAAATCTTATTATGAAATTTTAAAACACTTTAAAAGTAAAACGCTTAAGAATACTATAATTATATAGTTATAAAACCTTCATAATTCTCCTTAAATTGTTTACACTACACGTAATCTAACTTTTAAGTGTTTCATTGAATCCGTGAAGTATGATCTTTACGTAAAAGCGGAGTACTTTATATATAGATTTAATACTTGGAAAAATCTTCAAAACTCTTGTCGGGTTTCTTGAGAGAAACTTATGAATTAGTTATTTATTAACATCATTATATATATATATATATATATATATATATATATATATATATATATATATATATATATATATATATATATATATATATATATATATATATATATATATATATATATATATATATATATATATATATATATATATATATATATATATATATATATATATGTATATATATATATATATATATATATGTATATATATATATATATATATATATATATATATATATATATATATATATATATATATATATATATATATATATATATATATATATATATATATATATATATATATATATATATATATTTCTATATATATATATATATATATATATATATACGCCTTATATTTTCTTTGTAATAAAACCTTCATAATTTTCCTAATAAATTGTTTTCACTTACGGAAAAGCGGAGTATTTTAAAAATAGTTTTAATACTTTAAAAAAACCTTTAAAACTTTTGTCCTGAGAGAAACTTGTGAAATTATAATTTATTAACATTACATTATGAGTACCTCCAATAAAGCTTCACCTTTGTACGAGTGCTTAATGGGTCAGGTGTTTCAGAACTTTTATTCGTGTTTGAGCTAACAAAATATTAAAATAACATAAACCCGCGAAATTATAATGAATTGAGCCCTTCGGAGTACTCAATAATAACCAGAAGTGTAAAGGGCTTATATTTAATTTCAACTGAAGTTAACAAACTAATCATACAACGGGTCTTCTTATTTAAATTGAAATGGGCATATAATCAGGCTTAATTACTTGTTTGCGGTGTAAAAACGCAATTTCTATTTTTATTTGTTTCCAACGTTATCGGTAATTCTTAAGATTCCTTAAAAGTGTAGAGGAGGATACTGTTTACTATAGGGATGTATATTATTTTTCATAAAACTAAAATTATAAGAAAATTTTTCGAATAAATGGCGCACTTTTATTTAAAAGAAAATAATTACTTTCATAAATTGATTTGGCAGTCACTTCGTGGTATTATCTATCCATTTTCAATTTGAAATTCACTTTATCAATCCCATTATTTCTTAAAACCTATTATGAACCGTGTTTCAATGTTCTCCGCACCATTTTCAAACACCGTAAAAAGTGTTTTAAACTGTTGCGGAATGCATCAAAAAACGTTTAACAATAGTTTTTTTTTAAATTGCTATTTATACGTACCTTGACATTTAAGTGAAACTACAATTTGGAATATTTGAAAACAGCGTTTTTATTTCGTATTTATTGTCAACTTAAAATACTATTTTTTTTTTTTAAATATGTAATGTTACTACTCATGGTACTGGAACACATAATGAGGAAGACGGAAATGCGCAAATGGAAACAATTATTTACATATCGAAAATTACAAAGTTATAAGGGCGAGAAGAACAAAGCGACACCAATAAACAAGGAGTTTAATACGTTTGAATTTTAATCTCATCTGAGCACACAAATATTGTTCCCCCACCCTTCATATACGATTTTAAAGGAGTAACATGTGGTGGGGATAATATTGTAAACAAAATATAAGTCGATGAACTGCGTCTCTTTGTTCTTCTCGAATACATTTATGAATATAATTTTAATGCACAAATTCTTATAATTAATACACAAATTTGGAAGGAACATATTTCTTCATTGATGATATTTCATTTGCGCCTCCGTTCATTTAAGTTCATATAAATATTTCTCCGTATCCAATTTAACCTTAGCGTTATGTTGCGTATAATATTTTATTGCATTTTCATGCAAATCTGAAAATTTACTGACGTCAACGCCTCGACACTTATCTAGAGCCAACAAAGGGAACTAATATCCGCTAATTTTATAGTAATTCTTCACATATCGTTAAACGGAAAAAGATGGAGAAATCCCCATCAATGTGTCATAAAGGAAGTAAGTTCCGTCCCTTAATTGTAACTTTTAAGGCGTGATCGTGAAAAGTCAGTGCGGTGAGAATATAAAATGGAATTTATATCAGATTTCAGAAAATTCTTTCAAGAAAACGCTGTTGTTAGTTTATTTGAGGACTGAAAATTATTGTGGTATTTTAATGATTTAAGACATTTATCGTTATAATAATATTAATGGTGTGCAAAATTATTATTTTTGTTGTTCTTGTTGAAAATCTTCTTTTTATTTACATTCAATAATAATAATAATAATAATAAAACCCTTATCCGCCCCCCAATGGTGCATAGGGCACTGCGTCATATAAACGCAGAGTTATCTTGATCGTTTACACATGAAGGAAAGGTGATCAACCCTCCGCTTCAGGTACCACCAGTCCAGGGTAATATTGAATAAATATTACAGTGAAAAAATCACTTATATTATTTTGACCCCCCTGGGAATCGAACGCGGGACCTCCAGAACGGTAGCCGAGCGTGCTGACCATTACACTACGGAGGCGGATGAAAATCTTCTTTTTATTTACATTCAAACGTGAAAAAAATAAGGATGTAAATAAACGTGGCACTCAAAAAACCGATCTAAAGCGAAGATGTTTGGAAAATTCATAAAAGTGGAAGTGACTCGAACACTAAGGCACTTTTACTGAGGTCATACTTTCTTTTTTTGGTGAGTCATGAGCTGGCCTTACACTCCTTAAACGGAAAACCCTTGATTATGGGACACCCTGTATATATAAAATACTATAATTGGGCAATAATCTTATCATATTTATCTTATGCTGTTTCTTTGATTTATTTAGACTACTTCGTCATTTCTTTGTTTTTCACTTATTTACCTGGTTTTAATCAAAAGTTTCTTAAAAACATTTTGAGTGTGTCCAAATACTTTTTAACAAATTTAGATTATCTCCAATTAAAGGAGTATTTTTCATATTATTTTTTTAATGGGTAGTATTGGTGAATGTTGCACGTGTGTTAAGTGATCACGTAAACCAGCCTATGGCGGTCGTCAGCCACGTAAATGTCCAGACTTCCATAGTCTTCTTCATGTTTGATGAGATGTCAAAAAATAAAATACAATATAAAGTAATTATAACAATGTTTCTTTGTTATAATTACTTTAAATTGTATTTTAAGTATACCAATGCTCAATGACCTTGGGTTTTATGTCGACGTAAATAAATACGAGAAGTGAAATGTAAAAAAAAGTTGGAAAATAAATGAAAAAGCTATTTCATTGGATAGCACTGCGTTTCAACTTTTCATTAGGATCTCTGTGGTATAATGACTAATTATCTGATCAAAGAAATATTTTGGCTTGATAAACCATATTAAAATTATTTATTTATCGCTATAACTTCTACTCTTTAGACCCTTTTAAATTATGTTAAATACCATATTTTGTGCTGTCACCATTTTTACAATCTACATTTTTTTCTTTAGGTAAACATGCCTAGGGCAAAATTTACAGGATTTAAATGCGTACGAGAAAAACAGGCCTAGGGCAAAATGAAGCACGTTTTACTCATACTATAAAAATGCTTTTCTGATGTTTTCGTTAAATTCATGATGAAATTCAAATTTAAATCAACTAAGGTCTAACGCGCATATTTTAATTTTTTTCTGAAAAATAAATATT
This sequence comes from Brachycentrus maculatus, assembly GCF_059751285.1. Classification (NCBI taxonomy): domain Eukaryota; kingdom Metazoa; phylum Arthropoda; class Insecta; order Trichoptera; family Brachycentridae; genus Brachycentrus; species Brachycentrus maculatus. The sequence continues at coordinate 286,245 of NW_028280901.1, read as the reverse complement.
CATTATTAAGTCGTACATCATAGGAGAAAAATATTTTTTTAAACACCGTTGACTTATTAATTGGTATTGAATTAAATAAACAGGAAAAAAACAAACGTATTTTTTAGAGAAATCAAAATATAAAGGTATGAAAATGTATTTTGGTAATGTAAATGTATTTTAAATATTCGTATCCTTTGACAATGTAAAATATTCTTTTTATTTATTGTTTCGGCATTAACTTTGTGGTAAGACATGTTACAATGATAAAAGAAAACACATCGTTTTTACCACTTGAGTTTTATTATAGACTACATGTTTCAGAAGTTAAACTTCCATCATTCAGGTCTGTATAATAACTGTTATTATACAGACCTGAATGATGGAAGTTTAACTTCTGAAACATGTAGTCTATAATAAAACTCAAGTGGTAAAAAACGAAGTGTTTTCTTTAATCATTGTAAAATATTCTTATTGACATAATTTTAATATTTCTAAAACCTTTATCATCAATTCGCTAATCAATTTAGGGGAGTTAATAGATAACTCAATTTTTTTTTTTTAGTAAAAATATTCTACGAACACAAATATATTTCAAAATATTTACCGGACTCCGCATCGCAGTTGAGCAATAAGCAGTTTTTTTTGTTTTTAATTATTAGTTAAAAACGACTTTTTCAACCAAAAAAACAGTATTTTAAGTAATATTCGTTTATATATTACTTTATTTAAAAACTAAAAAAAACTTTCAGATTAATCTAAGCAACTCATTTTTAATCTTGACCCTTAATAAATTAACATTCAAAATTTAAAGTACACACAAAATAGGAAAGTTGGTTATTTTAAGTAGTTGCTTATTTTTGGTTAGTTGCAATTTTTTTAAATAAATTTTCACATGTGAATTGAAAAACAAGTGTATGGATTTTTTTAAAAGTAATAATTAATAAAAGAGAATTCACTTATGTACATTATAACCCTAGATAACTAAACTATATTTGTAGACACTATGCCGTTTGTGGTTCGCACAATATTGACATATCGCTCACTCCTTTCAAGAACGTCATAAATCAAAATACTTGATTTTTCAGGAGAACGTTTTTAAAGTTTAAAAATATAATGCAATGTATTATAAATAAATATCAAGCCACTTATTAAACTTTTTACTATGCAACAGATCTTTTGAGGTAAAACCTGAAGGTTTTTTCTCCATTCGAAAAATATTTAGTTTATTTAAAAAAATAATTAAACAATACCTTTTCCTCAAAATGCAAAATCAATACTTTCTGCCCTGTAGCAGGTAAATATTAAGTTACAAATATGCCTCTTTTACTGGGATATAGTACATTTTCTGGGCATTCCGAAAACACGCACAACTGAAAATCGACGATTTTTGATTTATGACGTTCTTGAAAAGAGTGAGCGATATGTAGTACGAGTAACTGTGCGGAATCGTGATTTATTGTTAAATGTCTCTTACATTCATTACTAACAATCCAAACTTAAGTGCCATGTAACCGGTTCCTATTTTTAATAAATACTTTTGATAAGTTTCAAGTTTTCAATTGCGAGGTCCGCCAGACGAATGTTTACTTATATTACAATAGACTTAAAGTATTGACCAAAAAATATACGTTTATGGAGTTAAAAGAATCTATTACCTACGTGAACGGAAAAAGAGACATTCTGAAAGACATTTCGATTCCGAACGACTTCCTGTAACAGGATTTCCATGAAGTACCAAATATTCTAAGGCAAAGTATACCATCTAAATATTTATCTCGAAATCGATTTCTCACCAATATTTTTGTAAACATTTATTTATTCTTTTCCAGTAACGCCGGCCGTATAGGCCAAAAATTCTAAGTAAAAAACTTTGATTTACGTTCTATGAAAAAAATAAGGTAAAATCATCGGCTTTGAAGCATAATCAGCCTTCACCCGTTTTCTTTCATGAAGGGTTTGTATACTTTTCAGGTAAAATGTTATTTTTTGTGGTAAAATACATTTTCAGTTGCAAGTAAGGGTATATTACAATATCCCCGATGACCAACTTATCACTGCAGTGCATATTTTAAATTCAGCAGTGTTTTTAAATACAAAATCGTTATTGTAGAATAAGCATTACTTGATACTGGATATTGATAAAATATCAAATGCAAAGTTCATTTCATTGGAAAAATGTGAAAACTTCATACTAATTTCATATTTTTCATAACTTCCACCATATATTGGTTGTTTTACCAAATACGAAGAGTTTTATTAAAGGAATAAATGTTGCAATAAAAAAGGATATCGAATATTGATAAATTTAAAAAATGGAAAAAAATTGTTACATAAGTACAAAAACATTTTTTTATTTTATTTTTTTAAATTATTTTTTCTATTTATTATTATTTATTTAACAGTCATTCGGTGAAAGAATGTTTCTGCCGTGTCATGTATTATTTTTATTTACAAACAAAATAGTAATAGAAAATAATAAAACAATTTATGCAAAATTTCATGGTTTAAATGCGTTTAGCTTAATCATTTTAGAAATTATGACCTTAATTCTAGAATTAAGTTCAGCAAGAAGTGTGGATACTTGGGTGGGGAGTTTGTTTTTTTTTATGTTATCGAATACTAAGATACATTTAATGAAAAAAAATATTGTACTACGAGATATCAATAATGATGGCCAATCCAAATATTGAATAAAGGAAAAACAAAGTTACATAGTGATAGTAGATATCCATTTAATTGTAGAATACAAGAATTGACTTAATAATAATAATAAATATATTACATAATGCTAATTACAAGTCATGAAAATATAAACAAAAATATTTAAAACAAAAATGCCATTGAAAACATTGAAAATGCTAAATGACAGCTACTGTCAAAAAGTACTTTTTCCTTAAATCGATGTGATGTTCAAAAGATGGTGCTACCATTGCGGTAAAAATTACATTGTCTAATCTATTTATTATCTAAAATATTATATTTGGTCTTCCTCTTGGCAAGATCAGGCATCCCAAAAAAGTGGTCAGTCGAAATAATCTGCGGTATGTATGAGGAGATGCATGAACGTGGAAGAGGCGAAGAGTGTTTGCAAAGACAGAGTCGTGTGGCTTTCTATTCTCTCTGCTTACCCTTGCAGCGGCGTGATGGTCTGTTCATTTAAGTTTTAAGATATTATATTTCTCCTTGTTAAAAATACCTGACACAGGTAAAAACACCCATCACAGATGTGCATTTTCATTTATAGTTATACCTATTTTCTTGTCCGAGAATTTCATATTCTAAGAACCAATGAATCGGAACTATATTCTCACGAAACTTATCAACTGAAATGGGCACAGACTTTTGTCACTCCAGTCAAGCCCTTCTTGATTCACTCTAGAAATTTTCATCTTAAAATAAGTTAACAAAACCAGTAGGATGTTATCCAACAAAAAACAACACATTCATTATAATTGCTTGGTATTTGACTTCAACCCTAACATATTCCTGGAATTATTGTATTATCCTTTACATCCCGAATAAACCTACCCTTATAATAATATATTTATGGAGTGTTGAACAAAAACATAATAAGTATCAATATGAAATTCATGAAAGTCAAAATTTTCATTGATGGAATAAAATTCCATTAAAAATAAAAAGATAACAATATGTATATTTCTCCAGGTACATTTGAATGACATTATTTTTATACATTTCTGACAAATTTTTTCATCACTTTTTCTTTCAAAATTACTTTGAAAGGTATCTCAAAACAAAAAAAGTTTTTTTACAAGAAATGAATGCGGAAGCCTGGGTATTCCAGGGCTTCCGAACTCACACTGAGTAGCTTAATTGTTTTTTTTGTACACAGCAACGTTCATTATTTAACATTATAACATTTTTCCCATTATTGAACAGCCATATTGCATTGATTATAAAAAAATATATATGTATATTAAACAGATACCTCTTTTCATAAAAAATTGATAATTATGCAATAAAGTTGTACAAACTTGTTCTCATATCCATACAGACAATTAATAACGAAACAAAGTGTAAAAGAGCTATTCATAAATAAATACTGGAGGTGGGTAGATTTGGAATAAGTCGCATCATTCACTACGTCATAAAAAAATAAAAAGTTACGAGTATATATATTATATTTATTTTTTTCAAAAAGAAATATTTGCGTTTTTACTATTGACACAAATATTTCAATTTCATACTATTTATGTGAATCTAAGCGGCTCATTATTAGAAAAAGGTATCAAATTGTGGTAGAGTGGGTTCGAAAGAAACTCTGACTTAAGAGTCTACGACACTAACCACGGGACCACTACCCCGACACAAATAAGTATTGTAAAATATGCTCTTGGCACAATAATTAAAGAAAACACTTCGTTTTTTACCACTTGAGTTTAATTATAGACTACATGTTTCAGAAGCTAAACTTCCATCATTCAGGTCTGTATAATAACTAAAATATAAAATATAAAATTGTTCTATAAATAAGGATAGGGGGAAAGTAAGGGGAAGGGGTTAGTCAAGGAACGGAGTTTGAAAACAAAGGAAAAATTGAAAGCAATGGCGAAGAATTTTGAAACAATATATTATTTAATAAATTATTATTAGAATTCAGGTTTTTTTGTATTTCTAAATTTTCAAGATAATTCATAATTTGGCCTTTATATGGAACAAGGTGTAATAATTTTAATTTATGGGAGTGAAATGAGTGATTAGTATCTATTATATGATTTGCAAATTCCGAAAAATAATTACAAAAAAATCAAAGCGGTCTTGTTAGTAATTATTTTTCGGAATTTGCAAATCATATAATAGATACTAATCACTCATTTCACTCCCATAAATTAAAATTATTACACCTTGTTCCATATAAAGGCCAAATTATGAATTATCTTGAAAATTTAGAAATACAAAAAAACCTGAATTCTAATAATAATTTATTAAATAATATATTGTTTCAAAATTCTTCGCCATTGCTTTCAATTTTTCCTTTGTTTTCAAACTCCGTTCCTTGACTAACCCCTTCCCCTTACTTTCCCCCTATCCTTATTTATAGAACAATTTTATATTTTATATTTTAGTTATTATACAGACCTGAATGATGGAAGTTTAGCTTCTGAAACATGTAGTCTATAATTAAACTCAAGTGGTAAAAAACGAAGTGTTTTCTTTAATTATTGTAACATGTCTTACCACAAAGTTAATGCCGAAACAATAAATAAAATATGCTCTTGGCACATGATACAAATTGTAATATGCAATTATGTGTATGAAGAAAAAAAAATTGTATTTATGTTAAATAAATTTAAACACATGTTAAATTAATATTTTAAAACTTGACTTATTTTAATAATTCATAAAATAAATAATAAGAGATTCAACCGACCATTTTTTTCATTTGAATTGTGTTTATAAAATATTTAAATAAAACAAAATACGAGTACGAATCCTCTATTCTGTAACATGTAATAAATTACATTCGCATATGTTGAGAGAACTCGTGTGATGTCTCTGCGTACTTTTGACATACGAAATAACAAATTCACTCACAAATTAATGAAACTGTATGTATGTATGAGCATTTATTTTTATTTTATTTGGTATATTCTCAGTCACGTTTTCTTGCAAGCGTGTAGCTTGACGAATGTACTACGAATAGTATAACGGTATGTTTTGGGACGAAACATAATGTCGGTATGGTATAAAATACCACCATTTTAAAATTCCGTTAAAGTCTCAAATTATGAAAGCATGTTCAAATTTTTTTTCTTCCTTTTGCTTTCATGTTAAGTACTCTACCTTTTTTTTGCAAATCGTACTTTTTTTAACCGTTTTTTTTGCTCTGCTTAAGGTCCAGCATTCGTTTAGTTGCAGCATAATTTTCTCTTAATCCGGGTAAAATTTTATGTAAGTACTTTTTTTTTTAAACACCGTTTTTGCACAGAAAATTTATTATTTGTAATTTTTTTATTATTAATAATTATTTTTGCATAAAATAAGTTTAAAAAAATATATAATATCGTTTTACATCGAAGCATATTTAACAATAGATTTTAATAAAAATAGCATTTTTTGACTTAAATTTAAATTAAATTTAATTGTTATATACAAAACATGTGTTCGACCAATGGCCAATCATCGAATTGAGGCAAGAGCGGATACTTCTAGAACAAAATCTTGACTGCCGAATCTCTGAGATGAAAACTCTCCAATCTACCGGAAACATGTTGCGAGACCGCGTAAGAAACACTGATATCCGGGGCATGTGTAAGGCGGGAGATATCGTGAGGAGGGGACGACAACGAAGGCGATACTGAAATAAGCATGTAAACAGAGTGTCAGAAGATATACTTCTACGTATCGCCCTTCAAGGAAACCCTTAAAGACCCCCAGGCAGACCTCCAATATGATGGAGAGATAGCTGGCAGTCAACATCCCAAGAGCGAGACAGACAGATCCTGACGATCTGTAAATCGATGAAGAGGAAGGAGAAGAAGAAGAAATTTAAGTTAAAAATGATTTGATTTGATTTATTATTTATTTAACATATTACTGCCGTAGAAACTCGCTTGTAACATGATAAAAAATATTCAAGAATAATGCCCGTTTTCTTACTGAGGAGGAGATACATTTATAATCTGCCCGTGTCCGGCATACAAGGCTATATCTTTAGACCTGATGAATAATTTCTATATTTTTTGTTCGTTCGAGAAAGAGCATTAATTATTCCATACTTGCCTAAAAGTGTTATTCGTACAAAATCTACGTAATTATTTATTGCGTTATTTCAGCTTAGAAACCATTAATTTTTCCCTACGAAATACAATGAATTTAGTTCAAGCAATCAAATATCATTTACTCGTTTATATGACATAACGTATCGAGAAGACACTAATTTTATAAATTTTAACAATTTGGTTTTGATTTATTTTTAAAACTTTTTTTCCTTCATAAAATTGAGATACGTTTACAATAGTACATCAAAGATAGCAGTGCGAAAAAACAATAAAAATAAGAATTTTTAATTAATGAATTTGGATATCTAAGCATTATCAGGTATTATGACCTGTAAAGACTGGTTTTAAGTGATTACTTTATACACATGTAACATCCACTATTTTATCAATGATTGATAACCAGAATTCTCAAATTTCGGAAGTTATACTATAACACTATTAGTTATGCTTTAATTGAAAATATCTTGCGTTGGCTGTTTTTTTGACACAATCCATGGTTTAATTAAGTGCGTTATTATAAGACCTTCTTAAACCTCTAAAAATGTTCTTTAAATATATTGCCTAAAAGTGCATAGGCCTACATATATAATTTAATAATAAAAAAGTAGAATTGTTTTATCCGTGAGCTTTGGTTTTCTAATTTATAGCCCTAACGGTAATAAACTGTAAATTCTAAGTGACGTAAACATTAAACACGGAGGAAATAAATAATCGTATCACATTATTTAAAAACGTAAACTGCTACAGATTTTACTCATCGCAATTTTAAAAGAACACCACACAGAGAATCGTGGGTGTTTTACTTTAGCGGGGATATGAATTATAGTCATTCATCACCTTAAAACAAAACATATATTTCAACCACTCTCCCAAAATCCGGATATGTAGCAGCAGCGTATGTTTTCGGCCTTCAGATTACAGGGACTGTAGTCTATAATGTGTACATTTTGATGGTCGGATATTTTTAATCAAAATCAGGGGAGATGCAAACTGGATCCTTCGAAATATGGTATTATCTACATTTGCAACTGATACTGTCGACAGCTGAGCGTATAATCTCATTTGTTCTTAAAAACTCAACATTAGAACGACTTGTATTTATGTGTGTGCTGAAGTGTTTTTAATTTTAGGGCACACAATTTTTTATACAGCTTTTAACTTTGTAGTTTAGTTAGTCTACATATGCAACTGATTTCGTTGACAGCCGAGCGGACACACTTGTCGCTTCTTTAAAAACTCAACATTAAAATGACTTGTTTTTAAGTGTGTGCCAAAGTGTCTTTAATCTTTGGGCACCTCATTTTTTCCATCAAACTTTTCACTAAGTAGTGAAGTTTATATTTGCAACTGATTACATTGAAAAAACGTACAAACTCATCGCTTCTTTAAAAACTCAACATTGCAAGGAATTGTATTTATATGTGAGCCAAAGTCTCCTTAATTTTAGGGCACATCATTTCTACATTTTGCAGTACAGTCTGCATTTGCAACTGACAGCTGAGCATACAAACTCATATTTTTTATAGAACTCAATATTGGAATTACTTGTATTTATATATGTGACAAAGTGTCTTCAACTTTAAGGCACAATTTTTTTTTCATCTAACTTATCACAATTGGGATATTTTAATTGATATTAGACCACGTTGTGCACTGCCAGTTTAGCTTCCGCTGATAGGTTTTTATTTGCTATAACTGATTTCAGTGCACCATTCACTTTGTTCCCAGCATTCACTCTCCTTTCTTTGTCTTTATCAATCTTTCCATCCCTAGAAAACATACTACCCAAATATACGAAAGCATCTACCTGATCCAAAATCTCTCCGTTTACCAATATTTCACACTCAGATCCACATTCTTCTCTTTCAAAAACCATAATCTTGGATTTGCTAACATTCATAAATAAATCACTTTCCTTGCACACATTATACACTTTTGTCACCAACGCCTGCAGGTCTTCTCTGCTATCGGCAAGAAGAACAGCATCGTCAGCATACAAAAGGCAACAGACAGTCAAATTATTCATTCTAGATCTTTCAGTTCTTTCATGCAATCATTTAAATCTTTCAGTTCTTTCATGCAATTATCCATGTATAGGTTAAACAGCCACGGTGACATTACACATCCCTGTTTAACACCTTCAGAGATGCTAAGACAGGATGAAAATTAACCACTTACCCTAATGCATGCAGTGCTATCCTCGTACAAGGATACAATGCCTTGGATAAGTTTACTGCTTACCCCATACTCAGATAACACCTTCCATAACTTCGTTCTATCAACTCGGTCATACGCTTTCTGAAAATCCACAAAAGCACAGAAAAGCTTTTGGTTTTTGCCCAAAAACTTTTCCGTAATGTTGCGCAAGGCAAAAATTTGATCCTTCCTTATTTTAGAATTCTTACTTTGAAGGCGAAATTATTTTTTATTATAAATTATTATTTTAATTAAATCAAACACTTGAATAATCCACTGAATTGAGTTTTATTTTTATTTACGACTAGTTTCGAAAACGACAATTGTTTTCATCTTCTGGTACAAATTAAAACATAATTAAATTGAAACTAGTCGTAAATAAAAATAAAACCCAATTCAGTGGATTATTCAAGTGTTTAATTTAATTAAAATAATCATGTCATTCCACAACGTGTATGCCGAATCAATAAATAATATAAATTATTATTTTTACAATGATTAAAGAAAGCACTTCGTTTTTTACCACTTGAGTTTTATTATAGACTACATGTTTCAGAAGTTAAACTTCCATCATTCAGGTCTGTATAATAACTTTATTATTATTTTAATTATTTTTAATTTCATTTTTATTTTCCATTACAATTCAATGTTCCTTAATAAAAGAAAAGGCATTATTTGAAAATGCTTTAAGATATCTGAGTTTTCCTGTTTTCGATTCAGTGATTGATATTACGTCGGTAGTGTTCAGTGATTTTGCAACAATGCTTGAGAGATTCCACGAACGAAATCATGAAACAAACAGGCAAGAACGGAGAATTTAATCTTCCTCGCTCTGCAGATAATCATCCAACTTTCAAATTTCAACCTTCGCCCTTCGGAGATAACTTTGAAAATATCCCGACTTGTAAATGTTTACCTTTCGCTCCTTTTGACTTACAATATAAATACATCGCTTTGTTACAAGTCGCTCACTATTTTTCACGCCGCTGAAGTCTCGCGAACGAAGTATATAAATACAATCTTAAATGTATTCATTTTGCGTAAACAGACGAAAACAAAATATTTATGAGTTAATTGTAAAATTATCTCAGCTTTTTCATTATGATCTATACCTTGTGAAATAATCACAGGAAAACAATTTTTTTTTAAAAGTTGATGAAACATCTAACATTTAAAAATATATTTGGTTTTATGACCCTTTAATAATTTTATATGAAAAATCAAAATTAACAAAATAAAAATTGTAAAAAGTAAAGCGGACACCATTGACATAAAAAACGCGCATAGAGTGTCAGAAATGAAGACTCTAAGAAGCATATCATGCAAGAGTCTTCGAGATAGAATAAGAAATTCCAAAACTAACTAACTAACTAACCATCATGCCGCTTCCCCGCAGGGGTAGGCAGAGAGAATAGAGCGCCACACTACTCTGTCCTTGCAAACATTCTTCGCCTCTTCCACGTTCATGCATCTCTTCACACATACCCGCCGATTGTTACGACTCCTAACCTGACCACTTTCAAGTATTTGGCAAGTATTTCTTAAAATACTTTCAAGTATTTTAAGAAATGCCAGGATCAGGGTAATATGCGAGATCGAACATGTCGTAAGGTGGGGAACGCAATAAAGGAGACAATGGTATGCGCATGTGAGGAGAATCGAACCATCCAGACTCCCCCACATCGCACTGTACGGCCAACTCCATAGTAGACGACTCCCGGGCAGACCACCAAAGAGATGGATCGATAGCTGGGAATCGACATCGCAGGAGGCTAATCCCTCTTAAAAACAAGCCACAAGGCCTATACCAATAAGAAGAAGAAGATATGAAAGACAACAGTATGAAAAATAAATAAAAAATTTTATAAATAAAACCTTTTTTTATAAATTAAAATACCAAAGAAGAAAAGGTTATTTAAAAATTTAGAAACTGACAATGATTTTTTGAAAGGGAAATACAATGTTATTAATTTTCATACACTTTTTTTTTAATCCAAAAGTCCAAAGTTGACTGAATTATATGAAAGTGTTTTGATCAATCATCAATTGATAAATAAATATTCTAACCCTTATCCTCACCCGATGGTGCATAGGGCATTGCATTATATAAACGCAGTGTTATCTTGATCGTTAACACAAGAAGGAAAGATGATCAGCCTTCTGCTTTAGGTTCCAGTCCAGGGTAATATTTAATAATTATTGGTGTGTATAAATCACTTATATTTTGGTATTTGACCCCTCCTGGGAATCAAACCCGGGACCTCCAGTATGGTAGCCTAGCGTGCTGACCATTACACTACGGAGGCGGACAATTATTATTGATAAATATATTAATATTAATACATCAAAATATTTATCGATCATTTTATTGGTCAATGATGAATCATGCTTATGATGATAACACTACATTTTTTTTCGATTTCCTCTTAAGTAATCCCAAATGGAGTTAGACACCTTGCGTATCAATCCAACAATGTGTATGTGATCGTCAATATTTCTACGTTTTCACACACGCCTAAAAATTCAATATATGAATTATCTTCCAGTTGACAAAGTTCTTATATTCACTGACCCTTAAATAAAGGTTGGTGATATTCTGAAACTGTTTTAGCTTTCTTGAAAAATAATACCAGGGGCCTTAGGGACCCCTTGAATAACGATCATTTCCTAACATTTGGTTAAATGTCATTGGACAGCAATAAATTGGGAATTGAAACTCCCTCCGAGACATCTTCGAAAATTTATTCAGGTAGCTAACCGCAGCATTTCCGTTTCTGGTTAGAATAATAAATTTCAGTTAAGCACTTGAAAAAGAAGTCGAAAGTTATTTTCATCGTAAAACTTTTCATGGCTACTGAATACTTTTCATTTATTGATTCGGCAGTCACTTTGTGGTAAAATCTTTCCATTTTTAATTAATGTTTTACTTAGTAAATACCACTATTTCTTAAAATCTACTGTGACACGTGTTTCGAATCATTTTCGCATCATACGAAGTTTGAAAATTATGCGGAATGCATCGAAACATGTGTCACAGTAGATTTTAAGAAATAATGGTATTAACTAAGTAAAACATTAATGAAAAATGAATACTTTTCAGTTAAGCACATTAAAAAAAGTTTGAATTTATAATAGATTGAGTTTATAATTAGATTAAAACCAATATTTTTAGCTTTTCCACTTTTTTATTTGACCAGCGACCGGGTTTCGTCGTTACCGACATCACCAGTCTGATGATGTCGGTAACGACGAAACCCGGTCGCTGGTCAAATAAAAAAGTGGAAAAGCTAAAAATATTGGTTTTAATCTAATTATAAATTAAAAATGCAATTCCATCACGAAGTGTCAGTGGATAATATAAATCTATTAATAGATTGAGGTTTAAAGTGTAAAATACATAAGCATGATAGGCGCCATGACGTAGTTGGGTAGCTGATTGATTTTTTTGGTAATGTATCCAAAATAAATAAAATTATTGGATCGTACTCCACATTTATTTTAATAAATACAATAATATATAATGAGACGCGTTCCGTATTATTAAGACAATATCAAACTACATATACCATATATGTATAACTATAAAACAGAGTTATAGTAGTATAAACGTGGAATTCGATCCGATAATTGTGTTTTTTGTTGTTGTTGGATACATTACCAAAAAATTCAAAATGGAATTCTACTAACTAACTGCATTTACAATAAATAGATGATCTATTTATTGTAATAAATAGATGATTAAATGCGAAACTGGCGTCACGGGTTCGATTCAATTACAAAATAAATTCAAGAAATGCTTATTTTTAATTTGTCTGGGTGTTTGTAATGCGTTTTACACATTTACCTTCCCCATTTTTACTGTCCTACCTGCAGACAAGCCTCTATAAGCTAAGGTTTTGCGGGTTCATCATCATCAGCCTGTGTCCGTCCACTGTTGAACGTAGGCCTCCCGCATGAGTCTCCATCTTCTTCGATCCTCCGCCTTTCGCATCCAGGTCACTCCCGCTATTCTTCTTATATCGTCAGTCCATCTTGTAGGGGGTCGGCTGATGCTTCGTTTGCCAGTTCTTGGGCGCCATTCCAATACTTTTCTTCCCCACCGACCGTCGTCTCTTCGACAGATATGTCCTGCCCATTGCCACTTGAGTGTGCCTATTCGTTGGGTAGCATCCACTACTTGAGTTCTTCTGCGTATTTCCTCGTTTCGGATTCTATCTTTTAGCGACACTCCGAGCATGGATCTCTCCATAGCACGCTGGGTGACTTTTATTTTATGAGTAAGACTTGCTGTTAGATTCCACGTCTCTGCGCCGTAAGTTAATACAGGGAGGATGCATTGGTTAAATGCCTTAGTTTTTAGACATTGCGGAATTTTCGCTTTAAAAATGTACTTTAGTTTTCCAAATGCTGCCCATCCCAGTTGCATGCGCCTGTCGATTTCTTTTGAGAAGTTATTTCGCCCGAGTTGTATTACTTGTCCCAGATAGGTATAGTCGTTTACAACCTCTATTTGTGTTCCTCCAATGGAAATAGGGTCAAAGGTCTGGGAAATATGACTATTGATCATGGCTTTTGTTTTATCCATGTTCATTTTCAGACCAATTTTATTTGATACTTCATTAAGGTCGTAGAGCATGTCTTGAAGCTTGTCAGGTGATTCGGCTATTAGCACTATGTCATCTGCAAATCAGAGGTGAGAAATGTACTCTCCGTTAATATTTATTCCACGTTTCGTCCAGGACAGCAGTTTAAAGATATCTTCTAGGGCGTTTGTAAAGAGTTTTGGAGATATGACATCTCCTTGTCTAACACCTTTGTTTATAGATATATTGTTGGTGCTATCATGGAGCTGGACCATCATTGTTGCAGATTTGTTTAGAGATTTTATTATCTCCATATACCGATAATCTATTTTGCAGCGTTGTAGTGAATCTAGTACTGCCCATGTCTCGATTGAGTCAAATGCCTTTTCATAGTCTACAAAGGCAAGGCAGAGTGGCTGATTATATTCTTCGGTTTTCTGTATGATCTGTCTTAGCGTGTGGATATGATCGATAGTACTAAAGCCTTTCCTAAATCCGGCTTGCTCTCGAGGTTGGAATTCATCAAATCGACCCGTAAGCCTATTTGTTAAAATTCTGGAGAATACTTTATATACATGGGAAAGATTTGCGGGTTATTCCTTTAAAAAGTAAAATTGTTTTTCTTGATAATTATGTCGCGTGTCATTAGCCCTTCTTGCAAATGTTTCGGATCGCATTGCGACGTTAGTTATCAGAGCTGATACGGTTTCTCAGTGATGTGCCACTTCATACAATTACGATTTACACCGTACTACAGTCGTTAAAAATATATTTTATTAATTATTATTAAAAACAAATTATTTACGTTTACATAATGCTTGTGTACTAATTTTGGATTTCAGCCCTATAAAATTGTTACAGACACTAAGACATTTATTAATATCTTAAAATACATGAATTTTCATAGAGAGAATATGAAAACCTGTGCATTCACTAATACATGATTTAATAAGGAAATATCCTTCGATGTCAACAAAAGTTTCAGTTATAATAACTTGAAGTAAGAATATCAAAAGATGATATTCTTACTTGTCCGCCTCCGTAGTGTAATGGTCAGCGCGCTCGGCTACCGTTCTGGAGGTCCCGGGTTCGAATCCCAATGGGGTAAAATAAATATAAGTGATTTTTTCACTGTCATATTTATTCAATATTACCCTGGACTTGTACCTGAAGCGGAGGGTTGATCACCTTTCCTTCATGTGTAAACGATCAAGGTAACACTGCGTTTATATGACGCAGTGCCCTTTGCACCATTGGGGTGCGGATAAGGGTTTTATTATTATTATTATTATATCAAAAGATAGCGGCACTAAAAACTTGTATGCGAGTGTAAAACGTTCGTGAAAAATTTAATAAAACAAAATTGAAATAACTTGGTAGTTCTAATATGTATATTAAAGTGATGTTTAAAAAGTGTATCAAAATCAAAAGACATAAACATTACTTAAACTAGAAAATTGCAGCCTAAAGCCATATTAATATTTTCATTGTTTTTTTAAGTCTTTTTTTTTTTTTCAAGTTATTAATATTTCTACATAGACGCACGCGAAAACAATTCCGAATTTCAAGAATGTTAAAAAACGTTTTAATTTTTGTATTAGTACAGCTCAATAATAAACTATTAACTCATAAAATACAAACCTCAAAATAAATATTTTTATCGTGATTATCATATAAAATGTTTTTCATCACGAAATTTGACACAAGACGAATCATAAATAATAAAATAATGTCACAGTGTCTCCGCCATATGAAAAAATAATACACTAGCGTAAATAGTTGTAGGTCAACAAACTCATACCAAACTTCTAACTTTCGGTGCTTTTCGTGAAAATATGTACATATATTAAATCAGTCTTGCAAATTCTAGTGAAGCTGGAGAAAAATTCCTTTTATTCTTCATTTCGGTTGATAAAACGTACATAAAGTGAAATCTTACCTTTTCGTACATTCATTCGGTAGATGAAAAGATCATTATTTTCAATCTGACTTACGTGTAGGTAAACTTTGGGAAAAAATTCCTTTTCATTTTGTTTGGAATAAATAATGAGTTATACAGGGGTTTTTTATTACCTCGCAATTTTTTTGTTTCTTCATTTTAATATTGAACAAATAAATTATATTCTTCTTCAACAACAAAATCTGATGTATGTTAGGTCGTAATATTACTTTTAGGTAAAAAAAATGTGGCGCATACATTCATGGGTTTTCTCAGTATTTCTTTTAAAAACAAAAGAGATCTCTCATCTTGAAAACGCAGTTATATGTAAACCGTCTTTGATCTTCTCCTTGATTGATAGCATTGATCATCAAGCTAAAACTCTGTTATAATGTATACCATATTTATTTTCAGGTATATTTTTCAAATTATTTTGATGTTACAATTTCATTGAAACTAGTGTTTATTCTAGTTTTTATCGAATTTATTCCTTTGTGAGTCTTTCTCTTAAACATACACGTTCTTATCAATATTCTTACCCATTACTTATTACACTACATATAAACATACAAAAGATTTTATCCTTACTGAGATGTCTTGCGTTGTGTTAGAAACATAGTATGTAGTAAACGTGAAAACAAATATAATATATATATATATATATATATATATATATATATATATATATATTTATATATATATATATATATATATATATATATATGTATATATATATATATATATATATATATTATATATATATATATATATATATATTATATATATATATATATATATATATATATATATATATATATATATATATATATATATATATATATATATATATTTATAAATATATATATATATATATATATATATATATATATATATATATATATATATATATATATATATATATATATATATATATATATACATATATATATATATATATATATATATATATATATATATATATATATATATATATATATATATATATATATATATATATATATATATATATATATATATATATGTATACATATATACAAATTAAGGTTTTCGTTACTCGAAATCATTTTATTTAGTTTAAAAAAGTTTCAAAATTGGATGGTTAATTTTTCGCCAGCCTAAATATGATTATATACTGTAGCTGTTGAATTCACAAATATTATTCATGATTGATGTACGACGGCATTTGCCAAAATTAAAACATCTTCTGATAGGGTGAGTAATATATATAAATGTTCACTATTTTATATTAATTTTCATGAGGGTACCAGTCATATTACATCAGCTTAAACACATTGTCATTTTTTAGTTGGTATTACAAACAGTAAATTTCAATTTCCGTTAGTAGCGTCGTGCTCTGTCAATCCTAATTTCTTACATTTTTTCTTGGTATCGTAAGGATGTCAAAGAACTGTTTTTCGTCCTGGGTAATAAATTCTCTTACAGAAGTAACAAATACCTTCGTCCTTGGCATAGTTTCACCACGAATAATTCTCTCATTGCTAGTGAAAATTGTTTTCAGTCAGGTACCGAAATTACCGCATTTCATTTTGTATGCTCAAAGACAAAAGCTCCCCTTAGAATTTTTCGGAATTCCGTTATAATCCTTTCAGCCTCTACTTGACAAAAACCAGAGAGAGTGGGGTGCTCTTTTTCAAGAATAATATATTTATAATTTAAGTTTTACTTACTAAATACTACTATTTCTTTAAATCTACTGTGACAATTTTTTATGTATTCCGCATCATTTGTTAGAATTTTAGAAATATTGATATTTACTTAGTAAATATTTAAATTAAAACAAAAATAGGTTTTACCACAAAGTGAATGCCGAATCGATTAATGAACGAATATATTATTTGAATATTCTTCTTGACCTTAATACGCACCCAATGGTGCATAGGGTACTGCGTCGTATTCACGCACCGTTATCTTGATCGTTTCTTACACGAGCAAGGTGATTACTCCAGAGACTAGTCAAGGGTAATATTAAAAAATATTCGAGTGTAAAATAACGAATATTTATATTCACCCCTCCCAGGGAATCGAACCCGAGACCTCCAGCACGGTAGCTAAATACGCTTACCATTACACTACGAGTTGGACGTTTTTTTAAATTTTATTTATTGAAATATACATAGGGGAAACTTGAAGCTGACTAAAATATAATAAGAAGTTTTTATTTTATTTAACAGAACATGGAGTGACAAAACTCTAAGCGTCATATTTAATGACATTTTAAAGCTATAAATAATCTTTAAATTACAATCATCACATGTAAATACATATGTACTACTATAGATCATTTAAAAATAGTATATTAAAGATTTACATAATCGCCTTAAAGTAATCCATCATCAACATTTCACTTTTAAATATTATTTTAAATGCTAAATTACAAACTAACTAACCATCACGCCACTTCTTCACAGGGGTAGGCAGAGATAATAGAACGCCGCACCACTCTGACTTTGCAAACAATCTTCGCCTCTTCCACGTCCATGCATCGCCTCATATAATCCGTCGATTATTTCAACTCCTAACCTGACCGCTTCCAAGTATTTGACATGTCTGACAGTACCAAGTTTTTCTCGGTCTTCCTTTTTCACATGTCCAAACCATCTCAACACACTTTACTTAATTTTATCGATAATGCTTTTCTCAGCTTTGCATTACATATTTCCTTTGTTACACCATTCATATTTATCATAGCATCTTTTTGCGGCACATTTATCTGAGAGATCGCATTTTGACTGCATTCAGTACATTTCATCCTTTTTTTTCCAATTCACTTCACTTCCATACATTGGGGTTGGAACCGATTTATTTTATTTTTAATACGACACTCAAATATTGTTTTAATTTTTGTTTTAATTCCTGGTCCACGAAATGTGTGTGTGTGTGTGTGTGTGTGTGTGTGTGTGTGTGTGTGTGTGTGTGTGTATGTGTGTGTGTATGTTTAACTACATTACTGTTTTCAGTCTGATGGGCGTGTCATATACGTTGGTAATACTGTTTTGATCTGCTGCGTACTTTTCAGTAATCGATAACTTTATTTACAATGTAAATTATTGTTTGTAATATGTTGGACATGTGTGTTCAAGATATGAGTATGAATTAATGGGTACCCCATAAATTATACTATCTTATCGCCACCTTTTCCCTTTTCCGGCGATCGCAGACATGAACACCTAATACCGTTCTATTATATTTACAATTTTTGCTCATATTAAAATTTCGGTAAGAAAATATTATAAAGAGAATCAAAAGGTTTTGTTTTTCACGATTAACGGCGGCAGAGCCTATAATTTTATTCAAATATAAGAATACATAAAATCTTTATTATACATTATCGGGTTGTGGTCCTATGGTTCAAGTAGCAGACTCTTTGTCAAAAGTTGTAGGTTCGAAACTATTGTACACAATTTGATACCTATTTTTGATAATGAGCCCCTTTGTCTCACGAAAACATTATGAATTGAAATGTTTGTGTTTATAATAAACATGCAAATATTCAATATTAAAACACGTGTTACCGTAGATTTTAAGAAATAGTGCTTTTTACAAAGTAAAACATTAATTAAAAATTAAAATATTAATTAAATTTCCAAAAATATTATCTATAAAAACTCTAAAAGTTTTGAGGGGTCTTTTAGTATGCAAAATAAATCGGAAATAATCTAACATACATTTAATGAAAGTTTTTGTTAGTAAATACTTTTTAATTTCAAACATGGATGTCGGCTATAAAATAACATGCACTTGATCTTTTCAATTTCAGCATAAATACAACATCCAAAAATTGAGCAATATGGTTGTTTATTATGGTTTTATGGTGAATATTACACAGTGTATAAAGTGATCACTTTAACCAGCCAGTGATATATCGAAAGCCCTTTAAATGTCCACACCTGCATGTTATTAATCTTTGTATAGGTAAGTCTTGAATTTAAACCTCAACTTAAATACCAGTAAAATTAAAAAATAATAATTTAGGTAATCTGGACACTTGGACCGAATGTATGATGAGAAATTGATTAAAACAGTATATTTGGCAAATACGAATAGGATAACAGACCGAAGACAGCCGAAAAAGACTTGGCACGACCAGATCAATTAGAACCTATGTTATGGTGGTTTCAAAAGTCTACGCAAGCGGAGGGCACGTATAACTAAATATATTGACGTGAAGCTAGAAAGCTAGGAAACTTGGAATTAATGTCAGGACATAAAAGTTTGGCTTTCTATCCCGTCTACCTACCCCTGCAACGAAACAAAGTGATGGTAGTAGTAGAAGTATAATAAAATACCAATATTTTGTGAGATTTCTTTAACTTAATTATTTGTGTTCCAGTCTTGTTAACCTTAATCCCATGTCCCAAAATGAGAAATAGAAATTACTCATCGGGAATATCATATGTATATGTGACATAATAAAATAATAATAAAACCCTTATCCGCACCCCAACGGTGCATAGGGCACTGCGTCATATAAACGCAGTGTTATCTTGATCGTTTACACATGAAAAAAAGGTGATCAGCCCTCTGCTTCAGGTACCAGTCCAAGGTAATATTGAATAAATATGACAGTGAAAAAATCAGTTATATTTATTTTACCCCTCTTGGGAATCGAACCCGGGACCTCCAGAACGGTAGCCGAGCGTGCTGACCATTACACTACGGAGGCGGATATATGTATGTATGTAATATGTTTTGAAAAAAATAAAAATAATAAAACCTTAAGTTCAATACTTGTTCATATTTATTAAATGTCCCTAAAATGTATAGCTGTCTTATCTTGAATTCCGTGGTAGTATTTGTAATTATTCAAAAATTGAAAAATTATTCTCACAGTTAACCGGAATTATTCCCTAAAAGAGTTAAGCTATCAGAATAAACGTACTTTTTTTTGAAGAGTGTAAGCAGATTGCTATCATCAAAATCTAATAAAAAAAGCATGACATAATATATTAACATAGAATGAACACGTACGAACTAGTTTTTTTTCATGAAGCTTGAAATTACTTTCACCATTATATTACAGTAGAAAAACTGTGAAATATCACAAAACTTTCTTAGTTCGAGATTATATATAGCACTTGTCCACGAACGAGGAGGGAAAAATGAACGTGAGGAAACTCAAGCAAATATATATTCTAGAATTTAAATCATATTTTATTCACATTTGGGTACATAAATCACTTCTTCGAGTGTACCATCCGTAAACATTTTTTTTTATAAAGCTCATTTTTAATATTGGATCGTGTTTTCTTTTTGACTATATAAAGTGATTTATATAACAGTTAAAAAAACGCATTACTGACCGGTATTGGAACATTATAAAGGTTTATTTTTATTCAAAAAAATAATAAAACTGTTAATTAATTTCAGTTCATTATTTATTTATGAAACATCGTAAAACGATTATGTTTTACAATTGTTATTTTATGAGATTTAAATTCAAATAAATTTATTAGAATTATATTAAATTTGAAGAAATAGAGTTACAAGAATGTAAAGTTAAGTGACAAATGTAAAGTTAAGTGACATGTTCCTTAGAGGTCATCAAAGATAGTACATAATTCACGAAGTGTGGTTTTTTACATCATAGTCTGGGTACTTGGACTGAAAAGTCAACTGTTTTGTTATTATTTGATGTTATTCTTTATGTGATTCTTGATAATTATGATTGTTAAAAAATAAATTTAAAAAAAATATATGAGTAAAATAAAATATAATATATTTTTTTGTAACTTTACTCGTTTGCTTGTGATTTTCATTAATTTACTTATTATTTATATTTATAGCATATATTTACTTACATATTTATTTAAACATTTAATACAATAAGTCATAAATATAATATTCCCGTTGATTTCCAGTACTCCTTTTGGGACATGGGATTAAAGTTAACAAGACTGAATAAGAAAACACAGTACAAAATAAAAAAATAAAAAGCAATAAAAGGTACAGTTAATAGGCATACACAAAAACATAAGGTAAAAATCATTTTCAAAGGGGAAAATGAGTAAACATAACTAGTCACCAACACAAATATATTTCATTAAGTATTTTTTCAGTTGATTCATTTTGGACCCCCGACTAGTCATATATCGAATACGTCAAATTTCAGTTCTGCGTGTTTTCGGAATGCCCAAAAAATGTTCTTTATCCAAGCAAAAGTGGCATATTTTTAACTTATTATTTACCCGCCACAGGGCAGAAACTTTTGTTTTTGCAGTTTTAAGAAAATGTATTCTTTAATTATTTTTTTTTTAAATATACTAAATATTTTTCAAATGAAGAAAAAACATTCAGATGTTACTTAAAAAGATCTGTTACACACTTAAAATATTTATTTTAACTGTGTAACAGAACAATAAGTGGCTTAATATTTATTTTTAAAACATTGTATTATATTTCAAAACGATTTTAAAAAATCAAGTGTTTTGATATATGACGTTGTTGAAAGGAGTGAGTGATATTTCAGGGATATGTAGGTACTCGTACATTCAATTATAGAGTTGTATTTCAACCATGTCATACAGACTGTTTGTATAAAACACATTCCTAATATAATAAATACCTTGTTCAATATACACAAAAAACCAAGACCCTTGAGTTAAACTTACTTGAATTGGGATCGAGAAAGAAAATAAAATTCATAATGAAATTTAACATGACTTTTGAGAAATTTCGTAAAAAGGAAATGTTTAAGGATATATCGAAGAACAAAATTTATAGGTTGTCAAATGTCAAGGAAGACATTTGAGGAAAGAAGCTCGAAACAGCCCTTCAACTGGATGAAGACAAATGACACGACTCAAAAATTTTAATCTTCACACATGGGTATTGGATATACAGGGTCATCGAAAAATAGTGCCAACATTTACAATATCTGTTTTAAAAAAGTATAGAAAAAACTAGTGAACTATTGAAAGTTAATGTCAAAGTTACAATTCGTCAATCTACACTGCACATTTATGTGCAATATTAACAGAAGGTTTTTTCCGCACATATTTAATGGTATTTAAGGTCATAACCATTGAATTGTCTTTCATTGTTTTTATTTTTTATAAAGGTTATTTTGCAACATTTTGAGTGTGTCCAAATACTGTTTCACAAATCTGCATTATCTCCAATAATATGAGTTATTTTTCATATTATTTTTTGACATCTCAACATAGATGAAGAAGAATCTGGAAATTCTCACCAATAGATGTCTCTAGTGAAATTCTAGTCAATTCAAGAAATATGTTTCGAATTTGAACAATATATGTTTATAGAAGTTCCGAGAATTGAGTGGTGTAGATGTGAATCATGGGTAGAATTGGTGAATGTTACACGTGTATAAAGTGATCACTTAAACGAACCTATGACGGTCGTCAGCCCCGTAAATACCCAGATTTCCATATTCTCCTTCATCTATGTTTATTTGTTTTTTTTTTATAAAAAAGGTTATTTAAAATGTTGCTCTTATTTTTCGATGACCATGTATACGTGGATGCGTTTATTACTCATAAAATCGATTGTTTTTACGTCAGCTTGGAGGGCTCGATATTGGAATAATTTTGGTCGCCGCTCTTAATCCGCCTGTGTACTATACACTGATAAGCCAGCGATGCAGATTACGACAAACTAATCCCTTAATTCTGAAAACTGTCGTTTGGGCGTTAGAAAAATATACGTTTAACTCAATTGATGCATTACCGGCATTATTTTCTTCTATATTCCAACTAAGACACGTTTCCTTTTTAACCGCCAAAACCGTGTCAAAACGTTCTTAGGCTCGAAAAGCCAGGCATAAAATATTTCCGAATTTCCACCATGATGAGCGAACGAATACAAAAATTGAGTAAAGGATTTTAACATTTTTGGCACCTCATGACACACGAAGAAGAATATGTATGTTTAGGTTATTACAGGGCTTGTTACCTGTCATAGGTTGGTTAAGTTATGGTTTCTAGTTGAATACCACTTTAATTTATCAGAAGGAAAGCAAGATGAAAGCGGATTACTTTTAACACAAATTTATTCAGTTCTATAAAATTACAATCAAGAAAATACTTAAGAATAATCGCGTGATTCTAATATGAGAACAGTTGAACTACGTGTCATTAGTAATCATTAATCATTAAGTAATCATTTTACACACGTGCAATATTCATCAATTCTACCTATGATTGACAACCACACAACTCAATTTTTTGGAATTGCTAAATATATTTATAATTAATAATTTGTTTTAAATTTTTCTAAAACTTTCTGCGTCTTACTTTCCATTCTACGTCCTTTCTCTTCAAAAAGGTCTGGCTAGGTTATGAACTCTGCATGTCTCTCGAGACCCTTAATCAAGCTTGCCTCTTTTACAGGGCATCAGGTTCGCGCCGCCCAGGACGACCACTGCAGACAATTCGTCGGCAGTTCTCGTCTAAACTTCGCGGCACGGACCTGACTTGGGAGAATGCATTGGAGCTGGCGGCAGACAGAAAAGCCTAGAGACAGTTCGTAGACTCTATATACCCCATATAGGGAACGGATATGGTTTAATAAATAAAAAATAATTTGAGCAGTTATTTTATTCACAACATTTTTAGGGTGTCCAAATATTGATTCAGAAATCAAGGTGTTCTCCACATAGGAATTATTTGATTACTTACCAGAAAACGCCATATTAAAGCTTCTTCACAATTAAAAAGTCAAATCATACTATCCTTGTACATATTATCATGGGCTGTATAGAGAATACGTAAATAAGCGAATTTTCCCATGAATATTTTAAAAACAATTTTTATCGCTCTAGGTTCAGGCGCGTTGGAAAATGAAATGTTAAACTTAATTTTACGCGGTAAATTTATTAAGTTACAACCCCCATACGATGAGGCTATATTATACCCTTTAGGGCACGTACAAAATTATGTCAAAATAAGTTTATTTCCTTCCTTGATAGGAACGAGTCATGGGGTTGCGAGGGGCGTATTCTACTCTCGATGGCATTAAACTATAAACTTTACGTATATTATCACCGTAACTTTTCAAAACGTGAGTTGAAACTTTCATAAAAAGACTCATATGTATATTTAGGGCCGAAAACGCGTACCACATTAGAGTGAAAATCTTGCATAAAAACTTTTAAAAATTTTAAATTTTTTATCTTTGCAAAAAATATTAAACTTGTCAAAATGTGTATTTTAAGTTTAAATTTATCGATGGAGCTCCCATCAGATGTCAACTTTGTGAATTAAATAATTTTTTATCCACAACATCTAATAATCGAGGAAAAATGGAACTTAGTTGATGGACGGAAAGGTAAATATTATACATTGAATAGAGTGATCATTCGAGTCAGCCGATGATAGGTCATAACCCTTGTGAATGCACAGCCAACCATATTCCCCTTGGTATAAAAAAATATTTCCTTCCTGTCGAGGTATCGAAAAAATTGTTATATTTAGCAAAAAAAAACGTCAATTTATATTCATACAAATAATATGACAAATTACTGCACATTGCATTTTCTTCACTAATTTTTCGAATGTTTTTAATTTATTATCGTAAAAACTTATGACTCCATATTTTTTAAATAAAATGTGACTGACTCAGTATTACACCCATCATTTTTTCAAGCCTGAATGAACTATTACTACATTATTTATCAATTTTATTTTTATTATTATTATGTAAATTATTATGTAAATTATGTGGTTTCAAAAAATCTACTAAAAAAATAATACCCTATCTTTATATTTATTAATTAAAACGGTAGTCACCCTTATAAAAAAATTTATGATGTGACAAAGGTATAAAAAAGAAGATGTGAGGAGACTCTAAGTGAATCCAAGAGAGAAGGAATGTTTTTGATGAACCGTTAGAACTCCAAGGATAAATTGTAAATTTTAAGAATGTGCATCTTTTATGACGTCGTCAAATAGCTTAGATGGAAAAATATTCAAGTTCTGTTGAATTACGTAACATATTGAGGAACGGAACGTACTCAACTTTTTCCCTTAAAAAAATCGTGAATTTCAGTTAGGTACGTAACGAATATTTTACATATAGGTAAGTGTATCCATGTGAAAAAAAAACACAAGCATGATCCGCAAAAAACAGAAAATAGAGTTGAATTTTTTGATCAAATTGTATTTTTCCCTGAATTCATTTATGTACTAAAACTATTCTATCCATCGATCAAAAATGTATCGTTTAACTGTTCCCTTCAATAAAACATCAAACACAAATTTCCATAAAATACGCATAACTCACATAAATTTACATCGTTTTTGTTTTAATTTCACAAATTTTAGAGAGTCAAATGGTGAAAATTTACAGTGTTTTAATTTTTTTCAAGTTCTGTCATAACACACTACACACATTCAAAAATTTATTCCAAATAATTCCAGGAAACTCAAGGAATTTAGAACTGTGTATTTTTAATCACTTTACGTTGATAAATGCTTAGATAATTAAGTATGATAAAAAAATTAATAAGAAATAAATATTTTTGTTAACTTATATAGCTCCATTTACGTAAGATACTTTCTTAATGGCACTTCACACTGATCCTATTGGAGAAAGTAAAAAGTGCATTTAACAAATAAATTAGTTTTTCTTTTTTTCTTTCAAGATCATCTCGTACCATCTTTAACGTAACAGCAAAGGCACGCCCGCAAAATTTAATACATTGGATACATATTTACTTTGCCCATAGCCGTTATAGTAACCGATCGAAGCGTGAGACGTGTATCAATTAATTCGTCTGAAATACACAGCTCTTTTAGATACTCTAGAGCCATATTATATATTGATTTATACATGAATAGGCAGAGTATATACTGAACCCTTTCTAGAAAGCTTAACCGGTGCATTTCGTGAAGTTGGTAGTGGGAGTTATGAGACGTAATTTCGAAATTCAGAAAACCATTCTTGCTACAGCGTTTAACACTGATTGCTGTCATTTTATTGTTTCTTATATTATTTTTTGCCATCTCATCAAAGATGAAGAAGAATATGGAAGTCTGAGCATTTACGGGGCTGACGACTGTCAAAGGCTGGTTTAATTGATCACTTTACACTTTGTAACATTCACCAATTCTACCCATTATTGACAACCACACTACTCAAATTCTTGAAAATTCTATGTATATGAACCAATTTTGAAACATTGTTCTTGAATCACTAGAAATTTACCAGAGACATCTATTGGTGAGATGAATAGAAGATTTTTATTGAGCAGAAATTCTTATATTAGTATGTAAGGTCCAAATCTTGGATCATAATCACACACATGAGAAAAATCATTTTCAAATTTATTATTTAAGCTTATAATTTGACCACATAATTTATTAACAACATAATCCAGATATGTGAACAAGTATTTGGACACACTCAAAATGTTATTGTTTGTTAAAATAATGTTAACTTTTTCTTATAAACGCCTTTGAGTGGGAGTTTATTATCAATTTTATGAGCAATTAGGTATAGTAAAGTGCCTAATTTTACGCTTCAAACATGAACCCGTGGTACGATATTGTATTTTGACAGTTAAAATGCAGGACTTTTTATGTCCATGTTAAAGAAAATCAATCTCGAATCCTTTTACGTCATACACA
This sequence comes from Brachycentrus maculatus, assembly GCF_059751285.1. Taxonomy (NCBI): domain Eukaryota; kingdom Metazoa; phylum Arthropoda; class Insecta; order Trichoptera; family Brachycentridae; genus Brachycentrus; species Brachycentrus maculatus. Next base: position 259,175 of record NW_028280901.1, on the reverse strand, counting down.
ATGAACTAGCAAAGATGATCTTATGAATCGCACTAAAAGTTTCGTGTTGATATTTTTCATCTTTAATAAAAAACAAAATAAATTACTGGACTCAAATTTTTTCTTCCTCCTTAAAAATACAAGGTAGAGGGCATTGTGTGTATAAAGGAAAGGAAATGAGGGAAGAATTGTAAATTGGCAAGATGATAAAAATATCAAAGGCAAGAGCACTCGGAATTTCATACCCGCACTTGTACGTACTTGTGAATGCCACTGCCAAAGTATACGTGCACCTAATGTAACCTTTGAATTACAGTTTTATATTTTGAGTTTTTATTACATTCCGATTTTACACAAAAAATCATTGAAAATAAACCCACTTTTTCGTGTAAATTATTATAAAGGTAACTTTGTTACTTTGATTTTTAAACCGAAAACGTTTTTAATTTGCATATTTTTTTCCTAAATCTTATTTCTCATCCGCTTTTTTACAGACCCGACCTTTGTAATATCTTTCTAGTTTCAAACCTGAAAACATTATAAATTGGAAGGTATTCTCAAGGAAAAAAGAAAGGATAGTGATATAAAAACCGTATTTATTACGCAAAATGTATCTACACCATACCGATGCTGCAGCGACGTGTATGTCGGATTTAAGTAAAATATATTTAAGGACAATAAATGTGTTTACAGTTGTTATTTAAAATATTGGTTTGGCGCTTGAACCCCGCCAGACCCAAGAAATTCGTTTATTCATAATGAAAAAAGTTTTCAACCCGTTCTTCTAAGGGTCTACCTTTGGAGAAAAAAAAATCATGCTTTACTTTTAAAATATTATATTCAAATATTGATAATGATTCCTTTCAACCCATAACACCTACATACAAGTATGTAGTTTTCAAGAACAAAGCTTGAAATCGATAACTTTGCCTCGGAATATCTTATATTTTGCTCACACAACGTTTACAATTTACCCTAATAATAGTGTTATCCCATAAAAGGTTACAAATTGAAAAACATGGGTTGACATTTATTTTACGTATAATATATTTTACATATTTAAGGTGTGCTACATTTTATTTTCATAGATATATATTTGACCATAATCTCATAACATACAAATATAAAGAATTAAACCAACACGACTAATTGAAATTTTAGACACATGGTTCTATTCAATACCCATTATTTAGTTTTCAAACATCTTTGTATAATTGATATCAATAACTTGTGTGAAACAATTTTTTTTTAAATACCAGCTCGTTAGTAAAATTACACACAAATTCAATTCTTTTTTACATGGATCTCTTGGTTGGTCGAAAGAAATTGCTTTTTAGCAATTGAAAAGCTCGCTAATGCACTTATTTATTTTCTGTAAATGAAGATTAAATAAATAAATAGATAAATCTGTACTAAAAGATCGTTCGTTAGTTCATAGTTCATAGTTCATATACTACGTCGCAATATCTTTATTTTTTTTTTTTTTTTTGTAATTGCATTTTGATATTACATTTTACATATTACACATTCCTTGGTTTCTTCTACCTCTAACCTTCAAATCCTTACTAGATCCTACATTCCTTATCTGCCTTATTTTCACAAATTAACAGATTATATAACAAAGTTTTTATTTATTAATTCTACGATTGATTATAATTTATGTTTTCTGCCCCTTATTTCTAATGGCTATAAAACATAAACCAATATTAAAAGTCAAATTTTATTTGGCTAAAATATATCACTTCTTAGTTCAAGAACTTATGGTTAGCACGTTTAACTACCTTTCTAGAGGCCTTAGATTCGATTCTCAGGGGGCTTTATTACTTTGGACTGGTCTCTGAAGCGCAAAAAATGAGAATTAAAAAAAAATTGAAAACCTAGCCTTCACGTTATTAACGATCAAGATAGCACTAAGTCGAAACGATTCTGTGACATTCAGTGAAATGAATTTCTTACTTTTACTGTTAGTGTCGAAGAGCGATGGATTTTTTTTCGTGAACTACTGCAAAACAATTTTTCCGATTTCCAATTATTTTTAATGGTTAGTTTGAAAATTTATCTTCAAATATTTAGATATTCAGCGAATAATTCAATATTTTGAATGATAAAATTCTGAAAGCCTTCCTTGCTTTTGATTTTTTTATGAAAAAAATATGTTTATAACATCAGTTGTCATAGAAGTTTTGTGAGTACTTTAAAACATGTGACATTTTTATAGAGAAAAATGTACGAGTAGGTAGATTCGGAAATTTAACAAAAATCAGCGCTTCAGACACAATGAGGCAGAAAGGAAAAACGTACATTTATTCGGCGACTCGACGTACGTGGTAATGAGGGGAAAATGTTACAAAGAAAACGTTCAACATTCAGAGGGAAAAAAAAAAGGTAGGTACCCATAAGTTATTTTAGGACAAAGAGTGTCACACTGAAATTAAACTACATACCTCTTTAATAATTATGTATCCTTTTTTTCATTTGCAAGAAAATATACTAATTAATATCTTATATCATGGAATAATTAGTATTTTCCTAATTAAAATACTAGTCGTACAATAACACGTCTATGACTTAGGTTAGTCAAATTCAAAAGAAAAAAAACATAAAGTACCCATTTCTAATACTTTTAAATAAGAAATGCTTGCGAATCAATAAAAATATTACTTATTTAACATTAACATTCTTTTCATCCTAAGAGTTCATAAGCTGGTTCATTAATATGTTTAATCCTAGTGCGTGTTTAACCTCGGCTCGTAACGCATGTTTGTGCTAAAACCTTTAGTGCATGTTGGTCTTCAGGTCGACCAAAAATCGCATATGTTAAATATTTTTTGTAGTTTTAAGTGTGTAAATGGTGCTATGGTGGTGAAGGGTGGTAGCTGTGGTAGTGATTGTCCTGACGAAGAGACGGGTACGTCTCGAAACCGGTAGACATAAAAATCTCGATGAGTGCTTTATACTAATATTATTAACATTTTTGTAATAAAAATAAATAAATATTAATTATCTGTGAAACAATAATGCAATAAAAAAAATAAAATTCAATATGACAGTCACTGTCATAAAATACTCGTACTTGCGTGTTTTGCTATTACGTTCAACAGATCCCATTGCGGTAAAAAAAGCCGTCTGAAAAAAAACTTTTATTTTTTTCAGGCGTCACGGGATTTCAGAAATTATTTTTTTTGTCTCAGTTGTCACGGGAAGAAAATTAGAGAAAGGTGGTTAAAGGATATTTTTGATTTTGGATCAAATTACATTTACATTTTTGTTCAAATAAATGTAGGCACATGATTACAGAATTCAACTCTTGGTATTTGTAGTTCCACCATTTCACAAAAATTTGATTTTCCCAATAAACTATCAATTATTTCGTTTAGGTTTTGGTTGTTGATAAGATACTGGTTTAAAACAAAATTGTTATTTTAAAACGAATTATTTTTTTAATGTTTTTTAACTGACATTCATTATTGGAACTGAATTTTCATTTTATGAAACAACGATTAAATATATTTTTTTGTCTTCATTTTATTTGACCAATAACCGTGATCCGTCGTTACCGACATCATCAGGCTGGTCAAACAGTACAATGATGTCGGTAATGATGAAAACCGGTTACTAGTTTTATAAAATAAATGCGGACAAAGCTGGATTCCATAGTTAGTGTTTTTCTATAAACTTGCAGAAAACTATATATATATTTTGGATCAATAACTCAATATTCGATATTTGTGATGAGGTATAATTCTCAGTTTGCTTCTGACTCATTATTTCAGCTTCCCTTTTTCTGAATCAGGTGGTGTACAAGGTACTAAATTAAATCATAGAGAAAAACTCTTAATCGTAGATAAAACGTTTATTTTAAGTGGCAACATAAACGTATTAAATAACGCATGTATGCGTACTCGTAAAAAAGAGGGTTTGCCATTCAAGATTTTAAGCTATTACGTAACGTTTTAACGACTGATAAAACTGAGAGTGTTCATTTAATTTCATTATTTTATTTTCTGGGTTATAAAACCTATTAATCTTTTCGACTTTGAGCAATAATTTCGCCAAATTCTCGCCAAACAATTGTCATAAACATTCAGTATTTACCTCTATTTGCATAAAATGATATTTGATTTATATACCATAAGTTTCATTTATGATAAGCGTATATTTGTCCACGTAGTGACGTTAATAGAGCACTAAAAACAGAATAATTTCGACTTCAAAACAAATTTTTCACAGTGGATCCTAAGTGTTGTGGTAACATATCGTTCACTCCTTTCCACAACGGCAAATACTTTTTTTTTAAGTATCTGCTCTGTGGTAAGTCAATGTAGTGATTGTCTTAACGAAGAGACAGACGTATATGAAAATCTCGGTGAGCGGTTATATACATATTTTTTTACATTTTTGATTTTTTTTTATTTATTGATTTTGTTCAATCTATAAACAAGTTTGAAATTACCATATAATCGGAATCGTAGGACGTTCTCCGTACATTTTATATACCCTATGAGAATTCTGTAACATTACCAGGCACCATTTTTTAACCATCAAAATTGAAAATTGATTTTGCAATCTAATTATTGGATTTAATCCTACGTATTTCAGTGTAACTGATTTGCTTCGTATTGTGGGCGTATTTTCAATAAAATCTGTTTAAATATTTCTACATAAAAAGTCTCGAGACAGCGAGGCATAATTGACGCTCAAATAAAAACGTAATCTCGGATAATCTTTACAATGCTTTGATTTGCCCTTATTTAATTCACAGATTATTTTCATTTAATTTAGAATGAATTTGAAGATGATTCGATTAATCTATTATACTACATCCTAGATTTACTCACTAATGCGGATGAGGGTAGCTCCATTAAAACAGAATATCTGTTAAATAATACATAAGATACCTACCCATGATTTTCAAATATATTTTTATAAGCAAATGGGCCATTCCAAATTTCTTGATCTTTGAGCTACTGACGGGTCAAATATTATTTTTGTATGATTATTTTATATGAAAACGTTGTTTTTTTTACCACTTGAGCCGTATTTATTTTAGTGACAAGTTTCGGAAACTATAGATACTTCCATCTTTGGGTCTGAATTTAAATATAGGTTATATTCAGATCCGAAAATGGAAGCATCTGTAGCTTCCAAAACATTAAAATAAATAAAGCTCAAGGGATAAAAAAAATAAGTGTTTTCATTTACAATTTTATCCTTTCTTACCACAAAGTAAATGCCAAAACAATTTTCGCAATTCACAATTCTCACAAAGTTCATCAATTCGAGATGTTAAAAAATAATATGAAAAATAACTTATATAATTGGAGATAATCCAGATTTGTGAACAAGTATTTGGACACACTCAAAACGTTGTTCGTCAATTGGCTTCTAAACGTTCTAAATTAAGATCGGGTTGTCTTTCAAGTTACTTAAAGTTGTCTCTCATCTCAGTTTCCATCTTATGACGTATTGTCAGTAAGGTGGAAGCTATAGGATAAGAGATAGATAATACATTTAGCGAGAAATTTCTTAACTCATAATTCACACTATTTTTTTTTCTTATTTTTCTTGTACATGTGACAACGCCTTTTGCCTTACAGTCGCATGTACTTGAGTGTTTTCTACCTAGTCTTCAGAGCCCTTCTAAGGGATCCAAACCAAGGGAAATATAATGCTTAAACGACGTGATAAAGATAATATTATTTCTACGAAAGCACTGTGACGTAGTCAGGTAGACGCTCAACTGTGAAACTGGCGTCTCAAGTTTGATTTCTACCAATTGCAAAATGAATTCATGAGACATCTACTTTCATTTGTGAGATATTTTCAAACCGTTTTTTTTCTTCTCATCATTTCTATTTTACCTGCAGACAAGCCTCTAAAATAGTCTAACCTTTTTATTTTAAACTTATTTGTTGTTTTTTTCGTTGTTAAAAATATCATATAAGTCCGAAAGTTAACTTAAAGTTACGCACATTACGTTAAAATTGCGTTATGTTTTCTTTGAACTAGATCAATATCAAAGGTGTTTTATAGTCTTAGAAACTTTTATCTTATTATAAATCCATTCAATCAAGGTATTACTGCATTACTGCCGAAAAACCATAGTCAGATAGATAAGTTTATAAAATGAAACTCAAACTTTGTATTAAACCACTTTTATATTTAATACGTTTCTCCAACCGGTGTCGAAAAGAACCTTGTCATCTTCAGAAATGGATATGTACTTCTACATAGACATATACTTGGATGTCAATCCGTAAAGATGACAAGGGTCTTGTGGAAACTGTTTGAAGAAAAGCATCAAAATAAAAATGGTTAAAATCAAGTTTTGACTTTTATTTTATAAGGTTTTATAAAATGTGCCACAAAGTATTTGCAAGAAATATTCAAGAAAAAAGACACGTTTTGGATGAGTGATAGAACGACAGTGCGTTTACGATAAAGTGTTAGTTAAGAGCAAAAAAATTGCGGTATAATCGCATCACGTAAGGAAACACACGTAACAGCCTGCGTTAAGTACAGAATGGCACAAAATGAATCAGCTTATGTGAAGATATTATAATTTTTGCAAAAGCCGTCGTAAGCCTTCATATTTGATATTGTAAACTAGACAGCTGCAGTATACAAACAGATTCAGGGTGGCGCAAAATTAATTATCAAATTATATTTTTAAATAACGTTTTTACTAAATAAAAAATATTTTTATTTTGAATAATGGATATCTTTATTTGAACCTGTACAATTTTTTTGTTAAGTGAAATAGATGATATCCGTCAAGTGGCTGCCGCCAGTGTTGGTTCTCAATTGTGCCCGTTTTATCAATATGTTTACAAACTGCAGCTATATTCACAAATCGCTCTCTCCTTTCAACAACGTCATATATCAAAGAACATAATTTTTCAGGAGATCGTTTTTAAAGTTTAAAAATATAATACAATGTTTTTAAAATAAATATCGAGCCACTTTTTGAACATTTTACTGTGCAACAGATTTTTTAGGTAACACCTGAATGTTTATTCTCCATTTGAAAAATATTTAGTTTATTTAAAAAAAAATAAACACTACCTTTTCTTCAAAATGCAAAAACAACACTTTCTGCTCTGTAGCTGGTAAATATTAAGTTAAAAACATGCCGCTTTTGCTGGGGTATGGTACATTTTTTGGGCATTCTGAAAACATGCATAACTCGAATTTGACGAATTTTGATATATGTCGTTGTTGAAAACGTGAGCGAAATGTCAAATATGAAGGACGTACGATGCCATTTGCAAAAATTATTATATCTTTATTAGGGTGATTAATTTTGTGTCACCCTGTATTATATATGATCATCGCACGTGTATCATATATCCCGTGAGATAGTCCTTGCTTTCGATACATCACAGTAGCAAACTTCGAGATTCATCAGTATCAATAAGTAATAAATACTATTAGTGGCGAGGTGCGCGTCTAAGGGTTAATTCGTGTTCTGCCGCCATCTCCGCGTACATTCTCTCGTGCCAGAATATTATACTCAGTACAAAAGGTGTACTCATCTGTAACGTAGAGATAACCCAGTATTTAGAGGTTTATCACGCTATTCCCGATTTTTATTTTTTATAACATGAATCTGAATTTATTCGCCTTGTTACAGATTTCTCATGTAGCTTTTATGAAAATGAAAGCCTGGGAGCATTTGGATATTTGAAATTCGCATTAAAATTTTCCTTGTGTTTTCACATGTAACTTATTTATTAATCATTTTCCATTTTTCTTGATGTTTGATCATTAAAATAAGTACGCATTCTGAAGCGATATCTAACTAGATTTGTGTAAGGTAATTTCGCAGAATCTTTTCGATGTATGTACTAAGTTTTTCATAAATTATTAACATAATATGGCACAATATTTTATTTTGTTTTATCAAACAGTTGATTTATTTAAATAATTTATACACCCGGCCACGCGTTGCCATGGTTCAGTCTATTTCAATTGAAAATAAATAAAATAGAAAACACATTTTGTAATGTGTTTTATTCTACAATGCTTGTGAAGCAATAGGTACAAATCTTAAAAATAACAATTTTATCAAAACGTTGAAATTGTTTTAAAAGTATTACACATTTATCTGCAAAGTTTAACAGATGACGCTGCCAATGCGGTCAAAAAGAATGTTCAAAAAGAATATATATCTACCTCTCACAGGTAAAAACTATGTTATACTGGAAAACGAACGAAAGTTAACATTTTTATTTAAATAGATAGATAAAAATTTAAATAAAATTAAAAAAACACGCTCATATTTGAATGCAACATCGTGTACAAAAATTAAAGTGATCTGTGAATAAATTTAGGAGATATAAGATTTTGAACAAACGAGCATTTACATTTTTATAGATATCTTGGTTTTTTCACATATTTTTGTATGAATATGGCATATTTTTAAAAATTTGTAAAAAAACAGGCATTCAATTTGTAGAACTCCATTTTAATTTATATTTTACATATTAAAATCATACAATGATTTTTAGAGTCTACAATTTAGCAGACTATAAACATCAGCGTTTGATTTTAATATTGAAAATATAAATTTTAAAAAATGTTCATCCATCATTGTTTTTTCTTCATCAATATTTGTGTCACCTGCTTTCGAAATCCGCCAGATCCAATTTTATACGATTTTAAAATAAATACTCTATCGAAATGCCAATTGTGGGCTTTGTTGTTGAAAATATTTACATACTTGAAAACTCTTAAAAATACTTAAAAACAGCGTTGTATTTTAAATTCCGCTATATTCATGGAACTTGCTTTCTGACCCATATCGGCCAATCAGAGAGCGGAGATAGGTCAAAAATTAAGATGACGTCATTATCAGTTTGTGTCTCGTGTTTTTTTAAATACTGAATAATTTTCTAAAACAATGGGAAAATTCTCTATTCCACAATATATAATCTAAAGATAGACAAATCTTTTAAACATAAATGTTAACCGGAGAATTCTGCATTTTATGTAAAATCGACTAACATGGATCTGGCGGATTTTGAAAGTAGGCGACACATTTAACCGACGTGAAATAATATGGGTAAGCTTTCTATTGCAAAAATATTGTTGCATAATTATGAATGATAACATCGTGGTATCTCAATTATCCCCATTTCTGATTCAACAAGGCAATCGAGTCACAAGTAAATCAATGGAAGTAATTATTTGACTAATGGTAACGGCGTCAACTTTGTAATTACTCATGATTTAATTAACTTTGATAAATTGTTTCTTTATAAATGGTTACTAATTAAAACAATAATATATTGATGATATAATAACATGAGGTTGATTAAATCTCAAGACTTTATTATCACCAGTCTATGCCAATTCAAGGTCATAACGTCACTTTAAAATAATAACCTATAAAATCGACAATAATATATTATTTAAAAATATAAAAATTACACTTTGAGATCTCGAAATAACGTAAAATTTTTAACTCAAATAGATCAAAATGACGATTTAAAAAAAGTGATATAAACCAAAAAATATATATTTTTAACGAATATCAAAACCATTAAAATCCCCAGTTGCAAGGGCTTTCGTAGCCAAGCAGTTGACCAACGGACATATAGCCAAACGGACAGTTGGGCGGCTACCATAGGCAAAGCAGACACATGATCGATTTTTTTTTGTAACTATTTTTATGAGTTTTAAATTTTATATGAAAATTAAAAATTGAATAAATATGAAAAATATTGCATACACGTATAAAAAAGAACAATATTTTAAAACTTTAAAATTTATTCGCCTTAATGTCCGCTCTGCCAAATGTTCTTCCACCAAGTGCCCTTTCGGCCGAGTGTACATCGACCAACTGTCAGTTTGTCAAAGTATCCGTCAACCAACTCCGTCTTTTGGCCAACTATTCGGTAGCCATTATTTTCTACATCAGAAAATTGATCAGAAATTAATTATAAATCAACTCCACAATATAGTCTCCTAACTTTGGTACTCAGGAAAAACTTAATTCGGTGAAAATTGAAAAATTATCTGCAGAAAACATTGTGAGGCCCAAAAATTAATAGCCCTCAACTAAATTTTCGGTAAATCCAGGCAAAATTTTATTGATTTTTAATTACAACTATTTCTTAAAATCTACTGTGACACGTGTTTCGATGCATTCCGCATCATTTTTTTTTAATCATGCGGAACGCATTGAAGCACGTGTCACAGTAAATTTTAAGAAATAGTGATATTCACTAAATAAAACAATAATTAAAAATGGATAGATTCTACCACAAAGTGACTGCTGAATCAATTTATGAAAATTGTTTTGCTTGGATTCAGACGATGAACGAATTCGTCGGTAAAATTTGTATTTTTTTTAGTCCGTTGATATTTATGTTTATTTCCTACAACGGAAATATTTGCTAAGTATGTCGTATTATGAAAGTATAAAATAAAGCTGAATATTGTTTACTTGTAAACATTGCATTTTCGACATCTCAACAACGATAAAGATATATTGAAATCTGAACAGGGCTTATAACCTGTCATAGGGTGGTTAAGTGATCACTTTACACACGTAACATTCACCCATGATTGACAACCACACGACTTAAATTTTCAGAACAAGATATATTGATCTCATGACACACTACATATGAGATCACAATAGTCATCTTTGTTGTTTATTTGTATGCAAAATTCGAACGCCTTTTGTTCTTATAGTAGAAATTCTCTGAAAACATGATTATTTTTTTTGTGTAGCTTATAATGTGACGAGTTTATTATTTTTTGTCAACAAAAATGTTAAATAATTCCCGTGGAGAAAATCCAGATAGTGACACACTTAAAATGTTGTCTGTAAACAGTCATTACGAAAGATTTTTGGTAAACAATTTAGGATAGTTTAAATACTGATTATGTACATATTAAGTTACCCAACTCACAAATCAACAATAAGGTAAGCTTTATTTTAACACGAAACAACGGTTTATTTGTTGTTGAATACTGTAGAACCAACACTGCCTTCTTTTTGCCTGTACCAAAAATGCTCAGACAACATATCGCTACTTCAAAAGACAGCTCGTTTGATGTGTTCCTTTAGCAATGAAAGCTTTAACAAAAAATATTTTATTTGACGTTTTGATAGATGAAACTTATCGATAGCATTTTGTTTTTTATTATGTTGAATATTTTCTCGGAACTTTAATATTATGTATTTTACACCTGTACGAGTATCCTCATTTTCATATACAAGTTTTAAATATTAATACAAAAACATAAAATATCAAACTTTCATCCATTGATTGGTCCAAATATGTATAAATTACAAAATACTTATAAAGTTTCTCATTGATTGCTTTGAAATTCTAAGGCAACCTTGGATTCGAATACGCGCCTGTAATTGGTAAAAACATGTATTTTATAAAAACCATTTTTACCATAATAGCAGTGCCATCTGTTGAACGTAATACAACACACTTACATACATACAAACATACATATATACACACACATGCAATACTTCACGGAAAGCGGATTTTTTTGGGTACTGCTTGAATATTGTATTATTACAAGCATTGTGAAATTTAACACATAAGAAATGAATGTAAGCCCTTTTCTTTATTTTCCATATAATCAGACTGAAGCACAGCAACTCGTGGCCGGGTACAGATAGTTTAAAATAATATTATCTTAGTTTTAGGATTATAAAATAATCAAGAACTACTCAGAACTTAAAATCAACGACTTAATTTGCCTGCTGTAAATGCCGAAAATTGAGGAAATATATATATATATATATATATATATATATATATATATATATATATATATATATATATATATATATATATATATATATATATATATATATATATATATATATATATATATATATATATATATATATATATATATATATATATATATATATATATATATATATATATATATATATATATATATATATATATATATATATATATATATATATATATATATATATATATATATATATATATATATATATATATATATATATATATATATATAAATAAATATATATATTTATATATATATATATATATATATATATATATATGTATATATATATATATATATATATATATATATATAATATATATATATATATATATATATATATATATATATATATATATATATATATATATATATATATATATATATATATATATATATATATATATATATATATATATATATATATATATATATATATATATATATTTATATATAAATATATATATATATATATATATATATATATATATATATATATATATATATATATATATATATATATATATATATATATATATATATATGAATTTAATAAAACATAAATTTGTTTTTACGGCCCGGTAGCATATCTCATTTCTAAAATCTAGCCCAGCTACAGAAAATGTTGGCCACCCATGCACTAGTTTTACTAAAAAGCAACGCATATAAAGTCAAATACAAACAGAGATACATGGAAAGATCCATCCATAGGAGGGATAAGCTTGAGGGATAAAGTAAGAAATTGAGAAATCAGGAACAGAACCAAAATAACGTTTATAATAGATCGCGTGGTAAGACTAATGTGGCAATGGGCGGGTCTTGTTGCAAAACAGGATCTCACAAGATGGACTCCAATCATCTCTTGATCTCCAATCAAGAGGCGTCGGAAGATCTAAAAAAACGATGGTTCGATAAAAAACGATGGTTCGATGGCATAGCCGCCATGAGGGCTAGAAACTGACTGCAAACGGCAACCGACCAAAGGGAATGGATGAATACGGACAGGTCTATATCCAGCAGATGATAGACGGCTTAATAAAAGAATAAAAAGATTGAAAAAATAAAGCATAACCATTTCAAAATTTGTAAAGCAAATTGAATTGATCAGTTTTGCCTGGAGTATATTATGATTTAATTTTCTGTTAATTAAATTTTACCCCTAAATCAACTTTAGGGAACAAGCAATTGATTTGCTTATTCGAGTTCATCCGTTTTGACTTAGCAGGATTACATAATTTCGGCTATCGCATTATGTGGCCTAAGAACTCAAGTTTCTCTCAATTTTCGGCATTTACAGCAGGCAAATTAAGTCGTTGATTTTAAGTTCTGAGTAGTTCTTGATTATTTTATAATCCTAAAACTAAGATAATATTATTTTAAACTATCTGTACCCGGCCACGAGTTGCTGTGCTTCAGTCTGATTATATGGAAAATAAAGAAAAGGGCTTACATTCATTTCTTATGTGTTAAATTTCACAATGCTTGTAATAATACAATATTCAAGCAGTACCCAAAAAAATCCGCTTTCCGTGAAGTATTGCATGTGTGTGTATATATGTATGTTTGTATGTGTGTAAGTGTGTTGTATTACGTTCAACAGATGGCACTGCTATTATGGTAAAAATGGTTTTTATAAAATACATGTTTTTACCAATTACAGGCGCGTATTCGAATCCAAGGTTGCCTTAGAATTTCAAAGCAATCAATGAGAAACTTTATAAGTATTTTGTAATTTATACATATTTGGACCAATCAATGGATGAAAGTTTGATATTTTATGTTTTTGTATTAATATTTAAAACTTGTATATGAAAATGAGGATACTCGTACAGGTGTAAAATACATAATATTAAAGTTCCGAGAAAATATTCAACATAATAAAAAACAAAATGCTATCGATAAGTTTCATCTATCAAAACGTCAAATAAAATATTTTTTGTTAAAGCTTTCATTGCTAAAGGAACACATCAAACGAGCTGTCTTTTGAAGTAGCGATATGTTGTCTGAGCATTTTTGGTACAGGCAAAAAGAAGGCAGTGTTGGTTTATTATATATTTATTAGTTAATTAGGTACTTTTCAAACTAATTTGCATGTTTAGCCTCGTAATGCCGATTAATGTTTTACTTTTTCAAGATTGAAAAAGAATCATTGCATATCAGGCATGTTGGCTTTGTTTTAAATTCCACAAAAAAATATTTTATAGTCCATCTGTCTTTAAAACTTCTCAGTTCTTCTGTTCCTCTTCTCTTCTTTGTCCAACGTCTTTACTACCTGACGCCATTAAGGGTCTTGAAATCGTCAGGATAGTGAAATATTCCCATATATGGGATATGATACGAACTACGCACGATGGAATGTTCTTTTGGTGGTTTTGTGTACACTTAAGGAAAAAAATTGTGACTTGCTCCGCGGGCCACATGTAGACACCCGGCGGGCCGCACGCGGCCCGCGAGCCTCGGGTTGGCAACCCTTGCTCTAGTGCATATGTATTTACAGGCAATATGCAGAATTCATGCGTTTTCCTTTTTAGATAGGTCGAAGTCTCTAAAATGTATTTTACCACTGCCAGATAGGATTTTACATAAGGAAATAGTTGAAAATTAAATTTCCGCTATCCGCATCCGATGGCAGATGGGGCGCTGCACTGGTTAGACGAGATGTTGATAATTTGTAATAATATAAGAAGGCAACGTAATCAATCCTGAGCTCCGGATACTCGAATCTCCGAGTGAAAAATGTTTGATGAAATACAGATGATGCAAGTGAAGATGAAAGATATTACCGTTTTATAAGAAAGGAAAAGGAAGAGGTTTAGTAAGCAGTATAAATAAAAAATGTCGAAAAGGAAATAGTAGCAATAAATATTTTTTTATTTTGGATGAGAGATATTTGTTTCTTTTTTTTTTTCAAAAATACTTCAATTTCATACTATTTATGTGAGCCTTAGCGGCTTATTAATAGAAATAGGTATCAAATTGTGGTAGAGTGGGTTTGAACTGAAAAACTCTTACTCAAGAATCCGTGACAGTGACCACGGACCCATAACCCAATCGTTATTCGGATTTGCATAACTGTACTAGTACATGGTTGCGTAATCAATATTGTATTGCGAATTTTTCCACATACATACGAGTATAATATAATATGTAACGTGCATAATATTTTAATATTTTTCAAACGTCAATTTAGTACAATTTTAATGATGCATCATTTTATACTAAAACAATGCAATGAAATAGTGACGCTGTACATTGAAAATAGCCGTTCGCTTATGTAAACTCAACGCGCACATCGTGGAAAATGTTATGGCCTACACACACGGTCTGACAACACTATTCTTCGTTTGGTGACTCCTTAGTGGATTTATCCACTAAGGAGTTATTTTGGTCAATATTACACGTTTATAAAGTGATATGATATACAGGGATTATGGCAGGTCATAAGCCTTGTAAATTCCCAGACATCATTATTTTTCTTCATCTATATTAGGATGTCAAAAACGTAAAATTTTAGATAGTAATTAAAACGTTTGTTTTTTACCACTTGAGTATGTTAAAATATTAAATTCGTTTGTTCAAAATTCTTTTTATTCTTTTTAAGTTTTTTGCTGATTGCTGTGAAGTTTCGTCACAACGTCGCATTTAAGTATTCACGTAGACTTGTGACACATAAATATATTTTTTGTAAACCACCTCCTTCGACAACAATGGCAGTGACATCAGTTGATAGTAACAGGACCATACGCAATATTTAATCTAGTTGTTGGCAGTAAGCGTCTTCTTTGACAGATATTGACATTTATCATTTTTAATTTCTTTAATTGCATTATTGCAGGTATCATAGATTTGTAATATTTGCATTACATTTAAAACATCGTGAATTTAAACAAATTATATATGTTTGCTCTATATTTTTTTTTCCAATTGAGTAGACTGCCCCACAGTTGCCAGAAACAGCTAGTATTTGTACATAAAGAAAGTGACATTCATAAAATATAACACTTAGTATTTTTCACTGGATTTGATTTGCCTTGCAGGTGAGTAACGATTAAGATAACACTGTGTCAATATGATGCAATGCCAATGTTTGCACCACTGGATACGGATAAAGATAAGAACTTTTTTTTATAATTAATATTTGAAGCACTAACTTTGTGATTTTCCATTTAATAATTTAAATGTAACTCTGTTTTAAAATCATTATAAATATTTTATTATAACTTAATTATAATGTCTACCGAATTCGAAGCTAACCGCTTCTTTATCAATACTGTATAAATCAGTCTTGATAAAGAAGCGGTGAGCTTCGAAACCGGTAGACATTATAATTAAGTTATAATAAAATATTTATAGTGATTTTAAAACAAAGTTACATTTTTATTATAAAATAAGAATATTCAATATCTCTGCCAAAATAAATTCCGTAATTCTGAAATCCATAAAAAATTGTTCGCAATTTTATTAAAGTTTATAATCAACAACCTTTAGCCATTTAGCGAGCTTTGTAAATAAATATATCATCTTTTTCAATTTTCTAGTGTAAATCTAATTAATATGTACATATTTTACACTGACTAGATCAAGCTTTCAGCCATTTTAGTTACCGAGATAGAAAAATTGATTACCTGTGTAATACGAGCAGCTCATATACTAATGAAACTAATTATCAATCTGGGTGTGTGCTAGTCAAATACATATAGTAATAATAGCTTATCCGTTAGAAGTTGTCCAGCACAGGGGAGCTTTTTGGTAATAAATATTAGTGAAAATTTTGGATTCATGAATTTTTTTTTATTAAATTTTCTTGTTTATTTGGATTATAAACTTGTATCCAACCCATCATAACGTATGGAATCGAAAGTAGAGCGAACACCGTTGCCACAAAAAACGCGCTTAGACAACAAGATGAAGAAGAAGAAGAAGAAGGATTAAACGTAAATAATTTTGGATGACTTAAAAATAATGCAGTAAGTGTTTTTATTGAAATGAGCTGTGCATGGTACAAAAAAAAAACTTTATATTTTTTACAATACCTCGATGTACAAAATTTTTAGGAACCTGTAACAGCGTTGGACAAAAAATTGGTATTATTGAGTCAATTAGTTCAAGAGAAAAAAGTTTTTTTTTAATTTCTCGACTGTATTTTTTATTTACTCTTAAATGTAAATTGTGTCAGCTATACAAAGGCATATAAAGTAATTATATTTGCGCCCGTAATGTAGTTGTTAGCGCGTTGGTTACCATGTTAGAACTCACGTGCTCGAGTTAATTTTTTTTCTCTAAGATAATTATTTAAAATCACCCTCGAACTGTACATGAAATAAATGACTAATTGTCTTGCCTTTACATAATTTATGATTAAAATAAATACCACGTCGATTTGATTAAGTACCTTATGCACCATTGATAGCGATAAGAGTTAGAAAATGAAAGAATGTTATATAAAAAATCCTATCAACTCAACATATGTGACACATGTAAGAGTATAATTATGTTTAATTGATATTGAATGTTCCATAACTATTAGGGTATTATTATGAAATATTGGAGGGTAAAGGCCGACAGCCTACCCGGAGTTTCTTAGCCTGCATGACCGAAGAAACTAATTGATTACATCGCAACGGGGGAAAAAAATGAGAACAAGATGTTGCTCGGAGGACATAATAAACTTATTTGTATTTGTACATATTTAATTCACACACATACATACATAAAGATATATATATATATATATATATATATATATATATATATATATATATATATATATATATATATATATATATATATATATATATATATCTTTATGTATATATATATATATATATATATATATATATATATATATATATATATATATATATATATATATATATATATATGGATTCGTGAGTAAATATTTATCGTAATAAGGCCTTACGGTTTATACCTTATCGGATATTGTATAATTCGTCTCAAAGTTTATCAAATGCAAACCGCAAAGCCTTGTGATATTATTTATTGACTGACTTATCCAGAACGAACGTCTCTAATTCAAAATTAAGGCTCGTTACATTGAAAAATATATAATATTTGAGGGCGAATTTTAATGTTTTTGTATGAAATCACTCCATTGGTCACTTAACATTTTTTTAAAGTTAAAACACTTTTCTCGCTTTGTCAATCTTTGCAAATTATTCAGATTTTAACAAAAACATTTTTTCTATTTTCTTCGTTATATTATACATTTTAACGCCTAACATTATATCTGTTTCCTATGTAAATAAATTTTGATCCATAATCTAGACTGGCTTTATTAATCCTTTTCTTAAGTCTGAGTAAAATGTGATTTTTATAAATATTTTAGCAAATTAACTTTAGAGATCTTTACCAAATTTAAAATAAATAAAATGTTAAATTAATTAATAAATAAATTCGAGAATTATATACCTAGAAATTCTGATTTCTTAATATCATAACATGCCACATAATGAAATATATAATGGCCTCAAAAAATAGGTACATGAAAACAGTAGAATATCATATTTTTAGCCTTTCCTAATTAAAATCTAAAAAAAAAATACACTGTGAAATCAACCAAAAAAAGCTGTTTCTTAATTACAGCGCTTTTCACACAAAACTATGACAATGGGTAAAGTTTTGACAAAAACTTGTTATTTTTTATTCACCATTAGCATCGTTAAAGGGAAAAAATTGTTTGAGACTGACGTTATAAAATGAGTAAAAATATGAACGTTCCATTGTTAAACTTATCTATCAAACCTTTATCCCTTATCCGCACCCCAATGGTGCATAGGGCACTGCATCATAGAAACGCAATGTTATCTTGATCGTTACAACATGGAAGAAGAAGTACCAGCCTTTGGTAATATTCTTTAGATAATGTGAAAAAATCAATTTAATTTTTTTTATTCCCCACTTGGAAATCGAACCTGGGATCTCCGGAACGGTAGCCAAGCGTGCTGACCATTACACTATAGACTCGAAAAAACTTTTTTTTTGTTGAAACTTATCTATGGCCCACACAAAATCTTTTCAACGTTTTTTTTATGCTTTAAGTAAATAGGATTGAATTCGTATTAAGTAAATAACACTACCATTAATTTTCTGTATATTTAAATATACTTTTGTACTGAAGAAAGTAATAATATTTTTTTTCTTTTATAAGTATTTTCAGTAGCTTTCGTGAAAATGTCGTTTTTTAATTTTTTAATAAATAATAATAATAATAAAACCCTTATCCGCACCCCAATGGTGCATAGGGCACTGCGTCATATAAACGCAGAGTTATCTTGATCGTTTACACATGAAGGAAAGGTGATCAGCCCTCCGCTTCAGGTACCAATCCAGGGTAATATTGAATAAATATCACAGTGAAAAAATCACTTATATTTATTTGACCCCCCCTGGGAATCGAACCCGGGACCTCCAGAACGGTAGCCGAGCGTGCTGACCATTACACTACGGAGGCGAACGCCTCCTAAACTTAATTTTTTAATGGCAATGAAAATTTCAAAATTATATGAATATTCCTCCTTCACCAATTAAACGTACTTACGTCCTTTTACTTACTTCACCAATAAAACATACGTCATAAAAAGATATGTACTTTGTATGAAAATTTGTTGCGAAAAATCAACATAATAGATATTCTCAAAGCTACTATTAATCGTTCTACCTCCGTAGTGTCTACCTTCGTAGTTTAGTGGTCAGCACGCTCGGCTACCGTTCTGGAGGTCCCGGGTTCGATTCCCAGGGGGTGGGGCCAAATAAACTTGAGTGATTTTTTCACTCTAATCTTTATGCAATATTACCCTGGACTGTTACCTGAAGCGGAGGGCTCATCACTATTTCCTATGTTTTAACGATCAAGATAACACTGCGTTTCCATGATGCAGTGCCCTATGCACCATTAGGGTGTGGATAAGGGTTTGAATGAATGATAAATTGACCCAGTTAAGTATTTTTTTTGGAACTCATCATCAGAATAACCCTAACACAATTATATATCTTATTATCTCTATATCAATGGTTCTATGATTAATAATCACGGATGTCAGTGAGGTTTAGTGACTTTGACATTTCTGTAATGTCTTAATCCCAGATCTCATTTACGAATGTAGCTTCCGTAGCTATGGGAAATCAGAAATTGGTGTAATCAATTCGGATGATCGGCCATTTGGATAACCAGCTTTATTGCCAAAGTGAAAGTTTTTATTTTATTTAATTTTAATAATGATAAATAAAACAATATGTGTTGTTTCATCACGTTTCAGAAATAATAAATGATAAGTTTGATTTTTTGTTTAATTTTACTCTATAATATCATACTTCAAAAATTACCAAATATAAATAATGCAATAAGCAAGGTCTTTAACCATTATATTTGAGCCTATAAATTTATGGTTAATTATTTAATTTACAACATTTTGAGTGTGTCTAAATTCTTGTTCACAAATCAGGATGATTTCCAATTATAGGAGTTGTTTTTCATATTTTTTTTGACATCTCAGAATAGATGAAGTAGAATATGAAAGTCTAGGAATTTACGGGGCTTACGGGGCCATCATAGGCTGGTTTAAGTAATCTCTTTACACAAGTGTAACATTAACCAATCCTACCCATGATTGATAACCACAAATTCTTGGAGCCTATATATGTATATATATATATATATATATATATATATATATATATATATATATATATATATATATATATATATATATATATATATATATATATATATATATATATATATATATATATATATATACATATTTATATATATATATATATATATATATATATATATATATATATATATATATATATATATAATATATATATATATATATATATATATATATATATTTATATATATATATATATATATATATATATATATATATATATATATATATATTTATATATATATATATATATATATATATATATATATATATATATATATATATATATATATATATATATATATATATATATATATATATATATTTATATATATATATATATATATATATATATATATATATTTATATATATATATATATATATATATATATATATATATATATTTTATATATATATATTTATATATATATATATATATATATATATATATATATGTATATAAATATATATATATATATATATATATATATATATATATATAAATATATATATATATATATATATATATATATATATATATATATATATATATATATATATATATATATATATATATATATATATATATATATATATATATATATATATATATATATATATATATATATATATATATATATTTATATATATGTATATATATATATACACGTAAAATAAATTGGTGAATTTTACACGTGTGCAAAGTGATCACTTTAACCAGCCTATGACGATTATATTATACGATATTTTATATAACATCTATGTTGAGATGTCAAAAAATAATTTATAAAAAACTCCTAATTGGAAATAATCCAGATTTGTGAATATTCAAGCGTGGAGATATTTTCCTTATATAATATGTTGAGATTTCTCTTTATAGTTTCCTAGTATGTATAGACATAATACGTGGAAACGTGGAACGCAAAAAGATAAAAATAATTTTATTTTGTCCCATATCCTACTTACCTATATCTCGATATTTATTTCTCGACGTACCTAATAATATTAGCTGAGCGAATCTTAACTAATTGGTTTATCGTTTATTTGTTCCATCAATCTTGAACCATGATCTTGTCAATATTCAATTTTATCGCGTCGATACCGTTTTGATATTGCTTTGATTTAGTTGATTATGAATTACCTACGAAGACTCTATATTAGAGGCTTATATGCAATTAGAAGTAAAAGGAATATAAGGATCCTCTTATTTTCTCAAGTGGTCCATTGGGTAAGTATCAGAAAGATATGGTGTTAATTTGATCGTTAATTTTATGAAAAACCAAGTTGAACAGTCCTAGGCTTCAAATCCTTATGTAAAATTGTATGAAATTTATATATTATTTTTTATATTATTTTTATAAAATGAAATATGTTATGAAAAATGACGTTTCTTCCGAATATCCGCTTGTTTTCATATAAATGTGACAAATTAGTGTTTTTTAACAGTTTTTTGGCAAGTGGCAGTGCCATCTGTTGAACATAACAGCAACAAACTCAATCTCAATATTAAATTGATCTCGATAGACAGCATACACAAATACTGTCATTCGGCGTTTTCAATGTTTTTGCGTTTGCATTGTTGTTTTATAGATTTTTAATATTTATGTTTATTCGTTGCTTTACAGCAATTGTCAAATTACATACATTTATGGATAAGTAAAAAATGTTATTTTTTAAAAATTATTTTCCATTTCACAGGATTTAAACACTGCAACGCATTGCCGGATAAAAGCTTGTTCAAAATATATATTTACTTACTTTCCTTTTGTCGGATTTATTCAATGTGTTTGATGAAATGGCTATTTAACATTCCTTTGTACTTCCTATTTATTAAATCAAGTTTTGATACAAGTCTTTCTGTGTATGCGAGTTATTTCCACATCAATGCCGAATCAATCAGTACGCAATCATTAAAAACATTCAAAAGTTAACAGAAGCCCTTGATGAATAACGGAATGTTTGTACCAAGAAAAGCGTGTTTTTAACAAATACCTACACCGAGAGCTTTATTTGAAACATAACATCCATAATGCGTTTATTGATTAAAATTGAGAAACGCTGTGTTATATAAAACATAACAATGTATAAAACATTACAATATATAAAACGTTACATTATTTTAACCAGCAAGTGACAAATATACGTAGCTCAAACTATTTTCATAATTTGGGGGTCGTTTGAGTTAAAAATAAATTAAGTAAACAGTTTATAACGGTGAAGAAAGTCTGAATAAAAAAAAGTTGAAAAAAATATAAATTTCCATATTTTTTTCGCACAGTAGATTTTGAGTGATTGAAAACTTTATTTGGACCTTTAATTTTTTCTTTTATGTGGAAAAGATGGTATCCGTCAATTCGCTGCCGCCAGTGTTGATATACATTTGTGCCCGTTTTATCAATCTGTTTGTATACTGCAGCTGTCTAGTTCACAAACGTCAAACATGATTGACGTACGATGCTATTGGAAAAAATTATAGCATCTTTCGATAAGGCGATTTATTTGGCGCCACCCTGTACAATAAATTTTGTAAGTGAAAAAAAAATCCCCATAAAAGGATTCATCAACATAACTTCTATAAAACGGTATACATTATTAAACATTTATTAATTATCGGTTTATTGTTCAGCGGTGATAACGTTTTTCTAGCTTATAATGCAGTATATCGTTAGCACTTCTTGCCCAACTTCGGACTACAATGCACTGCCAGTTAGCGACATGAGATCAGATAAGGGAGGCTGCTATATAGTTTAAAACGTAGGGAAGAAGTCGTTATGATAAACAGTATAATATTTCAAGAAAACTACTTGCACGATTCACATATAATAATGCTTCATATTCCAATACACCTAATCTTGTATGGCCAACCTTGTTGTAACTGTTAGAAGAGATACTTCCATATTTATCACATAGAACATAAATCTCCTTCGCTACTTCCAACTCTTGTTTATTCATTTCAAAAATTAAATAACTCAAAATCCATTTCAAGTTAACATTTTGATGGCAAAACACCCGTAATTTTTATAAAAATAATCTACCAACTTACTGATTTTGATTTCCAAATTATAGTTGAATTTTTATTTCAATTAATGACCTTTGCATCTCTATGAATATAAATTTATATGAATCTTTTTTGTTTTAATTTAAATTTTACATTACAAATACCATAGCTGTAAATCTATTATGACACGTGTATTGATGCATTCAGCATCATTATCAAACACCGAATAGTATTAAATTGGAGTTGTGCCCTCTGAACGTTGAAGGTTGAAGAGGGGGGAGAATTTTTTCCCTAATAAAAATAAGTACAGATTTATTTTGAAACGTCTCAATGGGACGATTCTAAAATTTATATTAAGCTTTACATTCGGTGTTTGATAATGATGCCGAATACATCGAATCACGTGTAACAAAAGATTTAAGAAATAGAAGTGTGTACTAAGCATTATGTCAATTTGAATTAAATCATAAAAATCATAAAATATGTTTCTTTGTATAACTAAAACAAAACAACACTGATTGCTTCAGTTTCTGTTTTTTTTTATAAATCCATATTTTGAATTATGTTTAAGCACCCGAATATATAACTGAGAAAATGCAAGAAACCGCTTGATCATAGACAAATTTTAAGGGACTAATACACACTAATAGTATTAAATTTATTTGAAATTGTACGGTTTAGAATATGTAGCCTCTAGCCATGGTCAACAATATCCTTTTTCCTACTAAATATATCTTCTCTATTTCTATTCAAACATATACAGCTGTAATGTCCTTCACCCAAAGCTTCCTTGCTTACGCCATCCGAATCAAATAAACTCTACTTTTATATCCAAGAATTCTCACAACAGGACTAATCACCTTGCTTTTATGTAATTTACGTTCAAGTTAATTAATACCTTGTAGATCCTAGGTGGTATACATGACCATTAGATACGGATATAGGTCAAATGTCCACGGTAGTAAGAACCTTCAACATTCCCCTTCGAAATAAAAACGAATAAAATGAATTTTATGTAATCATCACACAAAAACAAAAATTTGACTTTTGTTTAATGTTTTTCGCAAATACTTTGTGGCGCATTTTATTAACTTTATAAAATAAAACAAATTTGTTTTAACCACTTTTTATTGGTACACTTTTTCCAACTGGTTCCGAATTTGACTAATTATAACGTAATTTAAATGAATTTGACAAATATGACTAATTATAACCAACTACCACACTGCTTCCCGCATGGGTAGGCAAAGAGATTTGAACGTCACACCACTCTATCTTTCCAAACAATACACGCAACCCACATTCATGCATCTCCTCATACATACCCGTCGATTATTCCGACTTTTGACGTGACCATTTCAAGTATTGGGAATACTTAATAGTGTCAAGTTTCCCTCGGTTTTTATCTGCTTCTATTTTCACCTTCATTCGCCTCACAAATTTGTTTAACTATTTTTTCTTCACTCATTTATTATAAATTTACAAATCATCTCAGCGCATCTTTTTTTTTAAATTTTCGATCATGCTTATCTCAGCCTTGCTTTTTCTGCTTATTTCACCATTCCAACATCCACTATGCATTGTTCTTCCGGACATAAGTCTGAGAGATCGCATTTCTTTTGTCAATGCTTTACTCTATGCTTCATTTCCATATGTTACATAAGATTTGGTACCAGGAATCTGTTGTGTGCTGATATTGATAGGTTTTTATTTGCTAAACTGATTTTAGTGCACTATTCACTACGTTTTTGGAATTCTGGAACTCTGCTTTGAATGAAAAACAATATGAATTATTTACATACTTATAAAAAAATAAAAGATTTATTCATGTGTGGTAATTTCTCCTTAAATGGTCTCTTTTTCCAGCTCACATTAAGGTTGAGGATTAAAAAGAGTAAGTTTCCACCCCGTATCAGTTAATACATGTAAAAATTCCCATGGACTCGTTAATTTTCTTCAAATTTGTGGAATGGCCCCTTCTCGCGTAATGCCAGTCAGTATGTTCGTATATGAACTACTGTGACATAAAATTAATATTAATATTTATTAGTTAATTTGTGAATAGTTGAAAAATGATTTATTTCGATTTCGAAAAATTTATTTAACAGCTTAAAATTTAAACAAAATCAGTATCAACAAAAAATATTGTGTTTTTTTATTGAAATATTTTAATGGGCCTCATTTTGTAAGCTTCTGTTGTGTAATGGTAAGCGCATTCAACTACCTTATGATACCTTGGATAGAGGCCCTAGATTCGATTTCCAAGTAAAAATAAAAGTGCTTGGTATCACTTACTCCAATATTTAAGAAATTATCCTGGACTGTTACCTAAAGCGCAGAAGTGATCACCTTACCTTCATCTAAGTAACGATTAAGAAAACACTGTGTCAATACTATGTAGTTCCTTAAGCACTATTGGGTGCAGATAAGGGTAAAAAGAAAGAAGAAGAAGAAGAAATAACCTGGGCTCTGAATTAGAGAGGTAAAGCATGTGTGTACTTTGTCATTACGTGTTTAAACTATTATGAAATTACATCAATTGTAATGCTTTATTTTAAAAATCGATAAAAATAGTTTGTTTTAATTATTTGTTTAAATATTGGTATTAAAAGAAATATGCTTTTAATTTTATATTTTTATACAACGAATCATAAAAATATCATATGTAAAAAAAGACACGTTCGTTTCATAATCCGAATGAATGCATTAAAAAATATTACAATAACACATTAAAAAATATAACTTACCTGTTTAATAAAAAGTTCACAACTTTCACTGTCAATTAACGTTCACTCATTATCCACACCGCGGTACTTATATGCTTACGTTTATTGTAGAATAAAGTTTTCATAACTAACTCAGAAATATTATCAAGTCTTTAACATTTAAGTTAATTTTGTTCAAAAAACTCACTAATAGTTCACAGATTTTATTATTAACACTCAGAAAAGTTTTACATGCGTAAATTTAAATATAACTGATCCAATTCGGTTGATCGGAATGTCTTACAGTTCAAAGTTTCGACTGTTGTTTGTATGTTTTAATGGAAATTTTATTATTCAAATTTAATTGGTTTGACGTCAGTATGTCGAAGACAACGCGCGGCGCAATGTGAGAACAGACTGGACGAATGATAAAGCTCCAACCGTTGGATGCTCTACTCGAAAGCTCCGGAGATCGAGCGCGCTTCAGAGCGCATGCGGTGAAAGATTGTGCGTACCCGATTTTCAAACAAGTTTCGAAAACATTAGGAAGGAAGGTTGAATTTTATGTTTTAACTGTTCGCAATAATAAACAAATTTTACCAAAAACATTTTTTCGGTAATAAAAGGGTTTTAATGAATTGTAATAAAAATCACAAAGAGTTCGTACAAATCAAATGAAGCCAATTCCGTTTGACGTCAATCAGCGATGAATAAATTTTGTTTCCTTTAGTTAACAATTTCGTTCACCTCCACAATGTTGTTAGCCTACAGGCACATTAGGCTAGGAATGTTATCAATATTCTTTATTCCCTTCCCAGTGTTGTGTTTTGTAGAGTGATATGAATTAAAGATTATAATGAATTTGTTACATTCAATCTTAACGTTTACGTTTTTCAGCATCATATCATTTTAAGGAGATTTACAAAAAAAAAATAATGTGTTTTGTATGTGTTTGATTTATATTTATTCCGGAAACTACAAGTTCTCACTCGGTTTTAATTTTTTTAACAGAAATTGCAGAATTATTTAAAATATCAAACATAAATTAGCATTGTAATAAATCATTTTATACTTTTGGTGGTCGAAAGAGTCTTACACTCAATAAATATGCCATCCATAAAAATATGTCTTACGTAAAAACATTAAATTTCTTGAATCGTGTAACTTTTACACGATATTTTTATGGTCTTATTTGTTTAACCCATTGATTATCACACAAATCTACGTGAAGTATTGCACTAAGGGAATCGAAAAGTAGTTTTTTCATTTAACGTAACGTAACGTAATTAACTCATGAATGATTTCAAGAATAAGATTTTTTAAATGTTACTGTTAAGCATATTTCATGAATCATATATTTTTTAATGTTAAATATATATATATATATATATATATATATATATATATATATATATATATATATATATATATATATATATATATATATATATATATATATATATATATATATATATATATATATATATATATATATATATATATATATATATATATATATATATATATATATATATATATATATATATATATATATATATATATATATATATATATATATATATATATATATATATATATATATATATATATATATATATATATATATATATATATATATATATATATATATATATATATATATATATGTATATATACAGCAAGAGGAACTTAAAGTCGATAGGAAAAATAAAGTCGGCCATAAAATTTGATATACTGTTATCTACGTATTTATTGAAAATATACTTTATTTTATCATCATCTACTCGCATTCATTGTTAAGCGATTAGCGCATTTTATCACCATACTATTGGTACTAGGTTTGATTCCCAGAGGAGTCAAAATAAATATGGGCGATTTTTTTTCAGATTAATTAAGTATCAGTTTTTCCTGGTACCTGAAGTGCAGGAATTATCAATGTGCTTTCATGCAATAACGATCAAAATAACAATGCTTCGATAAGATGCATTGTTCTGCAAGTTGATGTAGTCATCTGATTTAGTGTACTATGCACCATTGGGTGTGGATAAGGGTCAGAAGAAGAAAATCACTTTTTTTTTTAAAAGACAAAAATTATATTTCATAATACTAAATTGCGAAATACAAAAATATTTTGACATTGAAAAACGTTTAATATTAACTAAAGAATTCTTTTAATAATGTCATTGAATTCTAAATGTGACACATTTTATGTTTACCTAAAACAATTAAAATAATTCTTTTTTAAAGTATGCTTCAAAATACATGAATACTCGTAGAAAAACTGATGAAAAAATTTCTTAATGAACGGACTTTAATACTGACATTTAACAAAAATAAATTTGGTCATGTATATGAAACCACTCGTATTATATTTTTACTTTTGTTAATTGATTCAAAAATAATATTATACGTCATTTCTCAAAAGCCAAACATTCTTTACTTAGGTAGGCACTTGTATCTGACAGTTTTTTTGGTAAAATTTGTATTTTCATAATATACGAAAATATTAATAGAATATATCTGTGCACGTGGATTTATAAATAAGCCAGATTTGTCTTGGGGGTAAAAACGTTGATATCCTGTTTGTGACATGGTAATACAATAACGTAATACAATAATACAATAACTTATGTTATTCAAATATCCCACGGACATATATATAAAGAACGGAGAAATATGGACGATTTCAACATATGAAATTTCATAATTTTTTCAACGTCTTAACTGAACGAGGACTTGAATGTGACTCTGTATTTTCTCTGTATACCTCTGAAGGGAAACGGGATGATAGTTAGTTATTTAGATTAAAATTGTCTCACAAAATTTCACCATATTTCGATCAAGGCCATTTTTTATTCACAATATAAAATATTTATTCTTAATCTTATTTAATGGACATAAGATTTTTTTAGCTATTATTTTCAAATACGTTTAGATAAATATATTCGTTTCAAAGAACAGACTTTTAATACGTGAGTTGACCATATTTGCTTCAAAATGATCCAAGAAAAAATCATATCGACAGGATGTTATATTTTAAAGATCAGTCCCAGAAATAAACATAAATACACACATACATAAAAATATACAAATTATTCAGAATATCTTATTTTACTGGTCTAGAGCTGTTTTTGGAAAACAGAAACATAAATAATGTTTTAAATAGTTTGCTTCTATAATTGTGTCATCAAAAAGGATAAAAAAACTCACAAAAAATACGCAAAATGGTGTAAAGTTCCAATTCGTTTATGACGTAAATCCTATAAAAACGCATTCGTCCTTGTTGAATTATAAGAAAAATAGATTGGTGAAAATTCCGTATTTACAATAAAAACATAAATCAACATTTCTTCTATTAGAATACCCGGATAAACTGTGTTCAGAATTCTCGATTGGAACACTCATTTTGATATTCTATCCATGTACCACGTTGGTACACAAATTCATTCCATATGTTGATTTCCCTTTTTGGTTCTTTATCAAGACATGCCATTAAGAAAATTTATTTAATAAATGCACATCGAATTTGTCTAATAAGTATGATATATTGTATAATTTTTACAGTGTCTAATAAAGAAACGTTATTCTCTGAACTGATTGATACAATTCATATGTAAATAATACATATAGTTAACTTAATCCAAAACAATCATATAAAAAAATCCACAACGAAAACAATTACTCAAATTAGTGAATCTGACCGTAAAAAAACTTTTAAAACAATGCATTAAATGAAAAAAAACAGTATTTTGAGTGTCCAAATACTTGTTCACAAATCTGGATTATCTCCAATTAGGAGTTATTTTTACATTTTTTTGACATCTCAACATATGTATATGAAGAATAATATCCTAGTCTGAATATTTACAGGGCTATCAACCATCAAAGGCTGGTTTAAGTGATCGCTTTACACATGTGTAACATTCGCCAATTCTACCCACGATTGACAACCACACTATTCAATTTCTTGGAACTTCAAAATTATTCTGTATTTTGAAATTATTAAATTGAAAATTCTGGTAATGTGAATTTCAAGATGTGACTTGGATAATGCTTGCATTTAAATGGATGTCATCTTTAAAATATTAGTCTCGTCAATTCAATTATGGTACGTTGTTTGACTTAAATATTTTTTAATGTATTTTAACGAGGTTAGAATAAATTTAGAAAACTTTCAAAACTTTTTCCATTCGTTTCATAACCACCCGTTATTCTGTTCTACCCTGTACAAAAGTTTGCTTAAGTTCTTGCCTTATTTTAGCAGTAATTACTCAAATAATGTGTATTTATCATTAGTATGTAAATAATCTGAACCAATGTTTGATATAAAGTATCCTCTCTCACTGTCATTTTACGTTAAACACATTTAACGTGGCAGACCACCTTATTTGACATAAGCACTAATGGAATATTACACTATATTAATATTATATTATTATATTATATTCAATAGAACTTCACTATTTCCATATTCTTCTTCATCTTTGATGAGATGTCAAAAATAATATGAATATTACACGTATGCTTAAACACTAAACTAGAGTTATATTAAACACAAAAGTAAAGTTATTTTAAACACTTAAGTAAAGTTATTTTATCTTACTTTTGTAATTCAAATTTGTGCTTTAAGTTGTCTGTAAGTATTTAGGTGAGGTGTGCCAAACTAAATTATTAGATTAAATGGATATTTTACTGTGGATACTTTTGATTTATTGCGGGTAAAGAAAACGCGTGTAGTATTGTGCCGAACAAAGCCGTTAAAAGGTTTCATTATATTACTTTTTCCATTAAACGTAGCATGCTATTTCCCTCCGATAAAGAAAAAGTGGCTATGTGCATAGATTTTTTCATATTTCTCTTTGAAAATTATAAAACTTGTTACTATTATTCTTAATTTTTACATGTTTGTCTTTAGAAACTTTTTGATAACAAATGTGGTCTTCCATTAAATTTCTCATATAGCAGTAACACCCTTCACCTTGAACTCTTCCGCTCATTATTTTACCATCGGTATTTAAATGGTGCGGTATTAAACTAATAAATTCGTGACCTAGTAGGGTGTGACATGTTGTTGACTTGTCCCACAAATGCTAATTCCCCAGTCGGCGTGGGGCCATACCCAGATGGCGCCTATGCACCACCGAGTTTTAAAATATTCGTTGTGAATTCTGGTATTTTCCCCGAATAAAATAGCCTTTTTAGACGCATCCAAATTCATTTATCCTAATTTTCCAAATCCAACTATGATATCACGTTCTATACATCAAACTACAATTTTCAAATTAGTCGTAGTCGCATTATAGCAATTTCCTTTTTTTATTCGACTTTTTTTAACCCTTATCCGCACCCAAATGGTGCATAGGTCACCATGCATCATGTAAAAGCAGCGTTATCTTGATCATTAACATATGAAGGAAAGGTGATCAGCCCTGCGCTTCAGGTACCAGTCCAGGGTAATATTGAATAAATATTAGTGTGAAAAAAAAACACATTTATTTATTTGACCCCCCCCCCCGGGAATCGAACCCGGTATCTCCAGAATGGTAGCCGATCGTGCTGACCATTACACTACAGGGGCGGACACTTTTACCTGGCAACTTTTTCTTGGCAAATACTTGATTTATTGCCGAGTCACGATATCATTAATATTAATATATTTAATCAGTTTTATATTATTTTAAATTTAAATATGAATTGGCAAATACAACTGACAATTAAAATCTATTTTTTTGACATCTCAACATAGATGAAGAAGAATATGGAGGTCTGGGTATATACAGGCCTAACGATTTATCAAAAGCTGGTTTAAGTGAAGCTTTATATATGATTAATATTCTCCATTATATCCATGATTCACAATTTTCTGAAATAACTTAAATTTTGGATGCTGTTTATATTCTTTGATTGACTCCCTTCTTAACGTGTTAGTTTTCATCGCCACATATGGTTGAATTGAGTGTGTTTTATTTTGTTTTTATTTAGACCTTCATTTACGTAAGATTACTTCAGTAATGTGTATAAAGTGATCACTTGTACCAGTCTATGACAGGTCGTAGGTCCTGTAAATACTCAGTAATTATAATTTTTGCTTTATCTATGTTGGGATATCAATGTATTTATGTCACTAATTCATATCCCCGTATTTTCCAAATCCAACTATATAATTACGTTTTTTAACATCAAACTTTAATTCTTACATAAATTATATTTTACACGTTGTTTGATTATTATAATTATGCATGGATTATTTGTCACAGTAGATTTGAAAAAAGTGGTTTTTACCAAATAAATACAAATAATAAAATAATTGCACTTACCGACTTTTACCGAGCAAGGTCGAGTAACGTACCCTACACGTATAATAAATACAAATAAAGTCGTCATTATTTAAGTTTTTCCTCAAGTACTGATGACCCTACCATTTCTAAGTAATACGATAAAACTTTATTGAAGATATGAAGTTTATATTTATGAGATGTTTTGTGTTTCCAATAAACCTTTACGTAATTACTTACATATTTTATAAGATGGTCTTTATTTTGCCAGAATAACTTTTTCACAAAATCGCATTTTAATAGTTTTTTTTCTATTTTAACCCTATATAACTAAACTATATTTGTAGATACAATGCCATTTGTGGATCGCACAATATTGACATATGTAGTAGGTGTGCGGAAAAGAGATTTATTGTTAAATGTCTCTAACGTTTATTAATAAACCAAACTAAAGTGCTATGTAACCTTATTTTTTTTTACAAAAATGTTAATAAAATTAGTATATAACAATAAAATTAGTAATAAAATAGTGCATGTTGGTCTTCGGGTCAACCAAAAATCGCGTGTGTTAGACATTTTGTGTAGTTTTGAGTGTGTAAATGGTGCTATGGTGGTGAAGGGTAGTATTGTTTGCATGCTGTGTTAGTGATTGTCCTGACGAAGAGACGGGTACGTCTCGAAACCGGTAGACGTAAAAATCTCGGTGAGTGGTTATATACTAATTTTATTAACATTTTTGTAAAAAAAAAATAAATTAAAATGACTAACCACAAAGTAAATGCTTTAAATATTAATAATATTGAGAATATGCTATGTAACCATTTATAATTTTTATAAATACTTTTGATTATATTTCACGTTTTTAATTGCGTGGTCCGCCAGACCAATGTTTATTTACAAAATATTAATTTTGCTATATTCTTTTAAAATTTTAATTTGCAACATAGATCTAAATATTACATTCATATATTTTACAAATCTTAAACTTTATTGGAATATCTTTAAAAAATTATACTATGTATACATAAATATACACACATGTACGCTTTAGAGTTAGGCAGAGTGAGTAGAATGTCACAACACTCTGTCATTGCTTAACATTTATCTCCTCTTTCACATTCATGCATCTCGTAATGCCTATAAATAAATAAAAACCCTTATCCGAACCCCAATGGTGCATAGGGCACTGCATCATATAAACGCATAGTTATCTTGATCGTTAGCACATGAAGGGGTAATATTGAATTAATATTACAGTGAAATAATCACTTATATTTATTTTACCTCCCTCGGGAATCGAACCCGAGACCTCCAGAACGGTAGCCGAGCGTGCTGACCATTACACTACGGAGGCAGTAATGCGTACCCGTCGATAATTCCGTCTACTGACCTGACCACTTTCAAGTTTTTGAAATGTTTGGTCATGCCAAGCTTCCCTCGGCCTTATTCTACTCCCATTTACAACGGAATGTATATTTTATATTTGTTTTACCGTTCTTTCATCATTTCCGAACCATATGACCTATCATAATTTTATCAACATTGCTTACTTATTTCTATTCATATTTCACCATTCGATCATCTATCATACATCGTTATGCCGCACATTCGTTTAAGCGATCGCATTTTGTCTGCATTCAATCTACATTCATAATTACTTTGCTAAATCTATGCTTCACTTTCACATATTAAAAATTAAACATTCCTTTGTATTCCAAGTGGTAAGAAAATGAATGAAAATGTAACTAAATGTTACATAAATACATTTTTCGTTAGTCGTTACATTTTATAAGATTCTTTTAATATCCCACTTATTCAAATTTTCATCAGTTGGCTCAAGGGGATGAATCACGGTCGCGTTCAGTGGCGATATAAACGCGATGAAAGTTCAATAACTCAGAAAACTACCCCTAATAGAAAATTCTCCTTTCAAGGATACTTACTATATTATATCAACGCTTATATAATATCACGATATTTATGTATATCAACATCTCCAAGGCATTTTTTAAGGCTTATTTTCTGGGTGATTAAGTTTATACCGCGTCGCGAGGTGAACGTGATTGAGTTTCATACTTGGCCGATCTTTTTATTCGAATTTGTTACGAAAAATGATACCTACCATCAAAAAATATCATTGATAACACTCTCTTTATCATTCATCCTTGACTTTGTGTAATGCCACTTTAATAAACACTTATTCGTGACTACCGGTTTCGGAATAATCATTCCATTATCAGGTCATAAAAATTAAATTATTTCAATCTGACATTTACAGAAATATTTTTTTTTAAAGAGAGAAAGCAGACAATGTCCGTCTCCGTAGCGTAATGGTCAGCACGCTCGGCTATCGTACTGGAGGTCCCGGGTTCGATTCCCAGGGGGTGTCAAATAAATACAAGTGATTTTTTCACTCTTATATTTATTCAATATTACCTTGGACTGGTACCGGAAGCGGAGGGCTGATCACCTTTCCTTCATGTGTGAACGATCAAGATAACACTGCGTTTATATGATGCAGTGCCCTATGCACCATTGGGGTGCGGATAAGGGTTTGAATTAATGAATGAAAGAAGACAAATGAATTATAATAGGAATATTTTGAAAAGTGGACTTGAATTAAAATTTATAAATATTCCACGTAAATATTTCACATTTTTAAAATTATTCCCATTGTTGTATATTTGTCTTCTTTTTCCCTTTCATAAATTTTATTTTCGTTTAAATGTCAGACCGTAATAATTTTATTTTAATGACCTGATGATGGAATGAACCGAAACCAGTAGTCACGAATTAATTTTTAGTAAAGTGGATTTACACAAAGTGAACGATGAATGATAAGAAGAGTGTTATATTACCATATCACAAAGTTAACAATGCTTTTAATATACAAAACATCAATGGTGTATAGTTCAAGTACTAACATTGCATTTTAGACTAAAGTGGTGAAAAAGAGATTCTGAATGAATTTTTATTAGATATTCACAAGCAGAATTTTCACTTTAAGAGGTCTTCTAAAAATTGTTCTAGTTCAAACATTTGCCAAATGAAATTGAATGTCTGTATTTTTTGTTCTTAAAATCCTCTTTGGTCAACATAAACTTTATTTTACATGACTGATTTTTAGGACTCTGCCAAAACATAGACTATATTAATTTTATACTGGCTGTAATTTTAGGCATTTCAAGAAGACTTTTATTCGGTATTCTTTTATTTCGACTTTTGAATGTCTACAGTCCTTTTTGTGAATTTTATGTGCGTTTTGCTGGTAACAGAAAAGTTAGACTAAAAAAATTGTAAGAACGTCATTTGAAGACGATAAAAATATTAATAGCCCAACAAGGCTTTTATTACAATACTGAGAGAAAAATGGACATATCAACCTACTACTATTACTATCGAGTAAAGATAATTTTACTTGTCAACGATTATTTTTACCAACTTTATGAAATGTTGAATTTAACGTTTCGTAACCAATCAAGAAATGGGTATATTTTATCCGTTTCAAAAAAATCAATTATTTCAACCAAACGTTGCTTCTTTTCCTCTCATTTATATAAATAATATGCAAAAGTAAACGGATTTTTTTGAAAAACAATTAATTTCCTCACATATATTTTTATTTATGGGGTTATGCATGCAATTCATGCACTTGATTTGCAATCAGTCATGATATTAATATACATTATTCCACCTTCGTAGTATTGTGGTTATCTCGTTTCGCTTCCATACTAAAGATCCCGGATATGATTACGAGGGGTTAACATAAATGTTTGTAATATTTTATCCCTAGTTTTAACATTTGATCATCTTGGACTGTTATCTGGATTGTGTGCAAAAACACATTGGTGTGGCTTTCTATTCTCTCTGCCTACTCCTGCGGAAAGTGGCGAGACGGTTAGTAAGTAAGTATTTTATTTTAGTAAATAAAATTAGCAAATGAAATTTTATTTTCATTTAACATATCGCTCACTCCTATCAACAATATCATAAATCAAAAAACTTGATTTTTCAGGAGATCGTTTTTAATGTTTAAGAATAAAAAATAAATGTATTAAAAATAAATATCAAGCCATTTATTGAACTTTTGAGTATGTCGCAGATCTTTTTAGGTAAAACCAGAAGGTTTTTTCTGAATTTGAAAAATATTGAGTGTATTTAAAAAAATAATTAAACAATACCTTTTCTTTAAAATGCAGAAACATCACTTTCTGCCCTGTAGCGCGCAAATATTAAGGTAAAAATATGCCGCTTTTGCTGGGATATACCATAGTACATTTTCTGGGCATTCCGAAAACACGTACAACTGAAACTAAACGATTTTTGATATATGACGCTCTTGAAAGGAGTTAGTTAGTTAATAGGATAAAAGTAAAATAATCCTTACATGTATTAAATGTTGGAACAAGGATTGTAAGCGAACGGATTTAATGTAATGAAATTAAAAATGGTCGAGATTTCCCTCATGGACCTAGCTAAACAGTAATCTGTTACTGTTCAATGAACCTTTCAGATATGATTAAAGTCCTCAGACCTCCCCAATGGCTTGATTACCATAGGCGTAATAATACGATTCGGTGTCATGGATTCTTAACCATTATTATTTGTGATATTCTTTACATCTCACTAATAGATGTTTCAAGTGAAGTTCTAGTTATTCAAGAACAAGGTTTCTAAATTGGTTCATATATACAGAACTTCCAAGAGTTTGAGAAGTGTGGTTGTTAATAATGGGTAGAATTGGTGAATGTTACACGTGTGTAAAGTGATCACTTAAACCAGCCTATGGCGGTCGTCAGCCCCGTAAATGCCCAGACTTCCATATTCTTCTTCATCTTTGATGGGATATCAAAAAATAATATGATTTAAAATGTTAGAATTTAAATAATCTCTTTATAAATAAAGGTAGATCAAAGAATAAATAATGTTCATTATGACTTTTTTTAAATGAAAAACGTAGATGAAAATGTATTTATTTTTATTTTTAATTTTGGTTCTTTTTAAATTAATTTAAAATTTGAAGTAACTCAGGTGAAAAAACCTTTTTTATACAAAAACTATTATTTTAAGTATTATTACGTATTACTTGTTTAAATCTCTTCGTCTCCAAAGTATAGTACATAATTAACCTAGTGCCTTATGCTTTTTGCAAAGTTCTTTTTAATACATTAAAATGTAGAAAAATCATAAAAAAATAAACAAATTCGAACAAAAAAATGTACACAAGATATGTTTTATATATTTTGTCTGCCTCCGTAGTGTAATGGTTAGCCTGCTCGGCTACCGTTCTGGAGGTCCCGGGTTCGATTCCCAGGGGGGACAAATAAATAAAAGTGATTTTTACACTCTAATATTTATTCGATAATACCCTGGACTGGTACCTGAAGCGGAGGGCTGATCACCTTTCCTTCATGTGTAAACGATCAAGATAACACTGCGTTTATATGACGCAGTGCCCTTTGCACCATTGGGGTGCGGAGAAGTGTTAATTATTATTATTTTTATTATGTTTTATATGTCGCGTAATATCTATTAATTTTTTTTAACATTGGCAAAAAAAAAAACGAAGATAAAATTATGTTCGCACTAACAAAAGAAAAAAACGTAACGGGGGTAAACCGTAAACACAGCTTCGATCTTCTTCCAATATTTGATGGATGGCTTAGACATGCTTCCAATTTCAAAACCTAGTAGAAAAGACTTCTTAAAAGAAACGAAAACATTCTTATTGCAAAAACGAAAGGAAATTCTCATTTAAAAACCTACTAGACTAGGTCCTTCTTTGGATATTAAATCGATACTTGAACATATTGCGTTTCGTTGTTTTCGAAATTAAATGTGAGAAAAAAAGTGAAAATCGTGATTTATGTATATATGTATGTTCAAGTTGAGATAAAGTTTTATCATTATAAAACAAAAGATGAAAGTCTAAGTATCCTTGGGCATACGTCCTGGCATTAGTCTGGCGTAAGTGATCACATCACACACTTGTATAACGTTCACTAAAAAATATGGAGATGAAGTGTAAGCGAGAACAACAAGTAATTAAAGATATAAAAATAAATAATTTGACTAACAACATTTTGAGTGTGTCCAAATACTTGTTCACAAATCTGGATTATCTTCAATTATAGGATTTTTGTATACTTTTTTTGTATTTGATATCTCATCAAAGATGAAGAAGAATATGGAAGTCTGGGCATTTACGGGGCTTATCCAGATTTGTGAACAAGTATTTGTACACACTCAAAATGTTGTAAAAAAATTATCTGGTCAAATTATAAGCTAAAATGATAAAAATGAACATTATATTTTCTGGTGTTTCTCACGTATGTGATTATAATCCAGGATTCGGACTTCACATACTAATAAAGAGCTTTTGCTCAATAAAAATTTCTTTTTATCTCACCAATAGATGTCTCTAGTGAAGTTCTAGTGATTCAAGAACAATTTTTATAAATTGGTTCATATGTATATATAGAACTTTCAAGAATTTGAGTGGTGTGGTTGTCAATAATGGGTAGAATTGGTGAATGTTACATGTGTGTAAAATGATCACTTAAACCGGCCTATGACGGTGGTCAGCCCCGTAAATGCCCAAACTTCCATATTTCTTCTTCATCTTTGATGAGATGTCAAAAATTAATAATTTGACTAACGTTCTTCTGTTGCAAACACATAATTTGTGATATCAACTACTTTGTATGCCGTTATATCAATATCTCTTAAATAAATTTATATTATCCACTGACACTTCGTGATGGAATTGCATTTTTAATATATTATTAGATTAAAACCAATATTTTTAGCTTTTCCACTTTATTTTAATAAATAAAGTGGAAAAGCTAAAAATATTGGTTTTAATCTAATAATATATTAATATCTTTTAAGTTCGTATAATGATATTTAAATACATATATATATACATAACTGGAAAGTAAAGCATGATTCTTCTGTAAGGCGTTAATCATTAAGAAAGGTTGACCTGAGAGTTAGGGATTTAAAAAGAAAATGTAAAAAACGACTGTTGAAGAAAAAAACTTTTGATATTCCAATCCGAAAATCCTGACATTAAGTGACGTGAAATTTGTTTGGTATACTTTTGTTGAAATCCAAAAAATTGAGTAATGTGGTTGTCAGTCGTAGGTAGAATGGTGAATGTTATACGTGTGTAAAGTGATCCCTTAACCAGCATATGACAGGTCATAATTTCTGTAAATATCCAGACTTCCATATTTTTCTTCATCTATGTTGAGATGTCAAAATATTTACAAATCCTTCGTCAGCCGATGTTTATATAATAACAAAAACTTTTGTTGTTAATATAAATAAGATCGGTTGAGTAGACTTTGAGATATCGTGTCCACCAGTTATAAAAAAAATTTCGAGAAAAACCCGAAAAAAAAAGTTCGGCGTTACCGCCTGAAAACCATTTTTTATTGCCTTCAATCTGTGATTCCTGAACCAGTCATTGTTTTCAGCAGGTCTTTTCAATATCCTGGCCTCTTTATTCTTTCGTTCGATATTGAATTTCGTTGAAATTCCATGTTTTTGACGAATTGAAGCACATTGGAGGCAATTTAAGGTTTAATAATCGCATAATTTTCTTTACAACATTTTGTTGTTCACAAAATGTTGTAAACTTTGTTCTTGTTCACAAATCTGGATTATCTCCAATTATAGGAGTATTTCTCATATTATTTTTTGACATCTCATCAAAAATGAGGAAGAATATGCAAATCTGGGCATTTACGGGGCTGACTGTAATCCAGGATTATTATTATCATCCAGAATTCGTATCTCACACACTAATTAAAGAGTTTCTGCTAAATGAAAAGCTTCTTTTCATCTCACCAATAGATGTCTCTAGTGAAGTTCTAGTGATTCAAGAACAATATTTCAAAATTGGTTCATATATATATATAGAACTTCCAAGAATTTGAGTAGTGTGGTTGTCAATAATGGGTAGAATTGGTGAATGTTAAACGCGCGTAAAGTGATCAGTTAAACCAGCCTATGACGGTCGTCAGCCCCGTAAATGCCCAGACTTTCATATTCTTCTTCATCTTTGATGAGATGTCAAAAAATAATATGCTTAATTTTCTATTGACTTATAAGAGTAGATATATTGTTAAATATACTAGCTGCAATTAAAGATGCAATTTCAAAAATATGCGCTTCTTTGGAGTTGTGGACCAAATGACAGCAACTTTTGTTGTTATTTTGGGGATTTCTTCTAAATAGCGTTCTTATAAATCGGGGTCAAGTAATTTATAGTATATTGGTTTAATTACTTTTTGCGAGAAATAATCTCATTGCTAGTACCCGAAATTTCAGAACCCTTCGCTAGCTGATACAAACACCACATATCTCCACTGGACGGACACTTGTCAGACTGTGGCTGGCTTTCTGACCCGATCACTTCTAATTGCTTCCTTTATCTTCTTTAATATTTTGAACGTT
The DNA here is from genome assembly GCF_059751285.1 of Brachycentrus maculatus. Lineage (NCBI taxonomy): Eukaryota > Metazoa > Arthropoda > Insecta > Trichoptera > Brachycentridae > Brachycentrus > Brachycentrus maculatus. The sequence goes on along the minus strand of NW_028280901.1, from coordinate 218,262 downwards.
GATGTTGTTAAATGTTTTTTAAAAAATTAAGTAAAAAAACACATTTTAAAATTTCAAGTTGTTGTGACCCCTTAATTTTTTTAATTTACCAATTTGATTTTAATCAGGAAAAAATGGTTTTGGAAAATTAAAAACCAAATGTTTAAAAACTGCTGACGATATTCTGGATAGTGGAGTTGATTTTGTGATAGAAATTATTTTTTATATTTATTTATTAATATAAAATAAAAAATCCTATTTTCTGTGCACTGATTACCTTCATAAAAAAACATTTAAAAAAATGTTTATAAAGCATTTTATACATAATAGATTGTTTTATAAATTGCTACGATTCAATTTTCATGAGAAAAGTTAGACAAAAGTAAATATACAGAGTTAAGTTTATATTCGGTTTTCATTTGCTTTAAATTGTCTCTCATAAATATTTAACCAGTATATTCTTTACATTGTTATAATTTGGATCCTTTAATTAAAATAGTGTAACTTCACATCTGGGTTTTATTGTTAAAACCTTAAAGTTTGAGTCGCCCATCCAATGCAAAAACATGATCAGAAAAAGAAAAGTTGAGAAAGGATTTGAAAGCTGAAAATATCGTTCCTGGGATTGAAGACACCCTTATTTAAAACATAATCTATTTACAACATTTTGAGTATGTCCAAATACTTGTTCACAAATCTGGATTATCTTCAATTATTGGAGTTATTTTTCATATTATTTTAACATCTCATCATAGATGAAGAAGAATAAAAGTGTAACTTGTTATCAAAAAGTATGCTTAATACAAATCAAATATGCTCAATAAAAAAAAAACCTTTTTCATCCCACCAATAGATGTCTCTAGTGAAAATTCTAATGATTCAAGTATAATTTCAAAATTGGATAGTGAAACTGATAATAGAATCAAGGATTTTTATGGAGTGTGTGGAAGTTTTTGGTGAGAGTATTTTAATGTTTTTTTTATGTTTTTGTTTTAAAATAAACCCTGATGGTGACAAAGTATTGTCAAAACCAGTAGTTTAATAAATCGTATTAAAAAGAAAGTGGTGAGAACAAATTTTACTAATTTTATAAAGATAATAGAATTGCCTAGAATGTGAGTAGTGTAGTTGTCAATAATGGGTAGAATTAGTGCATGTTACACGTGTGTAAAGTAATCACTTTAATCAGCCTATGACGGTTGTAAGCCCTGTACATGCCTTGACCTCTATATCCTTCGAAATCTATATTGAGTTGTAAATATATTTTATTTGTCTGTACCTAAAAAAAGTACTAATTTTTAAAACGAAATTATTTGAATTTCTTTTCAGAAAAGAAAATATTGGAGATGCCTGACTTTCTTATTGACAAACCTTTGAAATTCAGTAAGAGAAAATTTTTCTGTAAAAATATGACGAATAAAAAAGTGCCTTTAGGAAATGTAAAAATAACGAAAAGAAAACCGGTTAGAGGAGGTTTAAAAAGTGTCTAGAATTTAGATTACTTGGTAACTTTTCTGTTCAAATAAAAGTAGGTACTTCTTCAATTGTTTTAATCAAATTATACTAACCATTTTACGTAGAATCTTCATTTACCCGTTTTCAGATTGTATTTCAGACCTGTGTCTTATCCGGACGTTATAACTACTCCGTTGTAATCCCTGTCGAGATATATAATATTTTCCTTTAATACTTTGCTTGTATGCATTCGATTTGTAAATGAAAGACTATAACTAACTAACTAACTAACCATTACGAAACTTCTCCACAGGGGTAGGCAGAGAGAATAGAACATCTTTGCAAATGATTTTGGCCTCTTTCAAATTCATGCATCTCCTCATACATATCCGTTGATTTTTCAACTCCTGACCTGACTTTCAAAAAATATATAACACATATAAGTAATTGTTAACAATAATATGTAGAATATATATGATACAATGAAATAATAATATAATAAAAAAATAATAAAAAAAACATAGTTATATAAAATAAATAAAATTTAAATTGAGTAAAAATGTTATTTAAAATAGAAAAGAGAACAGAACGCCACACCACTCTGTCTTTGCCAACATTCTTCGCCTCTTCCACGTCCATGCATCTGCTCATACATACCCGCCGATTATTACGACTCCGCTTTCAAGTAAGTACTTGGCGTACCTGATTGTGCCAAGTTTTTCTCGGTCGTCCTCTGCTCCTGTTCCCAATTAAATTCGCCTCATAAATTTGTTTTACCGTTCTTTCCTCACTCATTCGTTTGACGTGTCCAAACTTTCTCAACACACCTTTCTTAATTTTATCAATAATGCTTATCTCAGCTTTGCATTCTTTCCTTATTTCACTATAGGAACATTTGTCATACATCGTTTTTTCGCACATTCTTCTGGGAGATCGCATTTTGCAGATTATGGAATGAAAGACTATGGATATTGTAATTTTGATATGCGTGTCATACAACACAGGAAATTATAATTTGCTTTTACAAATACTTATCACTGTGTCAGCCTCCATGGTGTAGTGGTCAGCTCGTTTGGCTACCGTGCTAGAGGTCCAGGGCTCGATTCCCGGGGGAGTCAAAATGAGTATCAGTGATTTTCACTTAAATATTGATTTCAAATTTTACAGTCGACATGCGATCTCTCAGACGAATGTGCGGCAAACCGACTCATGATTGACGTTCGAATGGTGATACAAGGAAAGAATGCAAGTCTGAGATAAGCATTATCGATAAAATTATGAAAGGTGTGTTGAGATGATGGTATATGAATCGAATGAGTGAAAAAAGGATAGTAAAACAAATTCGTGAAGTTAATGTTGTTTCTAATAGAAGCGGAGGAAGACCGAGGAAAACTTGGTAAGATCAAGTATTTAAAATTGAAAATGATCAGTTTGGCATTCGGAATAAATGGCGGGTATGCATGAAAAGATGCATGAATTTGGAAGAGGCGAAGATTATTTGCAAATACAGATAAATGTGACAATCTATTCTCTCTGCTTACCCCTGCAAGGAAGCGGGGTGTTAGTTAGTTTGTTATTAACAATATGTACTGATGCTGAAATATCATCTCTCTATTTAAGCACTTACGACTTTTTAAATATCTAATGGTTACACTATAATAATATTACGCTACGATTTAAACCTGTCATGTCCTTTAATAATAGTCAAGATAAATGATTTTTTTCCATTGAAAATTTCTTGAATGAAAAAAAAAACATTTTTTTTTAAAAACTTGAAATGACTAGACATTTCATTTTAGCTCTTAAAAAAGAATCGCGTTTAAGGTTCAGATAAAAATGTATTTTGTTCACGTAAACGCGAAAAGTATTTTCAGATGTGATTTTTATTTTTAGCATGTGCAAAAATTCTCATCTCTCGCTTATAAGTTCAATAAAGCTTGTTTCCTTTGAAAAAATCCTTATTTTTAATCGTCGGCTGAATACGTCAAGTATCCAACTCCATAGGAACTTAGTACACAGGAGTTAATACCACTATTTTGTTACAATTTAAGAAAAATTGGTGTAAACCAACTGAAATTTAAATATATTTTTTCTATTTTAAATTGATTATTTTTGATTTTTCTGTTGTTGTCAAACTTTTAAGGTGGGTGTCATATCAAAAATTGAACTACAGAACTCCCCAGTCCAGATTTTGTAAGGATAGCGAAACACCAATCTACATTCTCTATAACTGTGATGCACTCGATCGCAAACGAAGTCACATCCTTGGAGGACCACTACTAAACTCCGAAAACGTGAAACTCTTATCACCAAGATAGATCGTGAGCTACATGACTCACGTAGGTTTTGAGAGAGAGCTATCATACAGAGGGAGGTCACAATAAACCTAAGATGGTCAATATCCCTTGACCTTAAAATAAAATATTAAAAAGTTGGGTATGAAATTAGATTAAAATTTCCTTAAACTAGGTGTATTTGATATTTTCATAAAATATTTCACGCATATTGCTCACTCCTTTCAAGAACGTCATAAATCAAAAAACTAGATTTTTCAGGAGAACGTTTTTAAAGTTTAAAAATATAGTACAATGTATTAAAAATAAATATCAAGCCACTTATTGTGTAAGTTTTTACTGTGCAACAGAACTTTTTAGGTAAAACCTGAACGTTTTTTCTCCATTAAAAAAAATATTAAGTATATTGAAAAAATTATTTAAACAATACTTTTTCTTTAAAATGCAAAAACCAACACTTTCTGCCCTGTAACAGGTAAATATTGAGTTAAAAATATGCCTCTTTTGCTGGGATAAAGTAAATTTTCTGGGCATTCTGAAAACGTGCACAACTGGAAATTGACGATTTTTTATTTATAACTTTGTTGAAAGGAGTGAATGATATATGTAATACCTACCTACATATTTGAAAACCGGTCAATATTTTTCCCCACTTCTAGAGATATGGACCTGTAGCCAGACATTTTTATCACAATACTAATAGTTAAATTGTTTTCTTGATTGCTTATTTTTTTGGTACTACGTTAACATACAATAAATATCTAAGCTTTTTCTTAAATCGTGAAGTAAGTGAAAGAAATGTATTTTCGTAAGTAAGCAAACTTTACTAATATTTACAACATTTTGAGTGTGTCCAAATAATTGTTCACAAAATCTGGATTATCTCGAATTACACGGGTTATTTTCATATTATTTTTTGACATCTCATCAAAGATGGAGAAGAATATGGAAGTCTGGGCATTTCGGGGCTGACGACCGTTCACCAATTCTACCCATTATTGACAAACACACTACTCAATTTCTTGGAAGTTCTGTATATATGAACCAATTTACAAACCTTGTTCTTGAATCACTAGAACTTCACTAGACATCTATTGGTGAGATGTAAAGAAAAAAAAATTAAACTTACAAATATTATAAAATGAAAGGGACATTTAACATTTTCCTTCTGGGATCAACTTTAAAACTTATTTATTTAAAACAAAAAAAAAATATTTACAATGTTTATTATGAACACGATCTATGTAATATCATTTTTTGACATCTCATCAAAGATGAAGAAGAATATGGAAGTCTGGGTATTTACGGGGCTTACGACCGTCATAGGCTGGTTTAAGTGATCACTTTACACACGTGTAACATTCACCAATTCTACCCATTATTGACAACCACAATACTCAAATTCTTGGAAGTTCTATATATATGAACCAATTTAGAAACCTTGTTCATGAATCACTAAAACTTCACTAGAGACATCTATTGGTGAGATGTAAAGAAGCTTTTTACTAAGCAGAAACTCTTATATTAGTATGTGAGATCCGAATCCCGGATTATAATCACACACATGAGAAACGCCAGAAAATACCATTTTCATTTTTATTATTAAGCTTATAATTTGACCAGATAATTTATTTGCAACATTTTGAGTGTGTCCAAATACTTGTTCACAAAATCCGGATTATCTCCAATTAAAGGAGTTATTTTATATCATTTTTTGACATCTCATCAAAGACGATCTAATAATTCAATAAATGATTTATTATTTAAAAATTCTTCACCTTTGTTTCCTATATTTCCTTTATTCACAAACTCAACCCCCTAACATACCCCTTCTCTTAACTTACAGAAAAGATAATTATTTATGCTTTTGTTTATATTAAGACCTGGAGATGGAAGCATAGCTTCTGAAACTAGTCGTAAAATAAAATAAATATAATTCAAGTGGAAAAAAACAAGTGTTTTTAATTTACAATTTAATTATGAATGATGAACTGAGCTTGGTTAATCTTTAAAAGAGTTAAATAAAAAGCATTTTTCACCGAAAAATACAAAACAATGAATACAATGTTAGATTGATTGATGAATCCTTATGTATTTCTATAATAATATAATTTTTTCTTTTTGTTTTGTCTAGGAACCATAAAGAATAAAATAAATAAATACTTATTTAACCGTTAATTAATGTCACTAAATACTTATTTTTACATGACATATTATCATATATTTACTCTATGAATAATCATGTATAAATATTAGTTATCTTGATCATAAATTATATGAGGGGAAGGTTATATGTCTCATACTTCAGTTCCGGTAATAAACCTATATTTGCAGGACATAAAAAACCGTTACAATTTATGATCTCTGTTGTTCATTTTAATAATTGGCAAATAAGAATACGCACCGAAGAAAGAAATGGGGATATTATTTTTTTTAAAGGAATAACGCGCAAAGCGTCAATTTTAGATGCTTGTCTGCAGGTAAGATAGTAAGAATAGGGAAGGTTAATGTGAAAAATATATCACAAACTCCCAGAGCAATTGAAAAAAAAAATGTATTCATTTTGCAATCGGCGGGAATCGAATCCGCTACGCCAGTTTCGCAGTTGAGCCTCTACCCAACTATGCTACGGCGCCTATCGTGGTTAATTCGGCAGTCAATTTGGGTTATTATCTATTATTTTTCCATTTTAGTTTTAATTGGTAAATTTTGTCCGCCTCCGTAGTGTAATGGTCAGCATGCTCGCCTACCGTTCTGGAGGTCCCGGGTTCGATTCCCAGGTGGGCTTAATAAATATAAGTGATTTTTTTCACTCTTATATTTATTCAATATAACACTTGATTGGTACCTGAAGTGGAGGGCTGATCACCTTTCCTTCATGTGTAATCGATCGAGATAACACTGCGTTTATATGAAACAGTGCCCTATGCACCGTTGGGGTGCGGTAAGGGATTATTAATGGATGGTAAATATCACATTCCCTCAAAATAAATTAAGATATCATAAAAAAGTTCATTTTAAAATTATTGTGAAGATGTTACAGGCTCAACTATCTTTACATAACATATTGTCTACAATATATTTTTACAAAACAAAAAAAATTCCCGAGCTTCCATCGCTAAGTGTACGGATGAAAAGATTTATGTTGTATTGTATAAATATGAAACCATGAATATTTAGTGCTTACATAAATCATGCACTTTAGCTAAACGGACCGCAGAATATTTCCCCTTATTTTACAACTCTCGGAGTTAACTCGATCTCTTAAAACGATAAAAAAAAGCTCAGAAGAAAAGCTTGCATTACAATTAAGCTCCGTATCTATGTAAAGTTTCTACTTAAATTAAACACGTAACCTGGGAGTTGCACTTCGGTTTTTCCTTTATTTTAAACGTATCTAGGTTAAATGTTTTAGCACACAATCTCCATTTTATTCAAAGGAATGTATATTTAGAATTAATTCGAAGCATTAAGTTTAATTAAAAACATAATTTCTTAATTGAGTTTATTCAATTGACAACATCTTACAATACAGATTTCTATTTTACTTTATCTTTGTTGAGATTTCAATAAAAATCCGGAATAAATTAACAAAATTTTCAACACAGCCAAAATATTGTGTATGAAAAGATTATTCAAATAGTACAAGATGGCATAAAATTAATAACCCTATCGGAAAATGTTGAAATTTTTGCAAATGGCGTCGTACGTCAATCATATTTGACATTTCGCTCGTTCCTTTCAAAAACGTCATAAATCAAAAATCGACAATTTTCAGTTGTGCATGTTTTCGGAATGCCCAGAAAATTTACTATATCCCAGCAAAAGTGGCATATTTTTGACTTAATATTTACCCACTACAGGGCAGAACGTGTTGTTTTTGCATTTTGGAGGAAAGGTATTGTTTAATTATTTTTTTTAAATATACTAAACATTTTTCAAATAGAGAAAAAAAACGTTCAGGTTTTACCTAAAAAGATATGTTGCATAGTAAAAAGTTCAGTAAGTGGCTTTATACTTATTTTTAATACATTGTATTATATTTTCAAACTTTAAAAACGTTGTCCTGAAAAATCAAGTTTTTTTATTTATGACGTTCTTGAAAGGAGTGAATGATTTGTATACAAGACAACTGTCGTATGTAAACAGATTCAGAGTGGCGCAAAATAAATGATCCAATTTCGTTTTTAAAAACTTTTTACATAATAAAAAAAATAGTGTCGGAAGTCTTGATTTAAACCTTACTTTTTTTGTAAATTAGAAAATATTTTATATTTATACGTCAAGTATCTGCCGCCAAAACTGATATTTGTGCCCATTTTATCAACCTGTTTCTATACTGACGCCATTTGTTTGTGCCTTGTGCCATCCTTTATAACCGTGTAATAAAATCAAACATCTTTATAATTTCTTCTATTTTATTAAACGGTGAAACCATTTCAAGGATATCTATAAATAATTTTGTATTGGTTAAACTTATTATTTAAGCATCTAATAAAAAAGTTATACCAAAATTGGGTTTAAAGTAAGGACTTAGTATTGTAATAATTTTAACAAAGTTACTTAAAACATAAGTGATTTTGAAGTGTACAAAAGTTAATGCCGACAGCATTTAGTTTTAGTTTCAATTAATTTATAACTACATTAAATGTTTCTGTGCTATTATTATAATTTTTTACGTCGAATGAAATCATTATTTTTTAGTTTATTTAATAAAGTTGATTATTTTAATGTAATTATTTTTGTTTTTATTTATATTAAATTTTCCTTTACAAAAACAAATATATTAAATATTATACTTCGAAATATTCGTTAATTAGAAAGCTATAAACAACAACAACAAAAAACTTGAGATATTTTTATTATTAGAACAACAAAGAACATAAGCTAAAGAAACTAGTGCTTTTATAACGATAAACATGTGAAAGATGTTCCGAATGGTGAAAATAAGGAAAAAAATGCAAGGTTGAGAAAAGCATTATCGATATTATTAATAAAGGTGCGAATGAGTGAGGATATATATATATAATATATATATATATATATATATATATATATATATATATATATATATATATATATATATATATATATATATATATATATGAAACCCTTATCCGCACCCCAATGGTGCATAGGGCACTATGTCATATAAACGCAGTGTTATCTTGATCGTTTACACATGAAGGAAAGGTGATCAGCCCTCCGCTTCAGGTACCAGTCCATGGTAATATTGAATAAATATTACAGTGAAAAAATCACTTATATTTTAATTTACCCCCCTTGGGAATCGAACCCGGGACCTCCAGAACGGTAGCCGAGCGTGCTGACCATTACACTACGGAGGCGGACTATGAGGACTATGAGACTATGAGTGAGGACAGAATAGTAAAACAAGTTCATTTGGCGAATTAAATTGCAAATAGGAGTATAGGAAAGCTGAATTAAACTTGGCATGGTCAGGTGTTTCAAATATGTGGAAGTGGTCAGCTATAGAGGGGGCATAATCGGCGGGTGTGTATGAGAAGATGTATTAATATGATAAAGGCGAAGATTGTTCGCAAAGACAGCTTGATGTAGCGTTCTATTCTCTCTGCCTACCTCTACGGCGAAGGGTAGTAATGGTCAGATTATTTTAAAGTACCATTAAAAAATTCTGGAATTATCAAGACTGTTCATATTGAAGAAAATGTAAGTAATTGAGAAGCCTATTTTATGTACATAATTATGTACGCGGAAACGTCTCACCGCATATTCGCAAACGTTTACATGAAAAATCAATATTCATGTTGTAATATTCACATGTACGAAGTAAACAATCGTAATTACAAAACATCATCAAATCACGAGGGAAAAAAATGGTTTAAAAAAAAAATATGTCAGTTTTTGGAAAACTAAAATACAATAATTTCTTGATTTTTTTTTCGCAGATACTTTGGGGCACATTTTATAAGCTTTATAAAATAAAACAACTTTGTTTTAACCACTTTTTATTGGTACACTTTATCTAACCGGTTAAATCATATTTTCATATGGTGTACGGAGTGCGTGGAAGTTTTTGGTATCGTAAGGGAAGGGTCTTCTTCTTCTTCTTTTTGTAGATCCTAGGGATCTGTTTGTGCCTCCGCATGTCGCTCTTGGGATGTTGAATCCCAGCTGTCTTTCCATCTTTTCGGAGATCTGCCTGAGGGTCTGCGTCCTTCAGGGTTACCTTGAAGGGCGATCCGTGGAAGTCTGTCTTCTGACATTCTGTTTACATATTCATTCCAGTATCGCCTTCGTTGTCGTCCCCACCTCACGATATCCTCCGTCTTGCACATTCTCCGGATGTCGGTATTTCTTACTCGGTCTCGCAATGTGTTTCCGGTTATAGATCGGAGAGTCTTCATTTCAGAGTTTCGATGCCGAGATTTTGTTCTGGAAGTATCTGCTCTTGCCTCAATCCCAGGTGTAAGAGAAGAGTAATTAACTTAAACCTAAGTTAGTATTTAAATGTTTTAGAATTAAGTACATAAACCCTGATGATGACAAGGTTCTTGTCTAAACCGGTCGGATAAAGTGTACCAATAAAAAGTGGTTAAAACAAAAATAATGTTCACTACATTTTGAGTGTATCCAAATACTTGCTCTCAAATCTAGGTTTTCTTCACTATGCGGCTGTCCAAACTTAAAACACAATAAGGGACATTTTTTTTGTAGTACGTAGAATCTACTTAGTCCAAAAATGCAAAAAAAATGAGCTACAAAAAAAATGTCCCTTACTGCGTTTTGAGTTTGGACAGCCGTATGTTGGAATGACAACATTTTTTCAATATTCTTCTTTATCTTTGTTTCAGATACCAAAAACAAATTATGAGCACCATTTAAATGACTTAATTTTTTTTAAACTCAGATTAATTTATCTTATCCTCGTTCAACGAGCCCAAACTGAAAACTGAAATCTGTACATTTAAGAGTCATAATTCATTTAGTTCTCTGTGGGAATGAACATTTAATTAATTATGATAGGGAAAGGGATAGCTAATTAGAACGAAATTGGGTCATTCCGTTTGGAATAACACAAAAAAGTTTTTAATAATATCAAATTAGAATTTAAAAACGTTAACCATTTTGTCCGTCGGACTTTAAATGGAAACGGGATGTAAAATAATTGGATAAAAATTAATCAAACAAAAAGATTTTGAAAGGATTTTATATTTGATTTTGTATTTTCAACAAACAAATTACAAAATTATTGCACAAAAATATTATTTAATTTTTACTCTTGAATCAGAGAATGATTTTTTCATTAGTTGATTTGGCAGTCACTGTGAGGTACAATCTAATCATTTTAATTAAGTTTTACAAGTAAATACTAATATTTCTTAAAAATTATTGTGGCACGTGTTTCGATGCATTCCGCATTGCTTACGATACGATGTTTGAAAATGATATAGTCGTATTTACTAAGTAAAACTAAAATTAAAATAAATTAATTAAATTGATAATTAATAATTAATTTGATCTACCTTAACAACCATCCCTCTGCTTCTACAGGGGTAGATAGAGAGAATAGAATGCCACAGCAATCTGTTATTGCAAACAATCTTCTGCATTCCTGCATCTCCTCATACATACCCGCCGATTATTCTGACTCTCGACCTGACCACACCTGAGTATTTAAAATACTTAATCATGTCAAGTTTACCTCGGCCTTCCTCTGCATCTATTACCATATTCGCATCATAAGTTTTTTGCAGTTCTTTTTTCACTCATTCTTTTCACATGCCGAAACCATGTGGACACACCTTCAATAATTGTATCGATAATGCTTATCTCAGCCTAACATTATTTCCTTATATAACCATTCAAACAACTTACTACATCGTTTTGGCGCACATTCGTCAGAGAGATCGCATTTCGACTGTTTTTCAATCCACTTTTGTCCTTCTTTTGCCAGCTCCAGGTTTTACTTCCATATGTCATATTAGGGTTGGAACCAGGACTCTGTTGTGTACAGGTTTATCTTATGATAAAAGGTTTTTATTTTGTATAACTTCATTTCAGTGCGCCATTGACTCTGTTCCCAACATTCACTATGCTTTCTTTATCATTATCAAACGCTTCATCCCTAGAAAACATACTTCCTATTATTTTTTCCTAATTTTACTTCCATACATACAAACTTTCATAAAAATCTTTTTAATTTTTTTAATATTCATTCCTTTTATGACCTCAATCCACACTCTACAGTACGGTTAGCGGTATTACGCGATCATCAATCATATGGAGGTAGATAGGTCACGCACACCAAATTGTTGAATCTAAGAGTAAAACATTTTTGATAGAATACAGATGACGTGCGAGATAAGAAACAAAATTCAGAAGTATTAGTAAGAAGAAATAGTATGAATATTCAACACTTGAATAATCCACTTAATCGAGTTTTATTTTTATTTACGACTAGTTTCGAAAACGACAATTGTTTTCATGTTCTGGTATAAAAACACATTGTAGTCGGGCGCTTCGAACAATAGACTCCAGCCTAAAGCGGGTGTTTTTCGCGATTGGCGCAAAAATATATTGCTTTCTTAAAATTGACACCATTTCTAAACCAAATAATATTTTCGATTGAAATTTTCAAAGAAATCATATATGACATTTGATCATCAAAAATAAATTATAATCATAATTTTTAATTAAGTATTCCGTATTTCACAATTTTAGAAGCATTGTAAACTATAAAAAATTGTCTTCCCCTCCGAGGTATCATTCCCTATACAATGCTAATATATTCAAATAATAACACACCAAACAGTAAACAAAACAGTGCGAGCGGTATGAAAAATAGTCCAATACGTGAAATGGCTCAAACTAAACTTGAGATTGAGATCGCATAAAAAATCTAGATTTCTGGGGATGCCTTTACAAGCGACACACTAGCCAATCTGGACAAGACATCTCAAATAACGTCAACAGACTATCGCCTAGCACCCAGGTAGCAGATTACCCTTCAACGCATTTTATTTCACGCTGATAACAAACCCGTATATTGCCGTTTCCCGCCGATAACCGACAGTCGACAAAAACGGCATTTGCCGTGTCCCGCAGTTGACCGACAGTCCGCGAAAAACGGCAAATGCCGTGTCCCGACGACAACGTGTTAAAACTACATTAATTCCACAAAGTTAATGCTGAATCAATAAATAATTTTAGAAAAAATAGAATGACTCGGGCACTTAGGGGTACAAATTATTTTATAAATTAGGGATTGAGAATTTTGAAGAATTTCACAAGTTACAAATTTGATGGAAGTATTTTTTTGTTGGCAAACCTGCGCATACTGTTTGTTCTTACATAATATTGGAATCGAGTTTGTACGTTATTTTTTTTTACTACCAGATTTTTCTCTACTACTTTGGTCTCAATCTTGTGCATTAGTTTGGAGTAACAAATAACACCTCCTTCACTATTCCAGTCTATTATGCGCCACACTCTTCAGCTATCCGTGATAGTTCATAAAGAACTATCACGAGAGGTGGTATCATACATGATTAAAACAGTAAAGGACATTTGTAACAATCCAAGCTAGAACACAAAATGCCTAACCCTTTTCTAGTGCAACGGAAGGTCTGCTGGTGACGGTCAACAGTCCGCCTTCTCCTGAGGAGTTTTGCGTGGTTTCATCCCAGCAATGAGAATCCTGATTAGCCCACACGAAATTATCCCTCTTGTTCCCAACACAGATTTAAAAAAAAAACATATTGAATCAGTAAGAAGAAACAAAAATCAACTAAATGATCTATAAACCTTGTACATAATAACCAAGGTAAATAATCAATGCGATTCCCATCTCTAAAAAAAATTTTAGCTCCTCATACATTGAACAGCCCATATTCATGTTCAAATCGCAAAGATATTTGCGGCTTGGGCGTCCTCTGACGTTTGTTCCCTCGATCATTTTCTTTAAGTGAAGGAAACCCTCCTGTCGTTACACGTGACCGATCCATTTGGCGCGTCTCTTCGAGATAGACGCGAGTAGGTGCCATAAATATAAACATAAGTATGAAAATTTTAGATCGAATCGACAAAGTAAAGTGGGTTGAAATTGCAACAGTGGCCGGTACTTTAAAGTCAAACTAATCATATTCGTGTGAACCAGAAAGGACCTATTATTTTTATACGAAAGAAGTTGGAAGTCTGAGCATCCCAGATTCCTATCTTTCTCGTATAAAAATGAAAGATCTTTAGCTCAAGTAGAGACACCTATAATGGAATTTTACCGTCCGGTAGTTCGGTAAGCATGAAAAAACTGATGATCGGCTTGTGCTTTTGTCCGTCTTTCTTCGGATTGGCGCTATTGATCGGTGCGTGATCACGGTGCGCGTAAATTCGATCACGCTAAACTGTCGTCATCGCTTTTATTTGAAAAAAACCGCCCTGCCGGACGGTAAAATTCCGTGTAGTGTACAAGCGCCCATAGAGTGGGTAATCCAGTATATGATTTAATAAAAAAAAAAACATTTAAAAAAATTAACTACGATAGCTTTAGTTTAAGTCGAATGTTTTCTAAGTAATCCCGTGTTTACTTCTTTTCCGACACCTTTTTTTATGTGTTGTCTCAAATCACCCTCAGAATGACATTTTTAGGATAAGCCCATATTGAAACGTAAGAAATGGAAATACGGGTATAACGTGAGATTTTTCATAAAAAAACGTATTCTGCATACAAAAATAACGTATCTTTTTTGATAACAACATTGAAAGATTCTTGTTATTTAGCATTATAATAAAGTTTAACATATACTTAATGTAAAAAATATTCTAAAAAACACACTTGAAAAATGTGTTCTGCATTTCGATGAGAACTTTTGACACGAATATTAATATTTATTTAAGAGTGCCACATTGAAGGACTTTTTAGCATTTTATGTCTGAATTTTATTTTTGATGAGCATCTTTATGGACATCTCAACATAGATGTAAAATACACTTACATATATAGAGTATATATGTATATAATATATGTAGGAGATCCAAAATTTTGAGTGGTATGGTTGTAATCATGCGTAGAATGGTGAAAGTTGCACGTGTGCAAAGTGATCACTAAACCAGCGTATGACAGCTCATAAGCCTTGTAAATATCCAGTCTTAAATATTCTTATTCATCTATCTTCAGAAAGTGGAGAAAGCCAGATTTATGAATAAAAGTATTTAGATACACACAAAATATTGTGACTAAAAACTCACTCATCCGTAATTATTAGAAAGTAGATATTTTCAAAATATCCTAAATTTTACTTTGATTCTTTGTAACGTAAAATTTAAATGATTGTATATTCTTTTGAATACATAAATTTGTTCTTATATGAATTTGTTTGTTAGAGAAACATGGCAACAAAAAATTATAAGTAAAAACTTTATTCTCAAGCAAAATGAAATAAATATCATCATTTCTTTCCATATTTTTCGATTATTATAAGACATAAAATTGGAATAATATCTTTCAAGATTTACTAATTTATTTTGATGGCTTTAATATTTTTAATAGAAAAATAAGTTTTTTTAACTATTGAAATATATTTTTGGATGTAATTGTTTCACATTGATCAAATTTTAGCAGATTTAGTACCCCGAAGACCTATTATCACTACCAATCAATCTCTTCCAGGCTACCAGAAATTGGTTCGTTCGGTGTTCTACCAAGCATGAATATTAAATGTGGGTCTTTCGAAAACGACCAGATCTTAATAACCCGTTAATTTGGATTGATTGAGTGACCGAGTCACAATTCTCAGTGAATCTATTTCATTAACGCTGACCCATAAAAAAATTACAAAATTACAAGAAAAAAGTAAGGTTCTGCGAGACAAAATAACTAGGCAGAAATTTCTGAGCGAATATCTTTTCCCTTCATAATATTCAATAAGTCGTCAATAATCATTACTTCTTGTTCAACGAAAGATACATTATTTGATTGATCCGGTTCAGGTGAACGGATCATTTAATTGATTAAGATATGATGCAACGGTTTTTTTTTATGACGAATATTTTGAATTAGGTCACTCAAATATTACGCATACAATGTGTATACTTAAATAATTTTTACTCATTATATATTTTATAATTAAAAATGCAATTTTTATAAATAAATCTTTTAAATAAACTGGCTTCTTTAAAGGTTGCCTTTTATACGAGGTTAGTTTGATAAGTAGCCTTATTAGGGTGGAAATATTTTTTCCTATAAAATATCATATATTAAAAAGGTTTATAAAGAGTATTATCATAAAACAATTTTATGACCGTTGATGAAGTATAGACTCAGTATTCTAAACAATGCGATAGTATAGTCATAAAATTATGTAACACGTAAAAGCAATGAACAATACAGGGTAGAATTTAATGATTATTAGACCTATTCGATACTGATTTGAAAATGAAAGGCTCTCGTTTGCTGAAAAAGTAACTTCTTTTTCGCAATTACTATTATATGTTTATTTAAATATTGTGAAACCTGGTGATAGAAAAAAACATGACGAATCTATTTGTATTTTGACATAAATTAACTTTATCCTTCAAAAAATAATGATAATGATATTAGTTGATTCAGCAGTCACTTTATGGTAATATCTTTCCATATTAAATGGAAGTTTTACATGGTAAATATCACTTTTTCTTAAAATCTATAAGGACATGTTTTGATGCATTTTACATTTTTATCAAATACTATATTACAGTTAAGTTATTGAATGTTTCATGTATAAAACATGATATATTTAATAACTTGATAACTGATGAAAATGCTGATTTTATTAAAATAACATAATTAAATGCAGATTTTAGTTTTGTCCGCCTCCGTATTGTAATGGTCAGCACGCTCGGCTACCGTTCTGGAGGACCCGGGTTCGATTCCCGGGGGGGTAAGAATAAATATGAGTGATTTTTTCACTGTAATATTTATTCAATATTACCCTGGACTGGTACTTGAAGCGGAGGGCTGATCACCTTTCCTTCATGCGTAAACGATCAAGATAACACTGCGTTTATATGACGCAGTGCCCTATGCACCATTAGGGTGCGGGTAAGGGTTTTATTATTATTATTATTTTAGTTTATGTTGCATAATTAATCTCGTTTTGTATAAAAAGGGTGACTGCTATTTTTCTCTTGAGTTTAACTATTTGTTTCAGTAAATTAAAGAATCCTTTTAAGGGAGTTTAAACCCTTAACGAGGTGAGTTGATGGAGGTTAGGGCAATAAATACGGCGAAACAGCTGACATCCTATTACCATTTAGAATCGATAAACAACGTTACTCTTGTAAGTTACTTAAATTGTTCAATCACTTAGTTCCATATCCACTTTTACCATTAAATTAAGATAAACGTATTTATTATCAAAGGGTAAGAGGAGGGTGATGTCAATATTTTGACCTTTATCAGCACCTAATGATGCATATGGCATTGCAAGTAACACACTTTTAATTTGATCGTTAATTACACGAAGGCAGGGTGATCAGTCCTGCGCTTCAGGTGACAAGTTATATCAAATAAATATAAGAGTAGTTATGACATTTTAAGTGTGCCCAAAGACTTGTTTTCACAAATCTGGATTATCTTCAATAAGGAGTTATTGTTTGTTTGACATCAACATAGATGAAGTCTGGGTATTTACAGGGCTTGCAACCGTCATAGGTTTGATTGACAACTACACTACACTCCATATTCTTTTTCATCTTTGTTGAGATGTAAAAAAAAATCAGTGATGAAAAAAATATACAATAATGTAGAAAAAATGAGAGAAGAACTCAACTGGTTATCTATAAAAATGAGACTAAAATATAATACGCTGATCTTTATACATATTTTTTTAAACGATAAATTACCTAAATATTTTAAAGATAAAACAGTTTTAAAGAAAAAATTTCAATTAAAAATTAAAATTTAACATATTACTGAAAATAAAGATAAAATAAAACTGCCATCGTTGAAAAAAAACGATTCGCAAAATTGTTTAATGTATAAGGGTTTAAAAATGTATGATGAGATACCTAAATGTATGAAGAATGAAAAGAGTCTGAAAGAATTTTTAAGAAAATGTTTTGTTTACTGTAAGAAAATGTAAATATATGTATATATAGTATGTAAATTAAGTGTAAATATTAGTTTGTATTAATATAAGCTAACTAAAGAATTAAAGAAAAAAAAATAGTAAAATTTAATGGTGAAAAATTACTTAATTCCATCCCCATGGGAATTGCATACGCGACCTTCAGCAAGGATGACAAAGGCGCTCAGGTGAAAATGTCTGATGAATAGAATATCTAAGCATGAAAAACGTTAAATGATTATTTAGACATAATAACCAAAAAATGGTAAAATGCCATAAATTTTTGGATTCGGTTAAAAATATGTAATTAATGATATATTAAAAACGAAAAAAGTTCAAGAATAATCCATAGATTACAGATCCCGCTAAGCTTTAATTGATAAGATTAACACCTGATAATGTACAGATGCCCAAACATACACACACGAGTATATTCATCTTTGTTATTTGAGAGTTCAACATTCGTTTAACTTGATAATAAATTAATGTACGCATGAAAATACATTCATATTCAATTGGTGAGTGAAGAAAAAAGTAAATTGACTACGAAATACAATATCATTTTGTGAAATGTTGATTTGAATATACCCACCCATAAATCATAATAAGAGAAGTTCATGTTTAAAATATCAATATTTGTGGTAAATTCGTTATCTAGTTTATTTCGGAATGGTGACATAATCAATGACATAATGGTGAAAATAACTATATATTTTTTGTTATGTTTGTTGGTACATTCATGTTTATTAAATCCAGGAGTTGGCTACAATCGCACATTGAATTAGTGTCGAAATTAAATTTTTCAAAGATAAATGAAAAAAAAAAGTCAATTTGACATCTCAACATACCATAGATGAAAAAAAAATTACAGTCTGCGTGTTTACAGACCTTATGTATTATTTACTGAGTAAGTAATCACTTACACACGTGTAATTTTCACCATCCCATAGCAAGCTTTTTTTAAAGCTTCCACTCGTTTACGAGTGATTTAAGCTCTTACAAACACACATTGTAACATCAATAAAAAAGAATAAAAGAGGAGATAGAGAGAGCAGAAAAAACAACACAAATAATAATAATAATTTACTGACATTAAGGAAAATATTTATTCATTCGAACCTTTAACCGCACCCCAATAGTGCATAGGGCGCTGCATCATATAAACGCAGCGTTATCTTGATCGTTAACACACGAAGGAAAGGTGATCAACTCTCCGTTTCAGGTACCAGTCCAGGGTAATATTGAATAAATATTAGAATGAAAAAAATCACTTATATTTATTAAACCCCCCTCTAGGAATCGAGCCCGGGACCATTACGCTACGGAGGTGACGGAAGGAAAATATAAAATAAACTATTTGGTACAATAACAAGTATTTGGACACACCGAAAAATGTTGTGAAAAAAAACAATAAACATACAAAGTTAATTAAAGGAATGTAAAAATATAATTTTGATTACATCTTTTCTTTGTTAGACATTATATTGCAAGTTATTTATTTTCAAATATATAGGTGACCTTTGTGACATATACAGCATTATACGTATATGTTTATTAATGTTTTTTTTTTCTTCATATTTTTACTGTAGTTATATTTTCAAGTCACGGATCTCGGCACATTAAGCAGACTACATGTCAAGAATAACAATTAGTAAGATTTGGGATATTATAGACAACACTTACCTTTTACCCTGTATTTCCACACGACCGCGTTGATATAGAGTTACAAATAAATTCGATTGGTTTTTAAAAGGTTTTTTCTCAAAAACAAGGCTTTTTAGAGTAGAATTATTTTATGACTCCAAAAAAAATAATAGAGTAGAATTATTTTATGAGGGTGTGGGAATAAACAGTTTGTACCTACAGTGTGGTCAAATCATTTTTGTAACATTAAACTTTTTGTAAAGAAAACAAACATATGTATGTTAAATACTATCATTTATTGATTCGGCAGATACTTTATGGTGATATCCTTCCATATTAAATTTAAGTTTTACTTGGTAAAGGATACTTCACAAGGACACAACTCTAAAATTTAGTTTCACATATGGTATTTGAAAATGACACGGAATGCATCAAAACACGTGTCACAATAGATTTTAACAAATAGTGGTATTCACGAAGTAAAACTTAAATTGAAAACTTCAATTCTTCTTTGGAACAATATAACAATACGATTCTTTTATGTTTTATTTTTATTTCAATGAAATTTAAATTTAAATATAAAATATATATTTTTCTTTTAAAATAATAGAGAAAATTTACTCAGTTTTAATATTTAAAGGTGTAAATTTTATTTTTATATTCCAAAATATATTTTCATTAAAGCAGTATCGTATTAGTCCAATGCTTTGTTCACTTAAACGGATTTTATTAAATTTCTTTTGTCCTTAATTTTCTCTACAGAAGTGAATACTTCATTAAATAAAAATTCCAAATATGTGCTGGCTGATGCCTTTTTTATGTACGTTATTTAATGAGAAAATATTTTAAATGAAAATATTTTCTTGAACAAAAGATTCAGATTAAAACGATTTTTTTTAAATAAAATGAATACAGAAGAAAATGAACCTACCATAGATATCGAAGAATAAAATAATATTTCGACTTATTCACATTCATTACAACAAATTATTTTATCAGATATTATTTTGAAGCTAGATTAGCCCTAATATTCTATATTTTTTAATTAATTCACGTCTTAGTGACTCTCAAATCTAGTTTTATCCATAGGTATACTTCCATTTCTTTTTTCATGTGTGTTAAAACATTTTCTTTTGGAACTTTCTAAACCTATGGTTATTTAAGCATTTTTCTAAGGAACCGTACTTGGAATGATTCAATTTTTTTTGTGGTACCTTCGGTAAGAGTCCATATACAAGCACCAAAAATCATACACTTTAAAAGCATCATACATACACTTCTCATACACAAAGTGGAGTAATAATTTAACAAGAACACAGAAAGAAAAACAATGACCTGAGGCACATCACGATTGGATAGTGAAGTTCAACCAAACCCCAACAACTATCATTTTTTATAAAGGTACATATTTTCAATAACTTTTTTATCTCTTTGCCTCCTTTTGTTCAATTCTAAAATATAATATTTATAAAAGACCTTTTTTCTTAAAATCCTTCCAGCACACATGTCAGACACATACAAATATTTTACATTTTTTCCAGACAAATATCAAAATTCATGTAATATATTAACATGAAAAAAAAAATAATATAAAGTTAGATTAAAGGAACCGTGAAAACGAAATATAAAAATTTGACAGAAATCATAAACAGAACTTGACTTTAAATTCATTTTATATTTAAAACATCAGTCGCCCTGAAAAGTATTCTTGAAGTGACAGCCTGTGATTATTCTGAAAAGCGGAATTAACTGGATGTTGTTAAAATAAAGCGGGGCTTCTAATTATTATTTACATTTGAAAATGAAGACCTTGCATCAAGGGAAATATCTTATTCCGTATATATTTTCGTATTTTTTCAAACGAAACATCTTACGCAGCGACTTAATAATCGATAATCGAATGAGAGTGCTAGTGAAATTTCAAGGACGCGTCACGTTATAGTCACATTATAGTCACATTTCGTTATACGAGAAAGAATAAATATAAAACGTAGATAGAAGTAAAAAGGGCAAAAGAGAGCGACATACACACAATGGTGTAAGCGATAGTATTCGATAGTGTTGTGCATACGTGCGTTGTAAATGTACACGTCAGACGCTATAAATAAACAGTTGAGGTATCACACATTGTGTAAGTAATATTAATCACTGTATTTTGTGATTATTTACCTTTGTATCCTGTGATTGTTTGATCATATCTGTGAAAAATGATAATGTAAGTGCATTCAAAGTATTGAAATGTGTATTTTTAACCCGATTTTTTTATAAATGCTTTCAATCCCATTATCTATACCAAAAAGTGTATAGGGCACTACATCGTATGTATGCAGTATTATCTTCAGCATTAATTTCATGAAAGCAAGGTGATCAGTCCGGCGCTTCTTGTACCAGTCCAGGGTGATATTAAATTAATATGAGAGTTAAAATATCCGTTAATTATTTAAACCCCCCCTCCTGGGAATCGAACCTGAGACCTGTAGCACGGTAGTAAAACACGCTTACCATAACACTACGGAGTCAGACGTGTTTTTGTTTGGGGTGGATGATTTTAAATAAAAAAAATTTTTTTTATTTGAATGGAGCAATATAGTTCTGGAACTTTTTGTTCCACAAAGCACTTATTGCCACAAATCATAGCCAATTTCTTAAAGAATCGAAATCTGAAATTTAAACAAAAAAGGTTTACATCTGCAGATAGTCTATTAAATAAATAACTGCCTGTAGGTGATCAATATCAACCCATATTATGAAAAAAATATATGACGTGTTCAGGTTATTTCGCAAGGAAGTGCGAGTTTAAAGTGATATGAAGTTTTGGGTTTCCTTGGTTATTAAAAGTTAGGTGAATGGTCGATCAAATGTGTGTAAATTGGGGACCAAACAAAATTTTCATTGAGATCACTACTGAAACTAAAAGATTCCGGACAAATGATGTCGCTTACTCCTTTCAACAACGTCATATATCAAAAAACTTGATTTTTTAGGAGATCGTTTTTAATGTTAAAAAATACAATAAAATGTATTACAAATAAATATCAAGCCACTTATTGATTTTTTTACTGTGCAACCGGTCTTTTTAGGTAAAACCTGAATGTTGTTTCTCCATTTGAAATAGTTTAAGTATATTCAAAAACATAATTAAACAATTTCTTCAAAATGCAAAAACAACACTTTCTCCACTGTAGCTAGTAAATATAAAGTTAAAAATATGCCGCTTTTGCTAGGATAAAGTACATTTTCTGGGCTTTCCGAAAACACGCACAACTGAAAATTGACGATATTTGATATATGACGTTGTTGAAAGGAGTGAGCGATATGTCAGGTACCCTTGAATTGGAATTTGAAGGTTCGACCTCCACTCTGCCATAACTCGATTCCACTTCAACGACAAGCCTAGGAATAAAATAAGATTTAATTGGAAAAAATCGTATTCATCATAAGAACTTTAGTAATAAAAATATGTGACGGAGATCGTGGTTAGCACACCATGGTTTTTAAATGTTTCCAAATAAAAGTGTGTTAGGATATATAATACAGTTAAAATTGTAGGTTAAACAATTAAAGATATGGAACAATTTTTAGAGATATATTAAAAAAATATTAAATTAAAAATAATACAGAGGTTATAGTTACTTAGTTAAACTTTGGTTTCAAAAGAATAATATTATTTAGATAAACAGTAAAGCCCCCTACAACGTTGACATAGGTACCCCTTTATCTATATAAGGGGTTAATAGCGCCCTTGAGGTATTATTTTTACGAAAATGGCGCTATACAAGTTATCCAAATTTATTATTAATATTAATAATGTTTTAAATAGTATTTTTTTACATTTTATTTAGAGGAAATGACTGAAATGAGTGATTAAAATTTGAGATCCAATTTTTAAACATTAACATTCCCATAACCTCCACTCTAATAACGCGGTACCCATCTCAGCGTTAAGGGGGGTTTACTGTACTCGTATTGTACAAGAACAAAAATTAAGGGATGTAACAATTTTTAGGGATATTTTTTTTAATAATAGGCTTAGTTAATGTATGGAAGTGAAGCATGAAGTTGGTAAAAAGGGATGAAAGCATACTGAATGCGAATATTGAATATTGCGTCTACTGAATGTATTTCCTCAGACGAACGTGCGGCAAAACGATTTATCGTAGATGTTCGAACGCCGAAATACAGAAGGAATGCAAAGCTGAAAATAGCATTATCGATAAAATTAACCGAGGTGTGTTGAGATGATTTGGATATGTAGAACGAATGAGCGGGAAAGAACAAAACAATACATTTATAAGGTAAATGTAGTTGAAAAGAGAAGCAGAAAAAGACCGAGGAAGACTCGGCATGATCAGGTTTATCAAATACTTGAAATCGATCGGGTCATGAGTCGAAATAATCAGCAGATATGTATGAGGAGGTGCATGAATGTGGAAAATTAAAAGACTGTTTGCAAATATAGAGTGATGTGGCATTCTATTCTCTCTGCCTGCACCTGCGGATATGAGGCTTGTAAGTTAGTTAGTTAGAAAGTTAGGAAAACATAATATTGTCTTTTGCCTTTTGGCTTTGAATTTGCTCCTACTTAGTAATTATGCTATTTGCTCTATTAAGTAGACAATTTATTCCGGCGATTGTGTTAAATTTTCTAACAGAGTTTAAGTTTCTTTTTCTATGATTTGCGGTTGAGTTATCTTAGATCAACATGATAATATTTATAAATTATGCCCATAATACTTCTTAAAAGATCATGCCATAATATTGATCATCTAGGGGTTTTTATAAATATCGTGATTGCGTTAATAGCAAACTATTTTACAAACATCTAAATTCATTCGTGCGTAATGCGTGTTTACCCAATGACCCTTTTAACTCGTTTCCCTTCTCCTTCAATTAGGTATAAATGGTTGTTTCCTGTTCTAGGCCAAATAGAAATTCCCATTTCCTATATCCCATCTTCCTTTACCTTTTCCACCGCAACTTTCCATGTCAAACTTTTGGGTATAAATCACCCGTTGGCACCTTTCTGGGCGGTGGAAAACACTTTATTACAAACCACCGCGAATAAATAATCTCCGCGACTCCGGGTAAAGTCATGACTCCGGATCTAGTCATGATATGTTATGAAGTCTCTTGTCTACATATTCGATACTTGTACAGTGGGACCTCTCATAACGAGAATTATTCGTTCCAGAATCTTACTCGAAAAGCTTAAGCGAAACAGAGGCTAATGCACTGGAGCGAAAGTCATGGCTCACAAGCGAACGTGGTGAAAAAGGGACTTGTCTTTTTTTCTGTAACTCGTTATGCGGAATGTCGCTCTTTAATAGAGAAATTTTTTCTCATTTTGTTTGCTCGGTATGCGAATTACTCGTTATGAGAGGTTCCACTGTACTTTATTTTTGTATATAGTATAAATATATCATTTATTGATTTGGCATTAACTTTGTCGAATGACATGTTGGTTATTAAAAATTGTACTAGCAAATGCACCTTATTCACCAACTTTTTACAACTGAATTTTCAATGGTGGGGTAAGTGACAAATGCATCACATTGTAAATACCCAAATATCCACATCTCGATACAAAAATTAATCTCAGATTGTTCAAAATTTTCTCCTAGAGTTAATAACCGATTGATTTAAAATGGACACAACGGTACATTCGAATCTTTGCGATTTTTTAAATCTTTTTATGAACAACATTTTGCTACCACGATAGTAGTGCCATATGTTGAAATAACAACATCACTCGAAACTAAACGTTACTCATGGTGCACAGTGTGCTGCTTGACAGCTACTGTCACCGGACACATTTAATATTTGTGATTGCAAACTTTCATAGATTTTTAATATTCTCATTGCGTCTCAAGCATTATGAAATTAATGTGTATTTTTTTTTATTAATTTTCATTCGTGCAGACTAAGCTACAGCATTTAAAAGCCGGGTTAAGCTTTTACAATGTAATGTTATTATTATTTTTAATGTAATTTAATTATGTAAAATACTGAAAAATAACAATATTACTTACGGCATGATTGCTGCTAGCAAATGAGTTTTCGTGGAATTATTCAAAGATTTTCGGCATATAAAGTTGACATTTCTAAAAAGTTAATTTCGTTCATTTTTAATGAACATAAGAAATATCTTACGTAAATCTCCTGTAACAAATTACACTTAATACTTTTTAAGGAAAATTTCCACGTATTACTACTCCAAAGCATTGTACGAAAGAACAATATGGATCCAACTTTTATTCCTGCTTTATACCGTAAATATGTGCCTTTTTCAAGACGAAAACTTTTTTCAAGAACTTGGTAAATGTTTACTAGAGTTTAGTAGTCAACTGAGTACACTTAGCCCTCCAATTCCCGGAACACTCCCCTGTCTCTACTTTTTCTTGTTTTCCCATATTAGTCGGTATTCATAGACATGTGTAAGTGTCCGCGTTGAGTTTACCCTTCGGATCAAATGAATTATGTATTTCGAAAACGTTATGCATCCAAATTCACTTTTTATGTTGTTTTTTTTACATAAACTGCATACATTTATTTAAAAAAAAAATTACATATTTAAAATCTTTTTTTGCAGAGACCCACCAAGCCACTTTGTGTGTCGTGTCGGTTAAGTTCTTTTGAAATACGTTTTTATTTTGTTCTTATATATTTTAATCTAATATACACACAATAAATACAAAAAATATACATTTATAAAATTATTTTTAAATTTTCATAGAATTAACTCTTGATTTTGACCTCTTACCTCCGTCGGCAACAAATTAATGTTTGAAACGAGATATTTTGTGTTATTATAAGTATATTCCGCCACCATGGTGTAATGATTAGCGTGTTAAGCTACCGTACTGGAGGTACCGGGTTCGATTCCCAGAGGGGGATGAAGAAATATATATGTGATTTTACACTCTAATATTTATTTAATATAACCTTGGTCTAGTCAGTAACTTAATCCTCTCCTTACTTATAGAACAGTCAATTATTTATTATGTTTTAATTTATATTTAGACCTGAATATGGAAGCTTAGATTCCGAAACTAGTCGTCATAATGTAAATTCGTAAAACTAAAAAGTGGTAAAAAAAACAAGTGTTTTCTTTGATAATTTCAACATGTCTTACCACAAAGTAAATGCCGAAACAATAAATGATTAAATGCCATATTTAAATGACAACTTCAAATGACAGCCTTTAAATGCCAACTTTTAAACCAGGTTACAACCACGGTCATGGAATATACTACATAGTTTTACATCAAAAAGATTTATTTGTACTATTCTCGTTCTTCTATCGGAACTACTAAAAATGATGCCTTAGAATGTAATAAGATTACATTGAGAGAAAGCAGACATTGTGACAAGATCTTGTGATTGTCACATACTTATCGAGTTTGAGTGAAATGACGGTTTAATGTTACGACTTGCCTTTGTTACGTAAGTGACATATTTAAAAAGCAGGAAAATGTCGTTATTTTTGTTGATGTTATCAAAACGCCGCAGGCGAAGGACCAAATCATATTATGTTACTAAATATTACATTGTCCGCTTTCGTAGTGTAATGGTCAGCACGCTCGGCTACCGTTCTGGAGATCCCGGATTCTAATTCACAGGGGGGGTCAAATAAATATAAGTAATTTATTTGACCGGTACCTGATTGACTGGTACCTGAAGCGGAAGGCTGATCACATTTCCATCGTGTGTTAACGATTAAGATAACACTGTGTTTATATAATGCAGTGCCCTACGCACCATTGGGGTGCTGATAAGGGTTTGAATTGATTTTAAATGTTAGATTTATTTGTTTGTTTTTTTCATCTCAAGCATATTTACAATTTCAAATAATATTTACAATATTTTGAGTATGTCCATTTTTTTTGTAAATTTTAAGTATTATTGACTCTATGGTATGGTAAAACATAACACTCCTTATCATTCATCGTTTAGTTTGTTGTCAGAAAGTAGTGTTTTGTAAAGTGGTATTACACAATGTGAACGATGAATGATAAGGAGAGTGTTATCCAAATATTACAAGTGTTCACAAATCTGGATAATCCCGCGTACAACGTTTTTGACATCTCAACATATTTCAATAAGAATATGGAAGTCTGGGCATTTACGGTTTTTACTGAGCAGAAAATTGGATTCGGACACTACATACAAATGAAAGAGTATCAGCTCAATAAAAAGCTTCTTTCATCTCACCATCTCACCCTGGTGAAATTCTAGTAAACTCAAGCGCTTAGTTTTGAATTTTATTTTTTATTATTTTTTTATTCATTTAATATATTTACATTTTTATTTATAACATAATACATTTGAATCATTTATACATATTGAGAACTTTTATATTTCGATTCGCTGTGCCTCTCTATAAAAGAGTCTTTGCTCTTGTGCTTGGAGAGGGACTTACACTCGTGGTTTAATGTTATATAATAAAAGATATAATAGTTTTTTTGTATATTTTTTTAAGATTTAAATGTTCAAATGAATTCAAACAATATACTATATATAAATGTAAGTGGTCAGGTTAGGAGTCGTAACAATCGGCGGGTATGTATGAGGAGATACATGAACGTCGAAGAGAAGAAGAATGTTTGCAAAGACAGAGTGATGTGGCGTTCATTTCTCTCTGCTTACCCCTGCGGAGAAGCGGCGTGATGGTTAGTTAGATTTTGTTTTTACTCTATATAGAATTTGAGAAGTGTGGATGTCAATCATGTTTTAAATTGGTGAATGTTGCACATGTGTAAAGTGATCACGTAAACCAGCCTACAACGGTCGTAAGCCTCGTCAATACCCAGACTTCCATATTCTTCTTCGTCTATGTTGAGATGTCAAAAAATGAAATGAAAGAAAAATTCATAGCTTGCTAGGACTCTCTATACAAATTTAGTTTGTATATTTCATAAATTATATAATATTTACGCATGTTTATGCAAATCTAGTATTTAAAACAAAAGGTGTATTTTATGTTATTGTAAATAATAAACTTTGAGATTATGATAATATAACATTCAAATTTACAGCCCAACGAAAAATAAACTACCTTCTTTTCACCACATACTAAAAATTAAAATTTATATCCAGTTTCAACAAATAAGCAATAACGTACCCAATATATGAACTTTTTTTAATTGGGTATAAATTAATATATTTATGGTTACGTTGAGAGGTATTAAAAAGATTAGTGTTGCATTTTTAATTTTCATGATATATTATTAGCAACATTTTGAGTGTGTGATCACTTTACACACGTGTAACATTCACCAATTCTACCCATTATTGACAACCACACTACTCAAATTCTTGGAAGTTCTATATATCACTTAAACCAGCCGATGACGGTCGTCAGCCCCGTAAATGCCCAGACTTCCATATTCTTCTTCATCTTTGATGAGATGTCAAAAAATAATATGAAAATAACTCCTGTAATTGGAGATAATCCAGATTTTGTGAACAAGTATTTGGACACACTCAAAATGTTGTAAATAAATTATCTGGTCAAATTATAAGCTAAATAATAAAAATGAAAATGGTATTTTCTGGCGTTTCTCATGTGTGTGATTATAATCCAGGATTCGGATCTCACATACTAACATAAGAGTTTCTGCTTAATAAAAAGCTTCTTTACATCTCACTAATAGATGTCTCTAGTGAAGTTCTAGTGATTCAAGAACAAGGTTTCTAAATTGGTTCATATATATAGAACTTCCAAGAATTTGAGTAGTGTGGTTGTCAATAATGGGTAGAATCGGTGAATGTTACACGTGTGTAAAGTGATCACTTAAACCAGCCGATGACGGTCGTCAGCCCCGTAAATGCCCAGACTTCCATATTCTTTTTCATCTTTGATGAGATGTCAAAAAATAATATATATTGTTAGATTAAAACCAATATTTTTAGCTTTTCCACTTTATTAAGTAATAAAGTGGAAAAGCGAAATAAAATGGGAAAGCTGAAATTATTGGTTTTAATCTAATAATATATTAAAATGCAATTCCATCACGAAGTGTCAGTGGATAATATAAATGTAATTTTCATGACTTAGATCTTATTGAAATCAGAAAAAGCTTAACTGGCTGTACGCAACGGAGTCCTGGTACCAACGCTTTTCTGTGAAAGTGATGCATGGAGTTAGCAAAAGAAGGATGAAAGTAGACTGAATGCAGTCCATGCGATCTCTCAGACGAATGTAAGACAAAAAATGTATAATAGATGTTCGAATGGTAATATAAGAAAAAAAATAGTATGTGAGATAAGAATTATCAATAAAATTAAGAAAAATTAGAAATATGGAACAAATGAGTAAGAAATGAACGTTTGAATAAATTTAAGTCAAATGTGTTAGAAATGGGATCAGAAGAAGACCGAGGAAATCTTGGTATGATCAAGTATTTCATATATGTACTTTTGCATGGTCAGGTTAGGGATCGGTACAGTCGGCGGGTATGTACTCGTATAAGGAGATGCATAAATGTGGAAAAGACAAAGATTATTTGAAAATACAGAAAAGTGTGGTATTCTATTATCTCTGCCTACTCCTGCGGGGAAGCAGCGAGATGGTTAGTTAAAAATTATATCAGGGCAAGGTAAATCCTGAGTTCCATATCTGAGATGCGAGTAAAACTCAGTATAAGAAATACATGTAACGTAAGTGGAGGAGTTAAGGATGAATAAAATTTCTGCTAGTTGGGAAAGCAAATGGAGAAGGAATTGTGTGGAAGGTCCCCCTTCCACACAATTTCTGCTTTGCTCCCGCATAGTAGAAATCGAATAATATTTTTGTATTAAAAAAGTGTCTATATAAAAATATAGTTATAAAACATAAAAAAATTAACAAAAGTTACATTTAACACGTTTAAACATGTTGTTTTGTCCGCCTCCGTAGTGTAATGGTCAGCACGCTCGCCTACCATTCTGGACGTCCTGGGTTCGATTCCCAGGGGGGGTAAAATAAATATAAGTGATTTTTTCACTGTAATATTTATTTAATATTACCCTGGACTGGTACCTGAAGCGGAGGGCTGATCACCTTTCCTTCATGTGTAAACAATCAAGATAACATTGCGTTTATATGAAGCAGTGCCCTATGCACCATTCGGTGCTGATAAGGGTTTTTATATATATATATATTATTATATTAAACATGTTATATGTTTAGAAATGGAAAATGTAATTTTTTCACGTACTTTTATCACATTTTAAAATTTCTCCTTTTTCACTCGTTTTAAGTGAATAACATATTTGTCTCCTGGGATATCTAGTTCCTTTATTTAGTTTGTTCACCCTTTTTTCACTTTTTTTCAACATTCCGTATTTAAGAACAAACTTCTAATGACTCCCACCTCAACATTTTTTTTCATTTTTAAGTTGATACAGGATAGTAAACATATTTTTAATATAATTTTTAGCTTCACAGAATTTTTGATTTTTTGACATTGATTTTATATAATATAATTTTCGTAAAAATCTTGTTATAATTGAGTGATTTAGCATTAACACTGTAAAATAACATTTAATTTAAAAATAATCCACAATTACGTACGAGTAAATTCATATTTTTGTAAACGTTGCTAGTTTCGGGAACTAAAAATGTTTTTATCCATAGGGAAAAATACAAACTGTTTGTAAAATTACCTGTTGAAACTAGTCATGCTTACATTTTAAACTTCAACTAGTGTTTTATTGTTATATTTAAAAAATAATAAAAAAAAACAAAACTTGTAGGTACAAATTTTTATGAAAATCAGTATCTAAGATGTTTTAAAAATTGTTACGTCATTTATTACATTTTTTAAACCTCTTTACATCTTACTTTCCCTCGTTTAAGCACCCAGTACCCCAAAAAATAGTGTATTTTTCTTCTTTTAATCCTAAAACCGCCCTAAGTTATGTTAAAAGCCTTAATAAATTATGTACGCACTTCCCAATTTCCAGGAATTATTACTTATGTTATTAACGTTTATATCCTTTTTGTTTTCGTAAAAACGTTGCGTTATATTGTTGGCTTAGTGGCTCAACAATTATAAACTTTCCCACCTAAGCTTTCAGGTAAATCTTTTAACTTTCAAATAACTTCAAAAAAATGTTAAGTTAACTACAGTTGAAAATATGCCTCTTTTGCTGGGATATAGTACATTTTCTGGCATTCCGAACACATGCACAACTGAAAATTGATGATTTTTGATTTATGACATTCTTGAAAGGAGTGAGCGATATCTCTCAATACATTCAAAGTATGTTTTCCTGTTTAAACACGTACTGATCGTATGGAGCACTCACAGAGCCCTGTATTATTATTTTTAATTTCATCAATTAATTCAGCAATCACTTTGTGGTATTATCTATCTATTTTTAATTAAAATTTTACTTAGTAAATACCAGTACTTCTAAAAATTTGTGACAGGTGTTTCAATGCGTTCCGCATCATTTTCAAATACCGTATGGCTTATGATACGGTCTTTGAATACAGAATGTATCGAAACACGTGTGACGATAGATTTTTAAGAAATGGTGGTATTTACCAAGTTTTTTTTTAATGTGTTCCATATATCAAATTTTCTAACTTTGAGTAAACTTAGACACTATAGACCTTTAAAAGTTTTTCAGTCTGAAAGTATTCTTGTAATTAAATTAATTATTTAGAATTATAATGGATGCATATAATACATTTAATTTTATTTGGCGTTAAGCATTTTAACTGAGCATTATTTCCATTTTGAATGCAATTACAATTGGCATTAAAATGGTAACAATTTTTTTTTAGTAAAGTAATAAGTTGTATTTTAATTGTATATGTATGCCTATGTATACTGTATGTATGTATATGCGTCCCACTGAAAAGCACGAAAACAGATAATTCCTGAAAATTATATCTTTGGTTAGAATCGAGTGTTGACAGCTTGTGAGTAAAAAAGTGACCTTCAACGTCTAAAAAAACACATTTCAACTCACAAATCAGTCAGACATTCAAATAAACAATAACAAATATTTAAAAATAAAGGTCAAATAAAAACAAAAATCAATCTAGTGTTTGGCTCTGATGATTGACTGTAAAAATATATTCAATGTTACATATTCTAACTAAGATATGTTATACATACCGTCAGTTCAATTCAGGGGGATCTATGAACATTTTTCAGCTATTATCCCAAAATAGATTTATTTAGATTGAAAAATTTGTAAACATGATCATGTATCATCATCTTTATGGTTTTATTTAAAAAAGTGCATTTTAAGTAATTTTAGGATGACTCTGAATTTCATTTTGTTGAGATAACTATAATATTGATATACAAGCATCATCCGTAGGGCGAATAATCCAGTGTCTGATCTATAAAAAACAAAATTAAAAATGTTGATAATAAACTGGTCAAATAAAAGTATCTTGAAATTGAAATTATTGTTTATTCAGACTATCATTCCCACAAAAATATATGTGAACTAATTCGAAATGAATCTCGCCTATTTTAAATTTTAGTAAACAATATACTTCACAACTTTCTCAAATAAGTCCACCGCCGTCAGACATACATTCCAGTTCTATCAAACAGCTTTTTATGTATGAAAATAACCTAGCAACATAACACATTAACACATGTGTATGAAGTGATAAGTTAAGCTAGGCAAATGCCAGGTCGTAAGCCCTGAGATGCTCAGACTTTCATTTTCCTTCGTATAAAAACGATAGACCCTTTATCCCAGTTGATACACCTAAAATACTTAATATATAAACTTAAGTACTGTTTAAAGAACGCTTTCTATGATATGCACTGTATTTCATGTACTATGAGTTGCATATCAGGCTAGAGTCTTCGAGACAGAATAAGAAACGCCAGGATAAGTTAAATATGCCAATTCGAAGATGTCGTTAGGTGGGGAAGCCAACAAAGGAGACAAAGGAGTTCGCATGTGAAGAGAACGGAAGGAATCAGACTCCCCCCCCCACATAGTACTGTACGGCCGACCCCATGGTAGACGACTCTCAGGCAGACTATCAAAGATATGGATCGATAGCTGGGAATCGACATCGACATCCCTCTCAAAAACATGCCACAAGGCCTACACCAAGAAGAATAAGAAATACTGAGGTAATAATATTCTAATGAAATATCTTCAGTCTTACGAAGGTCGTAAATGAAAAATCGAAAATAGACGAAGATAATAATGGAGCGGTAATTACTGCAGATTATTTTACGTTTCCGAGTTGGCTTATTTCCAGTAAACATTGTGCAGTAGAAAAAATCCAGCTTAAAGATTTTTCAGTGAGAGTTTATTTCTATGGAATTTCTTAAATTAGGAGCTTAGTATACCACTCAAATAGCCAACGCAGTGTGATGGTTGATTTTCCATTATGCGTCTGACGCCATGAAGGGCGTAGTAAGTTGTTGAGTTCACTTAGTGCGTCACCATAATGGAGCTAGAGTTCTGGCAAACAGACTGGTCTTCTGCGAGAACATAATGGACGCAACCATTGCGGGTAATTGATTATTGATTTTATATTACTGAGGATGCTATCGCATTTGATTGCTGAATCATACAAATCAGGTTAAAAAAATAATATCGCGCAATTATATAATATTATATTTTGCATATTAAAAGCATTGATCACTTTGTGGTATGGTAATAAAACACTCTCCTTACCATCCATTGTTTACACTGTGTAATACTACTTTTCAACACTTATTTATGAGTACCAGTTTCGGAAAATCATTTCATCATCAGGTCATTATTTTTTTTTTTTCATACAAATTTCAAATCGTAATACTTTTATTTTAATTTTTAATGATTTTCCGAAACCGGTAGTTACAAATAAGTGTTTAAAAAAAGTAGTATTACACAAAGTAAACAATGAATGGTAAGGAGAGTGTTTTATTATAACATTTACTTGAATTCTTTATTTTTTAAAACATAACCTTATATTATGACCAACGAAAAATACAAGATGGATCAGAAAACACAAATCGTCTCTTTTATAGACAATGACTGAGTAAAAACACGTGTAAAAGACTGCATCATAATTTTTTTTTTTATGTCTTTTCTTTTTCTAAGCTTATGGTCCAGCATTCGTTGAGTTGCATTCGTTCCACTGTAGACCACCGGAAAGGTAACTTATCTGTTCACGTCCTATTTTTTATAGAATGTATGTTGCATTTTTTTTTTGTTTTTTAGAATATCATAGAAAAAATATTTTCATTATTTTTTAACTCCTTGCCTTTCAAAAATTCTTTCATATTCAAAACCATGTAATCATTTTGAAGAAACACTTATTTATTCAATGCAATGATGACTTTTCTGCGAATTTATAGATTTTCCGAAAGCGTATGATCGAGTTGATAGAACAAAACTTAAGTATTTATATTTATCTGTGTATGATTAGCTTTGTACGAGAATAGTACTGCAAGAACATATTTATATTTATACATAATCTGTAGTGATTTCACATATTCCTTAAACAAAATATGTATTAAAATTTGTTGTGAAAATATCTGCAATAATTCACTAGGTACAGTTGCGCTGGGCACTACACATTTCATATAAAGAAGAAGAGGACTAAATAGACAATTCACTCTTTTTTATATTTATTTAATGAGCAAGGTGCTTTGTCGAGGATCAATGAACGCAAAAAAACGATCCAAGGCAGGATTCTGTCCATATCTTGGTCTGAGCATTGTAGCTGAACAATTAATTCGTTAATTTTTCTGCACATAATTAATATTTTTAATAGATTTTGAGTTTCGGTGTTACAGTATCGGAGCGTTTCCCATAATCCATTCCTGGCATTAATCATATATGAGGATAATTATCAACCTGCTTTCCTTGATTCACGACTGGTAGAACACCCTGTATACACATTATCTAGTCACTAAATCTAAATACGATCGATGTTACGAATATGATTTGGTGCATTTTGTTTATGAATGATCATATTAATCTTTTTATTGGTGGGGTAAATATAGACGTGCATAAATCAATGCAGACTACAAAATCCTGTTTACATAAAGAAAACTCTGACGATATATCAGTAAATATTATGATATAATATGAATGTGAATCATGCGAGTATGTGTGATACCAGAGATATTCTACCGGTGGCGCGTGGCGTCAATTTTGAAAATATATAAAATATGTAAATGGTTTGCTTTTTAGTATAAAATATGTATTTTCTCTATATGTATGTATCTGTCCACCTTTTTCCTTAACCTTTCCGGGAGTATGGACGTAAATGGAGTATCGACCTTAATGAACGTCAAAGTCTGTCTGCCAGTTGGTATGATGTAACTTGTACAGCAATGACATCTGTGGATATTTTTGTGTAATTTTGTCATAAAATAAAACTTAGAGATGAGTTTATTTTCTTAAATTTTTACATGATTTCAATCTTTGTACTACATTTCATGAAAAAAAAAATAATAATTCATGTAAAAAGAACCCACTCCCCAAAGAAAATCGGATATCAATTATTTTACTTCCGAAAAGGTTAAATTTGATGTACAATGAAGTTCTGATTTTTGTATCTTCCATGAGGATTGTGACTTCGTAGGTTTTTTAATTACCTAACGTTCAAGTGACTCTGAATCTACAATTTATGCAACACCGCTTATCGTGTCCCTACTTAGGCTCCAACTTTACAAGTTTTATAGCCTTTTCCTATTTATTAATGGGTGAGTTAAATCTTTACGTTTCATGTTACTATCATTTCATGTAATTCACGGGTGAAATTATTAGCCAAAAATACTTAGCAAATACAAAAATATTTACTAGCTTTCACCATTCTGCCCGGTTTTTAATCATATGGTGAGAGAAGGAAAGCGAATATTCCTTCAGTTTCACAGTCTGATCTTGCTTTCTTTATTGATGGATACAACTTATGGTACAAACTAGAAGTAGATTGAATTGGAATTTATCTTTTGAATTCTAAATGGGAAAATAGGTAAAGTGAAGTTTCATCGGAAAGTATTTGAAAAATGGTTCAGAAAAATCACTATAGCATAAAATTGAATATTATTATTTTATGATTGCAATCTTAATATGACGTATCGCTTCCTTTATAAAACCTTCTGATGTCTCAACCCTCAGGGAGTCCGTACAAAAGCTCAATGGTAAAAATAAAGATTGCACATCTCTGTTATATATAGGCATACAAAAATAGTGTGTTTTATATATCCCATATCGATTTAATTAAAACACAAACAGGATTACTTTTTGATCCACCAAGATAGATTGTGTGGAGAATTTCCCTCCGTTGATTTTGGTAACGAAATCACGTTGACAATATTACGCAAATCTATTCAAACACATTTACAATGATAAGTCTAATATAAAAATCTATCATCATTATTATGCTTGAACTAATCCTCATAAAAAGATAAATTCATAGGCTAAGTAAAAACATTGTGCTGTCTATAGATATAAACATAAATATTTTGAGTATTTTTCACAATATCACAATATTTAGAGTATTTTTATTGATTTTAAATTTATTTTACTATTAAGTAAAATAAATTGATTGAGATTTCGAATGACTTTTAACATTAAAATAATTTTTTGAAATGTTATATATTTTTTGATTTATGAAGATTCAATTAATTTATAATTCATTAACATTCAAAAATATATAAATCTGAATATCCAGTTACAGTGATGCTTCGTAAAACGAGCGCTACGCACTTTCTGTGAATCGTTTCATTTCAGCAAATTTTATTTGCTCGAACGCTCCAAGATCGTACGCTGCCAATGCACTTGTAGGAGGAGGATGTGGAGGAGTTTATTGAAAAACACCAAGAAGAGCTGACAACTGAAGAACTCCAAGCACTTCTAGCCCTACAACATGAAGAAGCTCAAAGGAAAGCATTATCTAATAACGACAAAGGCAAATCAAATCAACCAATCTCAACTGATGCCATAAAGGACGTCCTGGTCAAATGGGGAGAGGTTCAGAAGTTTACTAAAACACACTATTCAATCATAGCTGAGGCTAACTGGATCAACGATCTGCAATGACACCCTTGCTCATTATTTCCGTAACATGTGGGAAGAGAGGGAAGAAACAGACAACCTTGGAAAGGTTTTTCAACATGCCAGCAGCCGAGAAGCATTCAATCATTTAACGATGAAACAAAAGGATTTGACCCTGCAAGACTTGGTAGACTCTCATAAATCAGACCAAAAAAATTAAAAACGTGAGGATCTTTTTTATGTTACAGTACCATATGTTATGCAACAGAATAAATTTAAATTTTAACATGTATGGTTATAGGAGAAAGCATTCCACATAACAAACATTTCGCAAAATAAACAGGCTCCTGGAACGAATTAAGTACGTTATGCGAGGCATCACTGTACATTTAGTGGAATCCGTTATCTCTGGGGAACGGAAAACAATTTTCAAATGATTGGATGAAGTTGACCTTATGTTTTATTGTCATAGCAATTTAAACATTAATATTTTTTATCTATTTTAAATCGGGAATAAGTATGGTGATTAAGAACGAAGACAGATAAGAAAGGAAACGTTAAAAAATTCAAATCAATTAATACGTTTTTCTTCTTTCGCTACTCCAATGAATGGAGGTGTGCCGCCATACTGAATTGTCTATAAATACCTCCAGGGCAGAGATTCTCAACACGTCCACTCTACTGCAGTGGACTTCCGTTTTGGATGGTTTATGTATCATTATGTCGCAGGCACGTTTTCCAATTCCACCTCGTACCTCTTCTAGTATCTTAAGATACGTTTAAATTTCTACGATTGGACCACATTTTCGTGACCTCTTACTTGTTTTAATTTCCTCCCTTAAGAGTCCATGCACTAGAGACTATTACTCTAACGAAAAGAAACGCATAGAAGCTCAAATGTATGCAGCGATCCAACGAAAGATCTATGCTTGATTTAAGCCTGAGGGAAAAAGTAATAAATGAAAAATTCAGGATCAGAACCAAAAAAGAGGATATCATAGGTACCGTGGAAAGACTCAAGTGGCAATAGGCAGGATATATTGCAAGACAGGACCCCACAAAATGACTCCAAAAAATTGAGATGGAGACCTTGGGCGAATAAAAGAGGAGTCGAGAGACCTCAAAAAACATAGTCCATTGACATAGCCGCTGTGGGGGGTAAAAACTGGCTGCAAACAGCAACCAACCGAAGGAAATGGAATGATACAGAAGAGGCTTATAATCCACCAGTGGAGAACAGAAGTTAGAGAAGAAGGATCCCGGCTTCACATTTCCGGGGCATTATTGACCAAATATATATGTGCATTATCCGTGCGTATAATTAATTTAATATCATATAATAATCCGATTGCACAATATTGGTCTTATATTATGCAAACTCTAGCTAAAACAACATTGATAGCATAGGCATCAAAGAAAAACTATTTTTGTCTCATAATTACATTAAACATTGCATGTCCGACTCAACGAAGGTCGAAAAAAAAATTTATACGATTTTGGCTTATCTGTTTTTGAATGGAAAATTTCGCTAACTATTTATACATATTACCCTTGACTACATACTTCTTTAGTAATAAATTTCTGATTAATGCGTTCGGTTAGTTTATAAAAATGTCAAAGCAATCACAGGAGATCAAAATAAGTTATGACAGAGTGTGATACATTTTGATGAACGCGTTGTTTGATGTTAAAGGTGTATGCGCAACAATCAACAACAGTTCTGAGAAGGTACAAAGAGGTATATTGTTTTGATCAGATTGTTCAAAGGCAGATATTTCAAGGACATAGCTGTGTATTTTTTGACACATAACACGGTTTTTAAGTATAGTAAAACCTCGATAAAACGGACTACTTGGGGTGTCAGTTAAAGTTGATAGTACGATATATAAAAAAAAAACATTTTTTCGCAAATGTGATCGCTGTATTTAGATAAAATAATATTAAATACAAACAAAATTATATTTATTATCTTCGGACACTCGTAGTTAACTGACATTCCTATTTGATATCGAAACGCTTTGCTTTCGTTAATCCTGATTTTAAAATGTTTCTTTTGTACTTTTAAAGTTTTGAATCATATTTTTTTATTATCATGACTACTTAAAACTGTAAACATGACCTACACTTGAATTTTATAATGTATAACTTGACCAATTTTTTTTCCGCTATATAGACGTCCGTTAAATAGATGTCCGTTATATCGAGGTTTTACTGTATTCTCGACTTGAGTCGGCGTAAATCAAAAGTGTCCAAATCCACAATCAATAAAAAAGTGAAGGGCTCGAAGAGGATAGTGTCAATACACTTTCTTTATTGGTTTAAAAAGCCTAAAATCAATTTACAATTTCCCTTTACGACGAGCCGCGCAGTGCCTGTCATATTTGAACTCGCTTTTGAAAATAATTTCAGAAAAAATGTTAAAACCCCCAAACATTGTCAATAATATTCGATCGCCATTCACTAATACCCACCCACCAATTCAGTAAAGTTTTGTTCTTATTAAATTGTCAATATTTCATCGTTTTCAAGGCGCTTAAGGCCTTACTTGCAAATACAGAATTGTGTAAGCGGCCGGCTGCGCAAGAGGCCACATATCTCTGCACACCCATATTTTTAGAATAATTATTGGAATTCGTTTTTTTCCATTTAAAAAAGTATGTATTAACAATAGTTACAGTAACAATAATAAATAATATATACTGAGAGAAACAATAACCCCTTATTTTTAATAACTCTTTTAAAACTATATATTTATTTCGAAGAAAAACTTATTTTTTCAATGCAAAAACAATGTTTTAAGAAAAAAACAGTTATGTTAAATGTTACCTTGGTTAAAAAAAAATAAAAAGTTGCGGAATATTGATTACTGGGCCTTTTGTTTTTTTCTTCTTTCTAAATCTTGGACTATTAATACATTTAACACTTTACTACTGTTTTTGAGTGAATGAAAACATCTCAAAAAATATTTATTTTAACCTTTCGGTTTTTCAATTCAATTCAATTCAATTCAATTTATTCAATAATTAATATATACATTACAAACAAACATTTAAGGCGTATATATTAAAAAAACAAATTAAAAATTACACAAGAAGACTCTTGTTAAATGTGTAGAAGAATCTCGCTTCGGAAAACTCCTTCGGACACATGGAACAGATCAATATCCAATGTGATATTGTTCAACATAGCGGTAGCTCTTCCTACAGGCATAACCATCGGCAGGTTGGTCCTGTGTATAGGAATCTGAAACAATCTATGCCGACGCTGTCTTAGGTAACTATCGGGAACATACATACCAATGCTCTGGATAATTTCAGGATTATCGACATCTATGGTCAATATTGCAAAGCATTTAGAAGTCAAGAGCATTTTATTTAATTAGTTAGTTTTTTGTTACATAGATGGTATACTAACATAATTTATTTTATAAGTACTCATTAAAATAACTTTTTGAAATCAAAGTACATACTTACTTATTTGGTAACATCGCAAAAAAGAGGGAAAATATTTGAAAAAATTATTTTTCTATTTTTAACTTATGCTGATGATATTTTTATTTCTAAATATTTTAAATGGTTAAAATTTTTAAATAGTCAATTCCGATTTTTTATTGATACCTCAATAGAAATCTAAATATTATGTGTCTTAAAGAGTAATTATTTGAATATTCAAGCAACTAGGAAGTCTCGGAATTTACAAAGCTTCAGACCTGGCATTGGCTGATGTTTATGTAATATAAAGAATAAGATTACAACACTGCTCCGAAAATTGGTAAAATATGGCAAAATGGTGAACGGTACATATCGAATAAAGTGATATTAATTTCTTCTTTTCCTTTTCTATTTGGCCGTTACTTTAACAAATCATGCAAACAAATTAAAGAATATATTTACGGAAACCAGTAACTTCCTTGCATTTTATTTTCAATGATTTGTGGTTAGATTTGATAAAGAATTGATGACGCTATCAAAATTTTATGAGGATTAGCAAATATTTTAAAACAATTTTCTAACATATATATATATATATATATATATATATATATATATATATATATATATATATATATATATATATATATATATATATATATATATATATATATATATATATATATATATATATATATATATATATATATATATATATATATATATATATATATATATATATATATATATATATATATATATATATATATATATATATATATATATATATATATATATATATATATATATATATATATATATATATATATATATATATATATATATATATATATATATATATATATATATATATATATATATATATATATATATATATATATATATATATATATATATATATATATATATATATATATATATATATATATACATATATATATATACATATACATATATATATATATATATATATATATATATACATATATATATATA
Organism: Brachycentrus maculatus; assembly: GCF_059751285.1. Taxonomy (NCBI): domain Eukaryota; kingdom Metazoa; phylum Arthropoda; class Insecta; order Trichoptera; family Brachycentridae; genus Brachycentrus; species Brachycentrus maculatus. The sequence goes on along the minus strand of NW_028280901.1, from coordinate 176,388 downwards.
TATATATATATATATATATATATATATATATATATATATATATATATATATATATATATATATATATATATATATATATATATATATATATATATATATATATATATATATATATATATATATATATATATATATATATATATATATATATATATATATATATATATATATATATATATATATATATATATATATATATATATATATATATATATATATATATATATATATATATATATATATATATATATATATATATATATATATATATATATATATATATATATATATATATATATTATATATATATATATATATATATATATATATATATATATATATATATATATATATATATATATATATATATATATATATATATATATATATATATATATATATATATATATATATATATATATATATATATATATATATATATATATATATATATATATATATATATATATATATATATATATATATATATATATATATATATATATATATATATATATATATATATATATATATATATATATATATATATATATATATATATATATATATATATATATATATATATATATATATATATATATATATATATATATATATATATATATATATATATATATATATATATATATATATATATATATATATATATATATATATATATATATATATATATATATATATATATATATATATATATATATATATATATATATATATATATATATATATATATATATATAATAGGGGGTTGAATTAATTCTCGCCGTTTTTTGTAGTATTTTGAATTGAAAATATATATTTTTTTAAAAGTAAGAATTTATTCAAAGTATTGCCCTTCTTTCTCGACTACTTTGGCCCTTCTTTCAGGAAGAAGTCGTATTCCCCTATAAAAGAAAACCTTGTCTTTTGAGGCAATCCAATTTTCAACCCATAACTCGACTTCTTGATAACTTTTGAAAATTTCTCCCGATAATCCATGCTGCATGGACCAAAACAGATGATAATCGGATGGTGCGATGCCAGGAGAGTAGGGCGGGTGTGACAGAACCTCCCAGCCGAAGGAGTTTATCTGTTCTTTTACCACTTTGGCAACATGAGGGCGCGCGTTGTCGTGCAGAATGAGAATCGACTCGTGCCTGGCTGCGTATTCTGGACGTTTTTCTTCAATTGCTGTTTTCAGTTTGATCATTTGCTGCTTGCAAACCTCTGCTGTGACTGTTTGGCCTGCTTTGAGAAGCTCGAAAAAAATTACTCCCTGCTGATCCCACCAAATGCAAAGCATCGTTTTTGAGCCGTGAATGTTGCGTTTTGCAATGCTGGCTTCAGCAGGGAGTGGCTGAGGCAGATGACGAAGAAGATCCACTTCTCATCGCTGGTGATGACGCGATGCAAAAAACATTTTCTGTGATGCCGTTGCAAGAGTAAATCACACATGCAAAGTCGCCTTTCCATATCTCTCTCCTTCAGAGCATACGCCCAGTTTCCCTGCCGATGAACAAGGCCCATAACCTTAATTTTGAGGCGGTTTGAGGCGGTTGAAAGTGCCACGTGGGTGTTCGAGGCAGCGGGGGACAGGAAAACAAAAAAAAACGAAAGGAATCAATTTAAATCACAGAGAAATATTAGATTTTTATAAACGGCGAGAACTAATTCAACCCCCTAATAATATATATATATATATATATATATATATATATATATATATATATATATATATATATATATATATATATATATATATATATATATATATATATATATATATATATATATATATATATCATATTTTAATAATCATTAACCATGAATATCTGTATTACCAAATGAAGCACCAATGAAAACATTCAACAAGCAGAATATTTTTAATGTCAATTTTGTATTGTATTTCTTTAGAGATGCTCTCTCTCTCTCTCTCTCTCTCTCTCTCTGTCTCTCACATTAAACATTTCTCCTTCTTTATTTTTTAATAAGTTTCATTTCTATCACGTGAAAGGTGCAGCACGTGCATTTTTTTAATACCATATAAGTATGTATATAAATATAAATTTATAAAATTGGTAATAATGATCAATCTAAATAGATGCTTTAATAACGTATGTAAAAATCTATTATTAAAATATGAAAATGGACAGTTCGCTCCTGGTGAACGACCACAAATATGTCGAACAAAATTTCGCCCTGATTAGATGATTAATTTTCATTACCTAGAATTTAATGTTAATGTTTTCGATTTAGTTTAATTTCCAACTTGGTTAAAGAAGGATATGTTGGGGGTTTTCTTTAAGAAAAAAAATAATTTCACTGATTTTTGTTTTTTAAGTTATGTGTAAAGAATTGTGCATAAAAATGTCGAGAACGTTAGTAATAATTTCTGTTCTCTTGGTAAGGATTAAAAAAAACAAATAATCTTTAAAATCAGTGTATTACATAAATACCTACTAAAGTTCTAAGTTTTGTCCGCCTCCGTAGTGTAATGGTCAGCACGCTCGGCTACCGTTCTGGAGGTCCCGGGTTCGATTCCCAGGGGGGTAAAATAAATATAAGTGATTTTTTCACTGTCATATTAATTCAATATTACCCTGGACTGGTACCTGAAGCGGAGGGGTGATCACCTTTCCTTCATGTGTAAATGATCAAGATAACACTGCGTTTATATGATGCAGTGCCCAATGCACCATTGGGGTGCGGATAAGGGTTTTATTATTATTATTATTAAAGTTCTAATCGTTTAATTTATGGTGTTACATTTTTAGTAGATTTTGTCTATTTTTTTTCATTTTAGGCGCTCATCGAAATCGCTATCTCGAAACCTAATATACAAAACTTCAGAAGTGACGATTTTGTGAATATGAATCATAAGGGTAATCAAAATGAGGCATTTCAACCATTGGATAGGAACAAATTATTTCAGAGATTTAATTCACGAATGGATTTCAACAGCGGTGAGATAAAATATTATAATTTAGAGATTTATATACATATATAAAAATGTCCATATTAAATTAGATTTGTTTGATATTTCTTACCATTATCAACACACACAATGGTGCATAGGGTATTTTATCGTATCTTGATGGTTAATTGCATGAAAGCAAGATAAAAGGTTCTGCGCTTCTTGTATCAGTCCAGGGTAATATTAAATAAATATAAGAGTAGAAATCATTTATATTTATTTTCACCCTCGGGGAATGGAATCAAGGACTTCCAGTACGTTAGCCAAACGCGTTTACCACTGCAACATTTTTAATTACCGAAATTCCAAGTCACACGTAATCTTTTCTTGAATGTTTTTCGCAGATACTTTGTGGCACATTTTATAATCTTTATAAAATTAAACAAATTTGTTTTAACCACGTTTTTATTGTAAGTATACTTTAACCAACCGGTTTTGACAAGAACCTTGTCATCATCAGGGTTTATTAAATTCTAAAACTATGAAAACATTAAAAAATAGGTTTTTGGTAATAAATATTTTCATTTTATTTATTGTTTCGACATTAACTTTGTGGTAAGACATGTTATGATGATTAAAGAAAACACTTCGTTTTTTACCACTTGAGTTTTATTATAGACTACATGTTTCAGAAGTTAAACTTCCATCATTCAGGTCTGTATAATAAATAAAATATAAAATATAAAATTGTTCTATAAATAAGGAGAGGGGAAAGTTAGGGGAAAAAAAATATTTTCATGTTTTTATTGTTTTAGAATTTAATAAACCTTGATGATTACAAGGTTTTTGACGAAACCGGTTGGTTAAAGTGTACTTATAATAAAAAAGTGGTTAAAACAAAGTTGTTTAATTTTATAAAGACTCTTAATCTAGCTATGGCTTAAGTAACACCGCTTATTACGTTCCTATTTTAACTCAATTTTATAAGTTTCAAAACCTATTCCCTCTTGTGAGTGAGTAGGTTTAATTTTTATGTTGAAATTTGCTGTATTTTGTAATTCATGAGTGAAAATTCTAGGCAAAAACACTCGCTATCGCATTAAAGGTATAAGTGTATACCTACGACTCGATGAATCCATGTTCACAATGCACTAAATTAGTTATATTGTTTTAGTTCTATGAATTTACTTGCGATCTCACATAAGATGTGAGTTAACTGTAGTAAAATATGAGATAGGTATAAACTCTCATAACTTACCACGAAGTTTTTTTTTCGGTAAATTTAAAATTTATTTCAATATTATTAATATTAAAAGCATTTACTTTGTGGTTAGTCATTTTTACTTATTTTTTTTTTAAATGCACATAATGTAAGTATATGACCACTCAACGAGATTTTTAAGTATACCGGTTTAATGACATGTTTAACCTCGGCTCGTAACGCATGTTTGTGCTGAAACCTTTAGTGCATGTTGGTCTTCGGGTCAACCAAAAATTAGTAAAACATTTTGTGTAGTTTTAAGTGTGTAAATGGTGCTATGGTGGTGAAGGGTGGTATTTTTTCCATGCTATAGTAGTGATTATCCTGACGAAGAGACGGGTACGTCTCGAAACCGGTAGACATAAAAATCTCGGTGAGTGGTTATATACTAACATAATTAACATTTTTGTCAAAATAAATAAGTTAAAATTATTACCCAAAAACGTTTTGTTATTTCACAAATGTTTTAAAATTACGATAATATGTTGTAATTTATCAATTGCAGAACGTCAAGATTACTTGCCAAATCCATCGTGCGGCAAAGATAAATTATTATGTGATACTATAGACGACTACCCTGTCGATGCCATTGAAAAAGCTCTTAAAAAGAATGTAAGCTTCCACAACAATATAAATATTATACTGAATTTAAGTTGGAATTATTGCAATATGCACAACATGTTATTGTAAAGAAAGAAATATGTGTGTTTTTATTATTTGTTAAAATAGTTCATTTTTATACTATATATACTGTGAGCCTTAGCGGCTCTTTATTAAAAATAAGTATAAAATTGTGGAAGAGTGGATTCGAACCTAGAAACTTTGATCAAAAGTCCGTGACACTACCCACGGGACCACAACCCGAGAGGAGTGTATCCAAATCCTTGTTAATAAATCTAGGTCTTTTCACTTAAATAAATGCATATACGAGTACTTAGATGATTTTTTTCTCTTACAGAAGATAAGTTACAACGATGTTCTTGCAGTAGATGAAATTGCCACAAAAATTGGAACAAGATTTTCGGATACTATTTGGGAGTTTGGATTATGCAGATCCACAGAGAAGGTATGATAATTTTTTTAAGGGTGCAAAGGATGTGGAATAATACTGGGTAAATATAAAAAGCCATGCAATAGTAAATTGCTGAATGGTTTTAAATTTAAATTTAATCACATTGAAAAATATAAAAATTAAAAATAAATTATTTTTTTCGAGTTTCTTCATTCTTCTAACACCTATCTGCACCAAATGGTGTACAAGGCACCATATCGCATTGATGCAGTGTTATATTAATCGTTATTCACTTGAAAGTAAGATGATTAGTCCCTCGCTTCAAGTGCGAGTCCAGGGTGAAAAATTCCATAAGTTAAAATATCTTTATTCCTGAGTTATAGCAATTAAATCATGTTTATTATCATTACAAATTACATTTGAAATCCTTCAACGTTTAACAAAATATATCCACAATATGTTTGTAATTAAATATTACCATTTACATTTTAATCCTTCAAAAATATAATAATTTAACAATAATTGAAAAATTTATTCTTATATTCGCTCAAGTTATTTTTATTGTTCACGCTTTCTAGCATTTCAATATAAAGTTGAAAACAATTTTGTCTTCATATTTTTTTATTTAATGACAGTCGTATTATATTCCTAATTCTATAAATATGTACATTACTTTTTATAAAAAAAAAATAGTATATTCCACAATTTTCAAAATATTATTTTGTTTTTCTTAATTAAATACTTTGTGATTTTTTCAAATCGCTTTTTGATTTTATTCTCATTAAAAAAGGTGGTAAATAATGAATGATTATTTCCAGATTATTTACCCTAAAGTAGCAACAAACATGCAAGATGAGATGCTTTATATTGTTAATCTCAATAAAAACCTTCAAGGAATCAGGGTGGAGATTTGTCAGTAAGTATTCATACTCATTAATATACAATATAGAAAATAAAGTTCACAACCACTGCATTCTTGTCAAGTTCCATTCATATTTTTTTTATTTCTAGAACTGTAATTTTTATTCATTTTTCGTCTTACCCATACAATTTTAGGGATAAAATAATATCTATTCACTGAGTTTTCACGTGCCAAGGGCAAATGTAATGATACTTATTTATTATTTTATTATTTTTGTTTCTATATATAACTAACTAATTTATTTCTTAGTTATTTTTCTGTCATGAGTTTTGACGTATCAAATCTATCCACCACAGTTATCCAACTATTATTAGCTCTATTATATATAGTTCTATTATTTAATGACTAAATGGATAAAGGAAGCAGATTATATAGCCTTACTGCATAGTACTACTTTGACTACAATATTGTATGTTTACTTTTATTTTATGTATATTGAACTTGAGGTTCATGTAGTATGTTATTGGTGATTTGTGTGTCGTTTTACTGGGAGTTACTTTATGTGATTTTTTGAGTTATTCTTAATTGCATATGTTAATAATATTCACTAAATAACTCCATTTTTAAAATCTATTGTGGCAATTATTATTATGGAATTTAATTTTGAAGGTGGCATTTTGTCAAGTCTCGGGTATTATTTGGGGAAAAGATATATTAACCGAGTAAAACTTAAATGAAAAATTGGATTGATATTACCACAAATTGGCTGGCGAATCGATTCATAAGAGAATAAAGTTAGTTTAAGATATATGAGTTTTATTTTCCAAGAATCATGTACCTAGTACTCAGTAATATAATTGCTACGTCATCCAACAATTTTTTCATGTGTCGTGTCATAGGGGGCAAAGCCAATATAAAAACAGTTTACACGACTATATTTCAGTCATTTTACCATCTCAAAAAAAGAAACATTGGCGTCGGAACGACGATAAATTTGCTAATATTGATATCTGACCACGATTTCAATGACTATGGACGTCATTAACCAGTTTTCGTTATTTTTTAGGTATATACCTAGATCTTAAAACAATGTGTTATTACTTTAAGTATTTTTATAGTTGTAATTTCCACCATTAACTGGTTCCGTTTAGTGCGCATATTCTATGGGGCGTTTTCTCCGGGCCTCGTAATTTTCTTTTTTGTTCGTCATGATGAAATTTTTAATAACATAGTAGACATTTCTCGGAAATGATCTGTAGGTATTTTTTCTTTGACCTGGGACTCTTTGAAGGGGGATACATGTGATGATGAGGATACAGATGACGCAAGTGAAAAAGCTCAGTATGAAATATATTATTGTTATGTGGAAAAAGTAAGTGTAGGAGGATGTAAAGTGGGAAAAGCAAAATAGATAAACTAGCTGGGTATAGGTGCTCGTACATGTGTATGAGTCTCGTTATCATTTCATAATTTAAATTTACTAATGATAAAATTATATATATATTATGTCCGTATTTTTACATCCTGGTGAGCTATTTGTTTATACATGGGAAGCTTTTTTAATATTGAAATAAAATACCATATTACTATTCGAATTGCATAGTGATACATATTCATATTTGTAAAAAAAATTTTTTAGATAAATTAAGATGAGTAAATTTAACTCATGAGTAAATTTGGTTTTTCAACTTATTTGAAATATTTAAATTTAATTAATAAGAATTGTTTGTTGGGAGATTAGTTTGTATGAATAAAAAGGATTTTATTTCATGATTAAATGATAAAACGATTAAAAAAAATGTTTTAAACTTTTTTACATTAAAAATCTAAAATCCTTAAATCAAAACATAATTGGTCTAAATAGGAATAAATATGTATCACTCAATTTTGGGTGCTTTAAAAATTAAGAACATTATAGACTTGAAAAAATCAATCAGACTTTTTTATACTATAGAGAAGACATACGTTGAAGCTGTTAAATAGTTTTAATGAGATAATATATTTTTTTCTTTCAAAAATCGATAGTGTTATAAGTCATTGCAACCATAACTTATGTGAAATCCGTACCGATACCGTACCTACAGGAAATGTATTATTTGTTAAATATAACATTTCAAATTCAAATTTGAAGTGTTATATTTAACAAAATTCGTTATTTTTTAACTGAGGTGGATTTTTATAAATAATGTCATATGAAACCTAGTATACAATAGAAATATCCAAAAAATGCACCTGATTACGAAGTAAAAAGAGAATTCCACCCAGAATCTACGGGACTAAAAAAGCTCGGGATCCCAAGGGAATTATATTCACTCGTCACGAACGATGGTAACTTTATATAAAAAATAAAGATGGAATGGTAGGGTACAAAGGATGAAGATCTGCTATTTTTTTCAACGGACTCACAAATTCACTTGTGAAACTTAACATATATATGTATAAATAAATATATATTTTTTAATGTTGATGTTATTTATCAATCGAAATGGTCCAATCGAAGAAACTCGACATATATACCTGCTAATTATTTAATTTTTTTGCAGTAGCGAAAATCTCCCTTACCATTTCAACGAACTATTTCCCAATGGCCACAACAGTTCGTGTCGGCAGGAATATACTTTCCGGAAGCTACTAGCAATATTACCAAATGGGACAGTTGTCACCGATTCATTTCGAATTCCGAGTTGTTGTACTTGCGTTGTAAGTAACCCCTTAGGGAATTAATTAACCTGCTTATGTGATCAATAATATCCACCAATAAATATGACTTGAAAATATGTTGATTCGATATACAATAGTTCTGGAAAACATAATCGGGAGAGCTGGTATTATTGCCTTTACATAAATTTAATTATATGGGATATTGACATCTCAATATAGATAAAGAAGAATATGGAAGTTTGGATATTTACACGGCTGCCGACCTGTAAAATACTGGTTTAAGTGTATATGTATATATATATATATATATATATATATATACATATCCGAGTATATATACATTTATATGGTATTTATTTAATACAGTTTTATTGTTTAAATTACGTATATGGAAAAAGGTGGTTTCAACTAAATTACGTTTGACCAAAATAGTCGAAGAGTATCTTTTGAATATGCCATATGTTTGTTTATTTTGTACTTTAGTACTACGTTTAACATTTCCGTGCATGAAATTTATTAGTGTATTTTTTATAAATATGAACGAAAATAAACCCCTATTATTTTAAAGATGATAATCGTATCACTTTCTTAATGAAAAAGTAATTAAAACAAATAAAGTTTTTTTTTTAATTAACCAAATAATTCATTAATTTTTTAAGGAACCACTCCTGGACTTAGGGTCACAAGGACCTTACTGAAAATGTTTGGGCTCTGGTTTAAAAATGTTATATTGTTTACTGACAATTCAACACCTTTACATTCTAGACAAACCAAGGTTCAACGTACGCTGTAGACATAATGATATATGTGCAAGTGGCGTAGTTGGGTAGATGCTTGGGTAGATGGGTTAGATTCCCACCAATTGCAAAATAAATTCAAGAAAGGTTTCTTTTCAATTGGTCTAGGGTTTGTGATGTATTTTTCTCATTTGCCTTTCCCATCCTTACATCCCACCTTCAGACAAGCTTCTAAGAAGGTTATTCCTTTTAAAAAAATATAGTTTAAGCTCTGTCAGATTTAAATAGATCGCATTGCTTGAAATAACAGTTAAATGTAGAATATCTTTCATTACAATTCATTATTTATAAACGAGATTGCTGAAATTCATATGTTTCAGCAATTTATGCTAAATTCCCAGTCGGATCACTAGGCTAATGACACCTTAGCGCTTCCCACGAGTAGAACAAACTTCCTATATTTATCGTTCATCTATATTGGTCAACGATGAATAAAAGGATTTTGATATGTTCTACAAGTCATTTTCATCTCTGAGATCGCGTACATTGTAACTCGACATTTGTATATTGGTGTGTCCCTAATTTCATACAATTTGTCTCTGGTTTAAGATTTGAACATTCCCTTGTTCCCTTTCCTCTCTCCCGTCCCTCTTCTAGGTATTTTCACAAATTTACAAATGTGGTTAATTTACGAATTTTGTAATTGATGTAAGTTATTATTTTGTATCACACAAATTGTATAAGTAATTATTTTATATAATTATTTTATGTGAATGTCTTGATTGATGTAACTATTCTTTAAAATTCCCAAATAAAATAAATAAAAATTATCATTGTTTCAATTTTACACTTTCCCTAAAACTTCTTCTTCTTATCATTCCATCCCTTATCCGCACCCAACGGTGTATAGGGCAATGCAATGTTATCTCGATTGTTACTACCATGTGTTTAGTTACCTTGCCGGAGGTCTCGGGTTCGATTCCCTAGGAGGAGGTGGGATGAAAATAAAAATGGATGATTTTACACTACATGTGTCCGCCTCCGTAGTGTAATGGTCAGCACGCTCGGCTACCGTTCTGGAGGTCCCGGGTTCGATTCTCAGGGGGGGTCAAATAATTATAAGTGATTTTTTCACTGTAATATTTATTCAATATTACCTTGGACTGGTACCTGAAGCGGAGGGCTGATCACCTTTCCTTCATGTGTAAGCGATCAAGATAACTCTGCGTTTATATGATGCAGTGCCCTATGCACCATTGGGGTGCGGATAAGGGTTTTATTATTATTACTCTTGACTGATCCCTGAAGTGCAGGAAAGATCACATTCAAACTATGCCTTGTAATCGAATATATTGTTATGCATTGCATCCGTCATCGTGACCTTGAAAGTCAATTTTCGACTTGCAGCTTAAAAGCCTTATCTCATCTAAAGTTGATATAAGAAGAAAGAAAGTAAGAGCTAATAATAAATCATTTTTATGCGGAATTGCTTTTTAAAATTAACAAAATTTTCATAAGGTTAAAAAAATCATACATTTTATTTACTTTCATGGAAAACATTGCTCCCGTGAACCAGATGTGTGGAAAATAACATCGTTTAATTAAACAAACAAACAATAATAATAAGTTTTTTTTTTATCTGATATAAATGGTACGAAGGTCACGCTCATGGAGCAATATTACGTTTTGTCATCGTGTTCCAAGAAATGATGTTTTTTTAAACTAAATAAGTAACCATCAGGCGTTCTTTGAGAGAATAGAAGGCCACAACAATCTGTCTTTGCAAAAACTCTTCGCCGCTTCCATATTAATGCACCTCCTTATATATACCCGCCGATTATTTCGACTCTACCTGACTTCTTTCAAGTATTTAAATATTTGTTCTTGCCAAGTCTTCCTCGGTCTTCTTATGCTTCTATTTCCAACAACAATCGCCTATTATATTTATTTACCGTTATTTCCTCACTAATCGGTTCTCCATGTTAATACCATCTCAACACACGTTCTAAATTTTGTCGATAATACTTATCTCGGTATTGCACTTTTTCATTATTCGAATATGTATCATATTCATCTGAGAAGTCACATTTTGTCTGCATTCAGTCTACTTTCATCCTACTTCGCCAACTCCATTACTTACTTTCATACATTAGAGTTGGTACCAGGACTCCATTTTGTGGCACCAATTTAGCCTTGTTTTTTTTTTTATTTTGCTATAACTGATTTCAGAGTACCTACCATCCACTCTGTTCCCGGCATTAACTCTGCTTTCAATATTTTTATCAATCTATCCATCCTTAGAAACACACTTCTCCAATAAACGAAATCAACTACCTATTCCATAAATTCTCCAATTACAAATATTTCACACCGAGATCTACATTCATCTCTTTCAAAAACCATATCTTTAGATTTGTCAACACCATAACTTTCATCGGCAAACCAATTTCCTTGCATACATAATACACTTTTGTCACAAGCGCCTGCAGGTCTGCTTTAAGCAAGAAGCACATCAACGTCATCAAAAGGCAATAGACGGTCAAATTGAAAATATCTTTATTTATTTATCTTCGGTGTTTAGCTAACCATTGGGCTATGTGTGAATTGACAATGATTTGGAAATAATTAAACTTAATACTAATAGTTTTCTAGAATTAGAAATTACTAATCATTTTGACTAATAAGCTTGTGTGATCCTAAGGCTATTTAATTCAAATTTGTTTTCTTACAAATTAATGATACCATCACTGAAATATTTCAACATGAATATGCTCTCACCACGTTATTAATCGTAAATATTTTTAGAAATGATGGACACCCAATAACGTGATAATATTATATGATTCGTACATACGACTGACGTCAATAATCCGTTAGTGCGTCATACTCAAACTCAATTCATGATTACAAAAAAATCATACTTTATAATTTGATTAAAAAAACAATCAACCAACATTAATAATAGAAACCATTAGTATTTGAACAAGTGCAAGCATGGTGATTAGTTTTCAATGGAGGCACTAGAAAATAAGTTAACATATACATATCCCTATTTTAATTTATTTGAACTAAATATACAAACGACTAACTGGAAATAAAAAAAAAAACAAATTAATGAGTAACACTCTCCTTATCATTCATCGTTCACTTTGTGTAATACCACTAAAACACTTGTGTAAAAAATCGTGTAAAACACTTATACGTGGTATTACACAAAGTGAAAGATGAATGATAAGAGGAGTGTTATATTACCATACCACAAAATTAACAATGCTTTAAATATATAAAATAAAATAATGAGTGTTTTGTATACCCTAGATGACTCTATACAATTCATATATGATCCGCCAACCTTTGTAAATTTTCATTATATAATAATAATCGATTAATTAATTTATTGTCAATATAATATAGACCTATAAATAATAATTTGTCAAAAATAATACACATTAAAACGCATATCGTTTAAAAATTTAATAAAAAAAACATTTTTAACATTTGATTGTGTGGTGACAACGATTCTACATTTATTAGGATTTATCAAAACATTTATAGTTTCTTAAGAAATATCAAATAATATGATACGAAACGAAAAATGACAATGAGTTCGATTTCCAGACAGGTCAAAATAAGTAAAAGTATTTTTTTCAAATCAATATTTATTTCATATTACCCTGAACTGTGATGGTTAGAAACTGTTTTTTTTTTTATTTAAAAAAATCTCTAAGGGTGAGGACTGACCGGAGCATTTCGTCGTAACGTAACGTCATCACATCGCTCGCAGCGAGCATCAGCGAGCATCCGAAACTATGGATAAAGCGATCGGCTCGCTGTACTGACTGCCTGAATGCTCGCATCGTAACGTGTTACGTTACGACGAAATGGCTCCGGTCAGTCACCACCCTAATGTGTTTCAAACAAATTTTACAGATTTACAACAGAAAGCAATTATTCACATTTTTTGTTACTTTTTCAAGAATAAACTTTTTACATAACTGTTTTATTTACGTTTAAACCAAAGTGCAATTTCTTTTGTTTCCATCTGATTATTTTATTTGTCCGTGTTCCGCGATTAGCTTGGGATGATAATTTAAAAGCAATTTAGCAAGAAAATAATAAAATATTACGGCTATTAGTAAATTGTAAAACATTCAAGAAAGAAATCTTTAAAGAATACATTAAAGAACTCAAAAAACCGAGTAAAGATGGAACAGCTTCTGGGGAAAAACCCGAAACAGTATCCACGAGTGAGTTTAACTCTACAGGAGTATGATTAGGGCATGCAAAATTACCAAAAAAAGGTTATTAAAAAAATATGGATATAAAAATAAAATTCTAAATATTTTTATAAAAAAAAATGTAGCTTTTAATTTGATCAGTTATCTTAATAATAACATTTTGAGTGCGTCCACATATTTGTTCCCGAACCTGGATTATCTCCGGTTACTAGTTATTTTTAACATTTTTGACATTTTTGATGAAAAAGAATATGGTAATTTGGAAAATTACGAGACTTTAATTTGTGGATCAGATTTCTTAACAAGTATTTGGATACACTTTAAATGTTAAAAAATAAATTCATTTTAATATGTACTTAACAGATTAATGTCACTTTAACGGATTTAATACAACCCATAAATATATATGAAAGGAAAAATTTATTAACCAATTTTAGGAAACTGATTTCACAGCAATTATCGATTGTGACATTCAGCCATATATGAAAATTATCCGGTAAACCGAAATACCGAAAATGAGTAATGCATGTCCTTAGTAAGATCTTCTATAAAAATAAGCATTTTTTTAGTTACCCGGATGAAAAAAACTATTGTATATTTTCTGTCGTGTTCAATGTTCCAGGTTTTATGGGATAGAAAATGTTTTTTTGCCTCACCTAAGATTAGTTTTACAATGTGCAATAATTCTAATGGGGAGCTGAATAATATTTATTATATGCATTAAATTTTGGATAGGGTCACACAACCTATTATTGACACTTTAATGATTACTTTTAAATAAATTTCAACTCAATTTTCGACCAATAATTACTTTTATATCATTTCACTAATGTCCCTTATTAGCAAATACCATTTGTTTATTTTATTGCATGATTTTTTTTATCTATGAGCAGCAAAAATAAGAAAATATTTAATTACGGAAATGGATAATATTTTTAAACCTTTTTTCAACTAAAAGTTTAAAAGTATTTTTCTAGTTTTTCTGATTTGTTAATGATTTTTTTTTATTTGGAGTAATCCCACTTATTGTTGAAGAGAATTTTAAGTTTAACAATAAATTCTGCAAATTATTGGTAAATATTTGCCAATAAAATATGTGGAATGTAAAGAAATAATAAGAAATATATTTTTATTGAAAAAACATATTTTTCTCGATAAATTAATAAGTTTGATTCATATAAGTTATCATACTGACAATGATTTGTCGTGTTCCTCTAAATATCTATTTCCAATATTGTTGACAAAAAAAACAAAGTCTTTGAAGCACAGACGGACAGACTCTGGAATTACCGATTTAGTTCAGACCTTTGTTTCCAAACTTTCATAATCCCGGTGCCCCTTTTAATGAAACTTAAAAGTTGGCCATTGACGAGGTAGGAAATCAACAAGCTGTTTCCCCTTAGATGAAAATATCTAATACCAAGCTTTCTTCTTGCCCCTTATCTAGCAAAATCGATATGGTTATCAGCCCCTTTGAAAATCATTGACTTTTAAACTTCTTATTTGGCAAAATACGACTGTTTTCTGGACCAATAATTATTCACGTTAAGCGATAATAGACCAAACTTTACAAAAGTAATCCAATATATGGCAGGCATAAAGACTCTATAGTTGATGGAAATAATGAAAAAAATTTAAACCAAACCAAATTTTAAAAGGAAATTCATTATCACAAAGCACTAGCAGTTTAAAGTTCACACGACATAAAATTAATATTATTGTAATTAAAATATTTTTTAGATGTTAGGAGATTTCTGTAGACTTTCAAGGCGCTCCATCATCTGCTTACCGTGCTAAAAACTGAATCACTATTCATTTTTTGACATCTGAACATAGATGAAGAAGAGTATGGAAGTACTGTATCATTGTTGCAGTAGTAAAAATTGTAAGGGCATGTTTCAATTTAATGTAACCAGCAAATCTTATTTGAAGGCGCACAAGCTATTTTTTTAAATACCAGATCAAAAGTGATTGGGGAACACTGATTTGATAAATCAAGCCGGATGTAAATAAGACCACACCTCCTATGCAGTTTTGAAAAGAAGGCGGAGTTTATATAAAATCTATGTTTTTTTCATGACATAATTTTTAAAACGTGCGCTTCAGGCGAACGTTTTTGTTCCTGTCTTTCTTTGTTCTGCCTTCCAATCGAATAAGGGAATTAAATTTCACGTCGCGGGAAGAACCAAATTGTTTTACCCCCTCTATCCTTTGACTATGGCTATATATCAACAAAAAATTCGAAAAATCTCTTAGACGAATGTGTGGCAAAACGATGTTTGATAGATGTTTAAATGATGAAATAAGGAAAGAATGCAAGGCTGAGATAAGCATTATCGATAAAATTAAGAAAGGTGTGTTGAGAGGGTTTGGACATGTGGAACGTATGAGTGAGGAAAGAACGGTTAAACAAATTTAAGAAGCGAATGTAATTGGAAAAAGAAGCAGAGGAAGACCGAGGAAAACTTGGTACAATCAGGTATGTCAAATACTTGAAAGCGGCCGGGTCAGGAGTCGTAATAATCGTCGAGTATGTATGAGGAAATGCATGAATGAAGAAGAGGTGAAGAATGTTTGCAAAGACAGAGTGGTGTGGCGTTCAATTCTGTCTGCCTACCCCTGTGGGGAAGCGGCGTGAAGGTTAGTTAGTTTTTTTATCGATGTTAAATTGATTATATTTTTCAATAAAACAAAAAATTGAATACGAAAATCTGCGATGTCGAAGATGTTGTGCGATGGGGAAGAGAAAGAAGACGTTTCTGGAGAAATCATGTGGGAAGAGCGAGTTCGGATCGAGTGGTGAGGATAGCAGTGGACAGCAGCGTGAGAGGTAGCAGACCCCCAGGAAGACCACCTAAACGATGGAGAGATAGCTGGTCTTCCACCTCCCAGGAGCGGACTGGAGAATAACAGGACTTAGTCCTAAAAAAAAAGAAGAAGTAGTATTTATTTTATTACATGTGGTACAAAGCGATGGTAGTCATGAATGATGAAAGGAATTTTCATTATAAGGTAAAATAATAGCGGCTTTTTGAGTTATAATAACCTAAATGTCTTTTCAATATTTATGTAGGCTAATTACAATCACAGTTGATTCAAAATGACAGAAAATTCGGATTGAAAAATGCAATCTAAATATAAAAATAAACACTTTTATAAGAACACTATTGAGTTTATAAAGGTAAACACGACTTTTTCAGAACACCTATAGTTCTCGAAACTAATCGTATCAACATTATTTAACTTAAAATATGTCTAATAACAGTGTTATATATTTAGGTATATTTAAATGATAATTGTATTCTTTAAGAACAGTGTCCGTCGATGGTTGCTTAACATTGGAAGGGACAAGGTAGAAAGTGAATTGATTAAAGTCCAGGTGTAATTATCACATTGAAAAACCTTAAACTATAAATTATTTTTGTATCTCCTGTATGTTATGTTTATAATCTAATCATTAAAAAAAAAAAATATATATATATATATATATATATATATATATATATATATATATATATATATATATATATATATATATATATATATATATATATATATATATATATATATATATATATATATATATATATAAATTTTGTATTACCATGTTAGTATTCGGCTCAACACAGGCCATGCCTAAAGAGCCGTAATACGTATAATAAATGTGTATATGAAATGAATATGTATGTTTATTGAATGTATCTATGTATTATGAAAATAAATAAATAAATAAATTCTACAAAGTCAATGCTAAAAATCAATGAAAAAACATTGAATAATTAATATTTGTCGCTATCCATTTTAGACCCCACCTACTTTGAGCCTACAACATTATCTCGACTTATTTTGACTTACATCCTTAGTGCATGTTAGACCTCGGCCTTTAGTGCATGTTTTTATGTAAACCTTAGCGCATGTTAGTCCTCGGATCGACCAAAAACGTATGTTATCAATATTTTGTATAGTTGTAAGTGTGTGAATAGTGCTAAATGTAGTAGTGATTTGTTGTTTGTTTTAGAATTTTACTCGTCCGTCTATATAGTGTAATGGTTAGCACGCTAGGCTACCATGCTGGAGGTCCTGGGTTCGATTCCCAAGAGGGTCGAAATGAATATTAGTGAGTTTTTAGTCTAATATGTATTAATATGACAATGATTAAAGAAAACACTTGTTTTTTACTCAAGTGTTAAAAAACAAGTGTTTTCTTTAATCATTGTAACATGTCTTACCACAATGTTAGTGCCGAAACAATAAATAAAATATTAATATGACACTGGTACTGGTACCTAAAGCGCAAGGCGATCACCTATCCTTCGTGTGTTTAACGATCAAGATAACACTGATTCTATACAATGCAGTGCCCTATGTACCATTGGGTGCAGATAAGGATTGGAAAAAGAAGTGATGTGTAGTATTATTTGCATGCTGGTGTAGTGATTGTCCTAACGAAGAGACGGGTACATCTCGAAACCAGTAAACAAAACATCGGTGAGTACAATATAACATTTTATGAAAAAAATTATAAAATATTTAAACTACCAAGTTAATGCTATAACATAAAAATAAAAATAATAAAAACACGTTACTAGAAATATGTAATTATTTAATATATATTTAGGTACAATAAAATTAATTTAAATGAAGTAAATATAAATTAATGTTTCTACCTTTCTAGCAGTTCCAACATTTAATATTTTATGAACAGAGAAATAATAATATAACCTGCACTTGTAGAATACAAAAAAAAAAATTTTAGTCAAAAATGATTAACTACGTACTTACGATTGAATTCTAAGAAAGTACTTCAAAAATAAATCATTTCACCGTCGGGTCTTATTGTTTGAAAATTAAATTGGTAAATATTATAGTGCTTACCATTATTTTCAAAGGAACTGTAAATAGGTATAAGTACTTTAAAAGTCATTATCCCATTCATGATAAACAAGCAGAGGGTACATCGCAAAACTTAGGTACAAAGATATAAATTCCTGAAAACACATTCTATTTATTTTATTTAAATAAAGACACTTGAAATTACAAATAAATTTTCATAATGATAAATTTTCATATGGATTATAGATCTTACTACACTATATTCAAATGGAGTAAGCTATGTCCACAAATTTCTTAACCCGATGGTTGCCAGAGACGAGATATCTCGGCAAATGGCGGAGTGCCCGTATGGCCAGAGACGAGATATCTCGTCAGTACTTTTGGTGACGTATTACTCCGCAGTTTTAACTCATATTGACAATCTGTCAAAAACGGAACATACATTGCCATCAGTTGAAGTTGTCACAAAATATTTTATAAAGTTTTTAAATACTTTTAAGTGATTTATCGGTATCACTTTCAGCTGACAGTTGACAGATGTCATTAGGGCTACCACTCAAACCACTTGAAATATTGATTATTTTAATCGATTGTTTTGAACGCCAGGGGTTTTTATTTTGCTCAATTTTTTTGTGTTTTTCTTATTATTTTAAAATATTCCATTGATAAATAATAGTTGTGTGTTAATATTAAATTTAATAAAAACTTGCGTGTGCGACTTAGTGTGACAACCCTGAAAATTTGAAACTGGTTTAACTTCAAGAATAAAACTCTAACAATCGATGCGGGATATAATATTTGGTAAGTAAATTATAATTCAATAAAAACAACAAAAAAAAATTTCTTTAGACAACTTTTTTTTTTCAAAAAAATACTTGGCCTGTTGAGCACTGCGGCGTAATTTATTTGCGGCTATGAAAAGGTTAAGGAGATATTCGTAAACATAGAATTCATTCACCGGGCGACCAGCGGAGAGGTCACCTGTACTTTAGAAAATACTTTACACTGTACGTTAGAAGATTAAAGATTTGAACAAACGAACATATGCATTTGAATTTATAAAGATGTTTTATTTTTTATTTTAATTATTCTATCAAATAACTCATTTTATTTAAAGTCTAGCATTCGTTTTATTGTTTTAAATTTATATTTCTAAAGATTTGAAAAATAAATACTTATTTTTAGAAAAAAATTAAATATTAAAGATTATGAGGAATAATTCAAATAAAACATTGCAGCAAATGTTTTCATGTTATAATTTGGCAAGTTTTTGCATGTGCACTCAATGCATTTTTCAGTACTAAATCAACTGAGATAGCAAAATTAATGCTTACTTCAAAAGGTATAAAAGATATAATGGTGTCAACTGATTTGCTGTGTTCATTAAACGACATTTTAATAAAGTGGTTTCGTTCTAGTATGAAATTCTCGATTGTGAGTCGACAACCTGTTTGAAAAATTTTATTGAGAAGGTAGAATATACCTATATAAAATACTATCTGGTAATTCAATTTCAGTCGCTATCCATTCGTCGCAGGTAGAGGACGTTCGTTTAATCCGGTCATTTTGACGTTTCAGGGACAAGGCGTATTTTGATTGTACGTCTGTTTTTTCAGTGACTTGTGATTTCGAAACCATAACAAACAAACAGTTTATGTATTGAAAGTGATATTCGGAGAAAGAACTGTCTAAAATGTTTAACGGAGTCGTTTTAATTTGTTTTGCTGTTTTGGTAAGTAGATATTTAGCCTTCAAATTTTGTTGATTTTTGTTTATTTTTAATATTTTATGTCCATTTATTACATCTTAAATATTATAAAAGAAAAATCGACTTATTTATGACGTTTAGTTTGTTTTCGTTAATGCTCACAAACTTCAGCGTGATGGCATTTCATACAATCGTTGATATACAAATAGACGAGGAATAATATCAAACAAAGTTAAATTTAAATATTTTGTTTATATATGGTTTATAGTTATTATTCTTAAGACTGGAAAATAATTTATTTCAAATATTTTTATTTAAACGTAGAATTCAAATATTATTGAAATATTATACATACTTTTATGATTTTTTATCAATCTTGAATATAATACGGTTAAACTTTCATAAAACGAACAACTATTAAGCGAAATATTCCCCGTAATAAATATATTCTTTATAACAAATATAAATTTCTATATAACTAAGTTCTTTTCTAAGAATCGTTTCCCCTTGTACCGGTAAGGACCTCACCTTACCTTACGACATGAAATTAAAAATGATGTGTCCAATATGACTGCAATTCTGTATAAACTATTTTTACCCAAAAAATTAAATTCTGCAACTAGGGGTGTAGATTTAAAAAAAAAATTATGTTTCATACAAGTAATTATTTAAAATAACAATGGACTCGTATCTGTAGCACTAGTATGATCGCCCTGTTTTCATGCAAGTAACGATCAAGATGACGCTGCGCAGTAAGATGCAATGCGCTATACACCGTTCGGTGCAGATAAGGGTAAAAAAGTATATATAGCTGTTTGGAATATGAAAATAAATCATTGGAAAAGAGGCAAAACAAATATTTTAAAAATAAGCAGTCTTGGAAATATTTTTTTTGTAAATGCGAAAATAACGACGGTATATTGTTTGTTCTAAGGTGAGATAATTTTTAACGATCTAAAACTCTGCTTAAATTATTATGCAACCAAACCATTTGATGCGCTATTTGTTTTTTGTACAATATGTCTTTTTTATTATTTAAATTACCCAATGATATTCCTAATTTTGCTAACGACAAAATAATATATGAATATCATATTCATTATGCATTTCAGCATAACAATGTCATCAAAACGAATTTGCTTGTAAATACTACAACCAGAAATATTAAGTTCATAAAATTTATTGAGGAAGCGATCAACTTGAAGCACGTTAATTATATAGACGTACCTAATGATCAATTAATTATAATTATTTGCATATTTATGATATCTTGGAAATTGTTTAAATAAAACAATGAAATTCACCATGTGGTCGTAACATGTAACTACTGATCGCTTCCAAAAAAGCTTAATAGAAATATGAGTACCATATATGTATAAATAATAAATATACATATATTCATGTACATATATTCCGCCTCCGATGTGTAATGGTTAGCACGCTCGGCTACCGTTCTGGAGGTCCCGGGTTCGATTCCCAGGGGAGGGGGTCAAATAAATATAAGTGATTTTATCACTGTTATATTTATTTACCCTGGACTGGTACCTGGAGCGTAGGGCTGATCATCTTTCCTTCATGTGTAAATGATCAAGATAACACTGCTTTTATATGAAGCAGTGCCCTATGCACCATTGGGGTGTGGATAAGGGTTTTATTGTTATATATATATATATATATATATATATATATATATATATATATATATATATATATATATATATATATATATATATATATATATATATATATAACAATAAAACCCTTATCCACACCCCAATGGTGCATAGGGCACTGCTTCATATAAAAGCAGTGTTATCGCTATTTGTTTTTTGTACAATATGTATATATATATATATATATATATATATATATATATATATATATATATATATATATATATATATATATATATATATATATATATATATATATATATATATATATATATATATATATATATATATATATATATATATATATATATATATATATATATATATATATATATATATATATATATATATATATATATATATGTATAAACAATCACGTATCCTATCTACGCCTACTCACCTAACTATGAATTCAATTCATACAAATTGAGGGGAGGGGTGTCCATTAAAGCCGACAGTCCGTTATATGCAAATAGGTTTGAAATAAATAAAACAAACTTTTTCTCGGAAATATAAACACAGCATTAAGATATAAATAAACAAAACAAACAAAATTTTATTTACTATACATGTTGTCTTCGGACACTCATCGTGAAGTGACGTTGCTGTTTAATCGCTCTTGCTTTCAGTAATCCAGCTTTAAAAAGGGAATCAAATTCAGTTTGCACTTTTGAAGTTTGTTGTTTTATTATTTTATTTTCTATCAACTCTCTTAAATTACGGAAAGACGTACAACATTTATTGTATTTGAACTCTCAAATTACTCTTTTCAAGTTTAGAACGTATCTATCCCTAAACAAGAAAACGCTCTTGCCGAAAACTGTTCGAATTATGGTACTAATTTTTTTTTTTAAATTGTTGTTCACAGTGTTATTTTCAATCAACGAAGGTAATTACTGTGTTATTACTTACCAAGATACATTTCTGGAAATGGATTTATGATATACCACGTTAACCTTTTTTTACCACTTTTTAAAGTATTTTTAACCACTTTTACAAAAGTTTATATTTAAAAATATCATTTAAGTTCTAGCCATTTCACTCCTGTTCACCTTTTAGTACCTAGTGAGAACCTTTTTTATCAGTAATTTTGTGATAATGATTACACAGAAGGGAGTGTATTATACATAATCCTTCCGCGTACTAGACCATTGTTTAATAGTATTTTTTCTAACACATTTCTATGAATTCTCGACGATGTAATTTTACTATGCGCACATTCCAATGCAGGAGGTACCCCAATAATTTGATGTGGCGTTTCGTTAGTTGTAAATTACACATATAAAGAAAGAAAAAAACGATAATTACACGTTGAAACTAAATTAATATACTCGGAACACCAATTTCAATGCAAAAAAATCACAGAAGGAAAACGATCTAATCGTTATGTCTTTTTTACATTACTTTGACATCTCAACGTGATGAAGAAGAATATGGAAGTCTGGGCATTTACAGGGCTTACGGCCGTCATACTCTAGTACAAGTGATAACTATACACACGTGTAACATTCACCAATTCTACCCATGATTGACAACCACGCTACTCAAATTCTTGAATCTTCTAGACGTATTGAACAAACTCGAAACACAGTATCAAGAAGTTTCGAGAATTTAAGTAGTGTTGTTGTCGATCATGGGTAGAGTTCGTGAATGTTACACTTATGTTAAGTGATTACTTAAACCAGCCTATGATGGTCGTAAGCCTTGTAAATGCCCAGACTAATGTATTCTTCTTCATCTATCTTCAGATATCAAAAATAATGTCAAAAATAACTCCTAATTGGAGATAATCCAGATTTGTGAAGTAGTATTTAATGTTGTAAACATACACACTCAAAATGTTGTAAATGATATATTTTTACGGAGGCCTTATACATAGTGCACTAAGCACCTTGAAATGTTTATATGGACTAATATGGTAGACCGTAATACTAGAATGGCAATTTATCATGACATAAGTGGCCTTTGACATATTAAGGAGTGTCACTAAGTGACAATTATGGGTGTCAGTGTGATTTTTTCCTTCGAGTACCATGTGGCGGACAAAATAAAATTAACTATAATTTCATTACAATGCATTTGGACAATAGTAGCGTTCCTGGTCTTCGATTGAATACTGATGTTAACGCTTTAACGTTGTAATGTGGATAACACGAATTTAAAAATTAATTTGATAATTTAACGATGAACTCTCGGCAGGACGACCACTGCTGACAATTCGTCGGCAGCTCTCGTCTTAACTTCGGGACGCAGACCTGACTTGGGAGGTGTAAGGGAGCTGGTAGCCGACATAAAAGCATGGAGGCATTTTCGGGACTCCATATACTCCACAAAGGGAGCGGATATCGTTGAACTAACTAATGTGAATAAAAATATCTTTACTTTTTTTCGGTAAAAAAACAAAGCATCATTTTCAATATTATTAACTTTTGTGTAACGTCCAGCATTCTCCCAATTCAACATTCATGTGATATTATTTTTTTTTAAATAAATGAAGGTGCACTATTATTGGATTTCATTCGTACGTTAGTTGTTATTTTAAAAGATGTGGAATTCAGGCCTTCAGTTGAGAATTTGTGAAGTATATAGCTTTTTCCAATGGAACATGGGTGAGAATCATTCGAAATTATTTCACATATATATTCCAGAATATGTTCTATATCCCAACAAAAGAGGCATATTTTTAATTTAGTACACCCGCAACAGGGTAGAAAGTGTTTTTTTTTTAATATGCTAAATATTTTTCAAATGGAGACAAAACATTCAGGTTTTACCTAAAAAGAACTGTTGCACAGTAAAAAGTTCAATAAGTGGCTTGATATTTATTTTCAATACATTTTATTATATTTTTAACCTTTAAAAACGAACTCCTGAAAAAACAAGTTTTTTTATATATGAGTGAATATATATAAAGGAGTGAGCTATATGGGCAGGTTGCAGGGGAATCAGAATTCCCTTTTTTTAAGGACATTCATTTGATTGGTTAAACGTTTGACATACTTATAATATGGTACTAATAAATTCAGTTCATCATAAGAATATCTTTTGAAAGAAGGTGAAGTGTCAGAAAAGAGAAAGCAAAGAGTGAAATGTAAAAACACACATTATAATAATATTATTATTTTTTGTTGGTTTATTGCGTTTCTCCACGTAAGATTATAATTTTTGTAAATACTAAATACCAATAAAGCCTTCAAGTTCTTATCTACCTACCGCCGATTATTTTTGTTTATTTTCTCTTAATGTCAATACAAAATATGCTTTCCAAATTCTTATAGAACCTACTTTGCACGATTTTCTGTACACAATATAATATAATGAAATAGTGTTCTTTATCTTTATAAAATAAAACAACTTTGTTTTAACCACTTTTTATTGGTACACTTTTTCTAACCGGTTTCAACAAGGACCTTGTCATCATCAGGGTTTATGTACTAATTCTAAAACATTGAAATACTCATAGTTAGGTTATAGATAATTACCCTTCTTTTACGATACCAAAAACTTCCACGCACTCCGTCTGTACGTAAGTTTTTCTCTATCTTCCTCTACATGTACTCCTTTTTCTAATTACATTCGCCTCATAAATTTGTTTTACCATTCATTCCCCACTTATTCATTCTACATGTCCAAACCATCTCAACACGCCCTTCTTTATATTTTTATATTTTTACATACCTACTGGAAAACGCCAAAAACATGATATTTTTTTCATATAACTTGTAATTTGTACAATTATTTTTATTTACAACATTTTGAGTTTGTCCAAATAGTTGACTCCTAAGTCGAGAACACTCGAATTTGTGAACAAGTATTAAAACACATTCAAAATGTTGAAAACATTATTTGTATTCAATGTATGCTCCGTCATAGATAAGATGCTCTTTACGGATAATAGAAGATTTATTTTAAAACCCTTCATAGATGCTTTTCGAGTAAAAATAACAAACAATTCCATATAGTGTCTATAGCATTTGCCGTGATTCGTCATAAATTACTTATTGCAACAAAAATAAATATGTTTATCTGTTGTATTTTTTTAAAACAAAGTAAGACGGTAATTATTCCGGACTTAAGCATTTATAACGTTATAAAGTCGTTTGGTAGGTATTATATATTACAGGGTTGACCAAATTTTTGATTACTGCAGCGACCTGTTTTTTTTTTTATTATAAGTGGCGGTCTGCCAATATCGTGGGAGTTTATATTCAAACCTGTAGATGGAAGCATCTGTAGCTTCAGAAAATAGTCGTAACAATATGTTACGAGTATTTTCTCTAGTGGTAAAAAAAACAAGTGTTATTGTTTAGATATAATTTAATAATGTCTATGAATGCCGAAACAATGGGCAAAAAATGAGCTTATATTTTAAATAAGAATTATCTGTTATGATAAACTACTTTTTTTTTTTTAAAACGTAATACAAAGAAAAAATACGGTTTCATATCCTAAATTTGTACAATCGATTAATAGTGAGTGGAAGTCCCTCTCGAAGCACAAGAGCTTAGTCTCTTTTTTGGAGAGGCACAACGTGCAACTAGAATGAGATATTTTACAAGTAGAAATGTGTATTTAATCCATTGAAATGTTTTTTTTTACTGACTGAAAACCACACTTCTCAAATTCTTGAATCTTCTTGATAAATTGAACAAACTCGAAACACAGTAAGTATCTAGAAATTTTAAAAATGTAAGTAGTGTGGTTGTTAATTATGGGTATATTTTTTTTATGTTACCATACACTTGTGTTCAGTGACCACTGAAACCAGCCTATGACGGTCGTAAGCCCCGTAAATGCCCATACTTCCATACTCTTTTTCATCCATGCTGAGGTGTCAAAAAAATAATATAAATATTGTCATATTAGCGAACACGCTGGAAACGTAACATTGCATATTTTCAAACTTTTCATATTGTACATATCAGACACGCGGTCGACGCTTTGGCCAACCCTGCTATACATTTGTATAATGATCGAGTAATTATCAGTAGTGTTATATTATACCTAGCTATAATATTAGCACTAATGAACGAGGCGAGTTGTTGCGAAGGTTGTCCCTAAGGTACCGATATACTTGGCGAATCACAGACTGCACTTCCTTGCATTCATTCGCACATCGTTATCCCGTAATCTTCGATGAGGCAGAATTGTTTTTAATTAAATAAAGTGGTTTAATATTAACAAAATCATAGAAATCAAGAAAAAGCACAGAAGTCCAGTACTTTCTTCCGAACGGAAGAAAAAAAACACAATTTCTTACAAATTTTATAAAATATACAATTAATCTTATTTTCAGAAATTAACGGTAACGAATACATTGATCATTAAATATTTATCTGAATAAAAAATCGAATGCAACCAGAAAATACATGAATAAGTAAGTACCTATGTACAATATATAAATAAAAATACTTTTTTTTAATATAAGATCTCCTCGAGTAATTCACCGATTGCTTTAAAACTTTGATAGGTAAAAACATTTTCTTTTTAATTAAAAACAAGTTATTTTTACCTCAATAGCAGCGCTATCTGTTGAAGGTAGCAGCAAGGTTTGCAATATTGATAATTTCTCAAGGCGGACAGCTTCTTGACAGCTACTAAAATATTGTTTACCTACAAGAATTGTGAAATTAAACATATTAGAAATGTTTCTCTTTTCTTTCTATTCCATTAAACAAGACTCACAAGAGTCACAGCAACGCGTTGGCGAGTACAGCTAGTTTTGAATAAAATGATTAGAGCATTGAAGATATTTATTAATTAATTTTTTATGGATCAGCTGTTGGTGTACAGTGTAATGTGACCTTAAGGGGGCATTCGCAAACAAAAAATTCAGAAAACGACCGAATACGCGAGAAGCCAGACTTACCTCGCTACATAATTGTTGTGGAATACATATCGGAATATGGTGAATAAATATTGTGTACAATTTTTTTTAACTTTTCAATAACTCTTTACTATTTAAAACCATTTAAATATTTCGATAAAAAAAAATTTCAATACCAAATTAATAATAATAATAAAAAAACCCTTATCCGCACCCCAATGGTGGATAGGGCACTGTGTCATATAAACGCAGTGTTATCTTGATTGTTTGCACATGAAAGAAGGGTGATCAGCCCTCCGCTTCAGGTACCAGTCCATGGTAATATTGAATAAATATTACAGTGAAAAAAATCACTTATATTTATTTTACCCCCCTTGGGAATCGAATCCGGGACCTCCAGAACGGTAGCCGAGCGTGCTGACCAATAATTACACTACAGAGGCGGACAGTACAATACAAAAACGGTGTTTAATGACAAAAATATCAATTAGGTTAAATGTTACCCGGGTTCAAAGAAAATAAGGTTGCTGGCTATCGAGTATGCCGGCTTAAGGAAAAAGGTAGATGGTGTATATATGAATATATTGTATATATACAGGCATTCAATATTTGTCACTTCGTCTGCCGCTCATAAAATAAAATAAATATTACCATCCTATTTCCAACATTATCTCGCTATTTATGTTCTCGAAAAAACCTGTTTTAGCAGTATTCTCGAACGATAATGATGTATTTCCACTCAGAAAAATGGATTATAACCTACCTACTCAGAATTGAAAAAATGCGTACATGTGAATAAAGTGAAACATAAGAAAAAAAATTGTAAAACAGAGAGAGAGAGAGAGAGAGAGAGAACAATACAAAATTTCCATATTTTTTTAAGTTTATTCAATATTTACAATGTCATTGATTGGTGCTTCAGTTGGTAATACTGATATTGATGGTTTGTGAAAACTAAAATCTGAGGTATACTCGTACGTTTGTGATTCGATATTTTCAAGATAACAAGAATACAACCCATCGCATTAGTTTGATAATGTCACAACAAGGCGAAACAATTGTCACAAATTTTATATATACATATGTGTTTTTAACAATAAAATACAATATGGTACACTCTTAAAACCAGTGTTTGATTTTAACATGTAATATATAAAATGCACCTATTCATTTCGATATTGATTCGTGGGGTTTATTAAAACACAGTGATTAATATTACTCACGCAGTGTGTGGTACATCATCTGTTCACATATAGCGTCTAATATGTATGTATATCTACAACGCACGCATGGGCGACAGCATCATATTCTTTCGTTTAGTATTGTTGTTTATATATCGTTCTCTTTTACTCCACTCCTGTGGCGTCGAAATGTATAGCTGTTTCTCTTTCTCTCTAAGCTATATATTTTTTCACTCTCAAGTAACGAAATGCGCCCAATAAACCTGACACACCTTGAAATTTCACTTACAATACTTAACCAATTATCCATTATAGAATAGCTGCCCATCAAACTTGGCTTCCAATTTGAGTTTAAAAAATAAACACTCATATATCATGTAAACTGACGTGCTCGTATATTAATTTTACTGTGTTTGCGAGGTCCATATTTTTTAGTCCATCCGAAAAATTCGTTTGACGTCATAAGAGTCCGACTTGCAACACAGCGTATTGGTTACCCACAACCTATGACGCATTTACCCTTGCCTACATTAAGCCCTCATATGAGGTCTTAAAAATAGCTTATTTAAAAGTGACGCCAATTTGTTAAAAAGTCCTTATCTTACAAATTTGTCAACTGTAAATTATAACTTGCTTGATTACTCGAAGTAGTTCTACAAAAAATAAATGTAGGGGGAAAACTTATTGTGTTTGCAAACGATGTAACGAAGAATCGTTGTACCAGAGTGTTGTGAAAATTTTCATTCGGGCATATTAAATTTTTATTATTAAGAAAAATAACAAAAATACAACTTATTAAGTTGATTTCATTTCACACGACCAGTTTCAAAAACTACAGATGTTTTCTAAACAAGTCGTGTGTAATGATATAAAACGCAATAAGTGGTATTATACAAGTGTTTTTTTTAAAGTCATCAATATGTCATTTCACAAAGTTAATGCCGAATAAATAAATAACATTTTTAATCTTTTTATTTCAGATATTATAATAATTTGTTCAGTAAATTGTTACAATATTTATATTTATTGCACTGTTTTATCATATTAAAATAAAGAAACAAACTTAATTTTATCATAAAAATATAACTTTCCCATATTATGCTACCACAATTACGGATAACCCTCATATGAGGCCTATTATAAGTAATGTCAGAATTGCGTGTGTTGCCTTTACGGTGAATAGATGGCGCTGCCATTGTTTTTTTTTTTTAACATAACATTAAAAACGCGCGTATTCGAATGCAGCAGTGTGCAAAAAATTCCAACGCACTCGGTGAATTATGCACGTACTTAAATGTAATTTAATATTTTCAACATATTAACATTTCCATTTTTATTTACATCGATATATAAAAAAAACGCGCGTATTAAAATAGAAAAGTTGAAACAATCGTTGAATCAATTTAAGAGACTTGAGATTATGAACAAATGATCATTTACATTTTTTACAACATTTTGAGTGTGTCCAAATACTTGTTCACAAAGCTGGGTTATCAACACTTAGGAGCTATTTTTGCATTGAAATTTTTCAACGCATTTTGGTCTTTTTCAGTGTAAAAGTTATTCCTAAGTGGAAAACCCGAGATTTGTGAACAAGGATTTGAACACATCCAAAATGTTAACAGTCTCCTGTCAAATTTGCATTAACGCAGATACGACAGATAGTCAGAAGAGTGTCGATTTACAGACACATACTCATACACATACATTACGCAATATTCATTCAAGAAAAAATATAATGTAGGCAAAAAATGATTACGTGCTTGGATTACTAGTTCATTGATCAAATCGGGGAAACCCACCGTATCTCGTAAGGCAATGAATGGCCTAGAAATAACATCAGCTAACTCCATCTCCATTTAAAAAATGATCGGAAAAAATATTTTCTACGCTTTTCATTCTCCTGTTTTTAAATGTGTAAAATACTTAAGACCTTCTTCTTCTTTTTCTAGATCCTAAGGATCTGTTTGTGCCTCCGCATGTAGCTCTTGGGATGTTGACTCCCAGCTGTCTTTCCACCTTTTTGGAGGTATGCCTGGGGGTCTGCGTCCTTCAGAGATTCCTTAAAGTGCGAAACGTGGAAGTCTGTCATCTGACATTCTGTTTACATGATCATTCCAGTATCGCCTTCGTTGTCGTCCCCACCTCACGATATCCTCCGTCTTACACATCCTCCGGATGTTAGTATTTCTTACTCGGTCTCGCAATGTTTTTCCAGTTATGGATCGGAGAGTCTCCATCTCGGAGGTTCGAAGTCGAGATTTTGTTCTTGAAGTATCTTAAGACCAATCATATTATTCATGGTACAGTGTCAAATCGTTTAGCGGCAAAATTTGGCAAATACGAAATTCTTATAATAATATGTTATGGGGATCAACGTATTGTCCAAAAATTATCGCTAATGTGATCCCCTTGTTATGTTCATCTGAAAATTTGCATACTTGTAATTATTAATTATTCTATGATTTGATCTGTGTTCTTGCTTGAAAATTATTTTCGTACTATTATGTATAAATTTATTTTATGTTGATTATTTTTATCTACTAATATTTATTTTCCCCTGTTTTTTACCGTTTTCAATCTCCTCTTATATCATTTATTTCTATTACAATTTTATTTGTTAGAGCCAAAATCACTCGTAAAAGAATGGAGGCTTTTTAATAAATAAATTTTAAAAATAATAAAAAAATTGAAATGGAGAAAATGACTTCGTTTCTAGGATCCTCAAGCAGATATAATGTTAGACAGGTACTTTTGTTAATTTGCACTCATTTTTTATATAAAAAAGCACGTGGAGTGATTCATCGTTTGGATAAACCAAGAAACAGTCGTGAGGCTGTGATTTTATATCTACTTGCGTAATTCATCTGTGCGTCAAGCATGATGTTGAGTTCGAGAGCCCGAAACGTAAAATACGTAATCGTCTGAAAATACAGCTCACAAATCTATGACAACAAAACCTTGAACTACACTTAATATAAATAGAAACAATTTTTACATAATGTGTAGTTCAAGGTTTATCCAGGAATTGGATAAAAGTTTAATCTTCATCTTCAGCCATCTCTCCACAGCCTCTTCTATATTTTTCCATGCTTCTCTTCGTTGGGCCGCTCTTGTCGAATTATTGCCGGCGACAGGAATTATATCTTGCTGGATAATATATTCAAAATTAAACACGGTCATTGGATTGAATCTACTTTTATTTACATATTTGTATATGATAATATGAGACGCATTTCGTCTTATTAAAACATTATCAAAAACTGTGTTTGATAATTTCTTAATAAGACGAAACGTGTGTCATATTATCATAATTATGTAAATAAAAGTTGAATTCAATCCAATAAACGTATTTAATTTTGGATATTTTACCCAACAATTCAAAATGGAATTTGTCTGCAGTTAAAATAAATATGGAATTATGTCATCAGTTTATCTTTTTGGGGTCGACTAACTCCCCAATTAATAAAAAAAATACTTGTGTTTTAACTATTGTGGTGTATTTAGTTGTTGTGATTATAGATTGGTTTATAAAAATGAGTAAAAATATACTTGAAAAATTTTAACCAAAAACTATTTCACTATCAAGATGATATTAAATATTCGAGAAAAAATCTCTCTTTTTACCACTCACTCGTACCATCGATATTCTTTTCGCGTCGTCAAGAAAAGGCATCATGCTTACCGCGCAGCTATAAATAAGTAACCTAAAATAAACGTTGATGTTATTTGCCGACTTAAAAATAGAGTTGATTACTTATAACAATTGCGACACGAATAAAAAAAGGTGTTCTCATATCCGTTGAACAGTCAAATTGCTCCATCTGTATTTTCCCTATCTTAATGACTCAGCACTTGGCCCGCTTATTTTTTTTATATTCATATAAATTAATTGGTTTAATTCAGATTTTTTTTAAAGTATAATTTCTTATATAAGGGTAGTCTTAATTCATAGGTATTATAGTATAGCTTACGCCGTTATGCTGAGGGGAAAATTTGTTTGAGTTTTTTTGTCAATAATAAAACACGACAACATTGTGAAGATATAATTTGTTAATTTGGTATTAATTTTATAGAATAACATAATGATAAATGTTTTTAAAAAACACTTGTAAAATACCACTTTCTTGACGTAAATAATGTAAACATGATCAGCTCAATAAACAACAAATGTTCTATAAACTATGCATGTAAATAAACTTTTAGTAAATGTGGCTATCAAAATTTTTATGTTTTAAATATTTAAAAAAGTTTTAAACATAATAACCATGTCCCATTAAAATTAAAAATATATTCATATATATATATATATATATATATATATATATATATATATATATATATATATATATATATATATATATATATATATATATATATATATATATATATATATATATATATATATATATATATATATATATATATATATATATATATATATATATATATATATATATATATATATATATATATATATATATATATATATATATATATATATATATATATATATATATATATATATATATATATATATATATATACATATATATATATATATATATATATATATATATATATATATATATATATATATATATATATATATATATATATATGTATATACTCGTATATATTCTTAATTAAATTTTGACTTTTTTCTGCAAAAAAATATTATTATTAAAATATATTACATTATTCTCAAAATTAATTGGATAATAATGTATTTTTCTACATATGTACATGTATATGTGAGTGATTAGTAGTATCCGGTAGTAATTTGGTCACGTGAAAACATAATATTTGTGAACAATAAATTCAGATATTTCAAATAAATTCAGAATGGTAGGCAATTTGTAATCGAACATATTAAAATCAGTTTTTTCTAGTTGACAATTACAAGGACACGAGTTGAATTAATATTACCTTTTACCGGTCCGAGAGATCCGGTTTAAAGGGCGTGAACTTTTTATGATTACTCCTACAGGATGGATATAACTATATCATTCGGTTTCCTTTTTTAAATTTCTGGAATCTAGTCGGTATAAATGTATTTTAAACATCGCTTTGTTCTGACAAAAAATGGATTATTCAAATGATTTATTTTTCACTTTGTTTAATGTAAACAGACCCTTAAAACCACACATTTTAAACCAATTTGACATTTAACTTTTACTTGGTATATAACTATTTACAATATGTTTATATGATATATGTTGTAACACGTGTTTCAATATATTCAGCGACATTTTTAAATACCGTGCGTGAAACACGTATTTAAGAATTCAGTTCCGCAGAATTAAAAAAAAAGTTAATATTGATGAATTAATAATATTTACTTTATATCCCACGAAGAATAATAAAAAACATCACCTTATCCATTCACATCCTTCATCGTCCCAAAAACGCAACTCTTAATTGTATGCGAGTTTTGTTACATACGATGTTTGATAATGAGGAATTTATCAAAATACACATTTGACTGTGCAAATATAAATATAATATTCGTATTAACCGAGTAAAAGTTACATATAAAATGGATAGATATTTTCGCAAAGTAACTGCCGAGTCAGTGAATGAGATCAGTTTGATATTCTAAACTTTTTTCTCATAATTCAGTGTCACATCGCATAAAAAAGTGATTGTCTTGGCTTTTTTGGGGGAATTTACGCGGTTCTTTACCAGTAGAAATCTTGCGACAGACGGATACAACGACAGGAAGTAAGTTTTCGGCCATAATTATGTAAGGTGATATTGATAACCTTACCTTTTATCTTACCGCAACAATATTTGATAACACAACTATATCACTCCCGAATTTATTTATATTTTCATAATGTCGACCCGAATTTCTCATTTTAATAATTATTAATTGGTTTAGTATGAAAAATATGATTCGATTTTTATTACGGTAATTCCTCTACGTGCAATGGTCAGCACGCTCGGCTACCGTTCTGGAGGTCCCGGGATCGATTCCCAAGGGGGGTAAAATAAATATAAGTGATTTTTTCACTGTCATATTTATTCAATATTACCCTGGACTGGCACCTGAAGCGGACGGCTGATCACCTTCCTTCATGTGTAAAACGATCAAGATAACACTGCGTTTATATGACGCAGTGCCCTATGCACCATTGGGGTGCGGATAAGGGTTTTATTATTATTTATTATTATTAATTCTTTTACTTACGTCATTTCGACATAAGTGAATTCGTACTTGCATGATTGTTTTTTCTTCGTTTCGTTTATTTTTTTCAACAATCGTTTTTTTACATAAATAATAATGTTGATGGGATAGTTATCGTATTAATTTTTACAAGAAAACGCCGAACCAGTTTTTACATTAAAAATGTACTTTAATATTTTGAGTGTGTCCAAATTTTTGTTGACTTTTAAGTGTTGGATTTTACTCCATTAAGGAGTTTTTTATATCAATACATATATTGAAATGATCATCTTAATTAGCCAGCCTATTACAGGTTTAAGGGTTTTTATGCCCATACATCCATATTCTACTTCATTTTTGTTGAGATATCAATTTTAAAAAATCTTTATATACTCTTACTGATTGAAATTGATGGGCATATTTGATTGCAAAAACGAAACACGTGAGCCATGACTCAAATCTAGATGTAATTATTTGTAGAAAAACACGCATTATGGAATTTGAATTAAATACAATAATTCATCGCTTTTCTGACCTACTGTCGTAACTTAACTTACATATTTTCATAACGTTACTCACATCAAAATTTACTTTATTAATACTACACCTGTATCATTCACCGTTTAGAGATATCCAGAATTAGGAAAAACATATGTTATTTAAGTAAATAAATAAATAAATATTATTTTTTGACATCTCATCAAGATGAAGAAGAATCTGGAAGTCTGGGCATTTACGGGGCTGACGACCATCATAGGCTGGTTTAAGTAATCACTTTACACACGTGTAACATTCACCAATTCTACCCATTATTGACAACCACACTACTCAAATTCTTGGAAGTTCTATATTTATATATGAACCAATTTTGAAACATTAATCTTGAATCACTAGAACTTCACTAGATACATCTATCGGGGGTCGTCAGCCCCGTTAATGCCCAGATTTCTATATTCTTCTTCATCTTTGGTGAGATGTCAAAAAATAATATGAAAATAACTCCTGTAATTGGAGATAATCCAGATTTTGTGAACAAGTATTTGGACACACTCAAAATGTTGGAAATAAATTAATATAAACATTAATTTTCCTTATTTACTCTATATCAATAAACAAAGAGTTTTTTTTAAATGACCAGTCTTGAGTGCATATTTTACATTTCAGATCAAACAAAAAAAATACAAAGTCCGGAGAGCAATTCCTTATATGTACTTTACGAGCCTTTATTATTCCTTTTATGTGCTATAAACAATTATAACATTAAATATATTATTCCTATTGCACTCTTATAAATTGATTGATTTATTTTAAGTCGCAAGGTCATTAAACCACGACCGTAGGAAAACCCATGAAAAACAGCATTTTTTTCACAAAAGAATCTTAGAAAATCCCTTAACAAGCATGTCTAATTTGAATGACCAAAATACCAGTATAACGGGTAATGTTTCGCTATCTAAAACCAGTGTTTCTTAACCTTTTATAAATATATTTTTAAATATTTTATTGTAATACAACTTGTGTGTAATAACATCAAAGTAATTCAGCGGGTTATATGCTCCAATAAAACACAAATCGTACTGTGAGCGAAAACATAATCGAAAATCTTGAACAAAAATCAAAATGAGTTTTTTATATAGTCTCCAAAACCGCAACGTCCCTTATGTTGCAGTGTACCAGCTATGTACTTGTGTAGATATGTATGTACATGGCAGGAAACATACTCCCGGAATTAATAAATTATTTCATTTATTCATTGTATTTAGTAATAATAATAAAATTTTGTTCCGGTATAACTAAGCAGTGTGAGAAATACTTAGTCAAGCATATTTTGTTAACAACACATTTTATTTACTCTAGAAAATTTGAAACTCCTAATATATGTAGGAGATCCTAATTTTTTTTGTATGGTTGTCAATTATGGGTAGAATGATGAATATTTCACGTGTGTAAAGTGATCACTTAACCAGCCTATGAAACATCATAGCCCTGTAAATAACCAAACTTGCATGTGTTTATTTACCTATGTTGAGATATCAAGATAATTTACTCCTAAGTGGACAATCCCAGATTTTTTAACAAAGATTTAAACACACTCAAATTATCGTAGTTGACTTAGTATTTACTTACTTAATTTGAAAAAAAAATCATTTCTTATTGAATGCAAAGCAATTGAAATAAAATCATTTTAATTTTAATTACTGCTTGCCTAAAAAATTACACAAAGAAAATGGTCTTAAATGGTTCCATATACGTATTTTATAAAATGTTAACATATAAAATTATTCTACGGAGAAAAACTTGTACAATAATTGTGTCTCGCTGATGTTTTCCGCTGAACAGTTTTGAGTATATTTTGTATGTTAAAAGCATTGATAACTTTTTGGTATGGTAATAAAACACTCTTCTTATGATCCATTGTTTACATTGTGTAATACCACTTTTATAAAAACTTATTTGTGACTCCCGGTTTTAGAAAATTATTCCATCATCAGGTCATTAAAATAAAATTATTACGATTTCACATTTGTATGAAAATAAACTCTTTTTTTTAATGATGAAATTTTTTTATGTACCTATAGTCTTTTTGTCCGCCTCCGTAGTGTAATGGTCAGCACGCTCGGCTACCGTTATGGAGGTCCCGGGTTTGATTCCCAGGGGGGTTCAAATAAATATAAGTGATTTTTTCATTGTAATATTTATTAAATATTACCCTGGACTGGTACCTGAAGCGGAGGGCTGATCACCTTTCCTTCGTATGTAAACGATCAAGATAACACTGTGTTCATATGAAGCAGTGCCCTATGCACCATTGGGGTGCGGATGAGGGTTTTTTATTTTATTATATTCTTTACCCACCGATTGAGAATCACTGGGCTCCTAAAGAGTCTAGACACTGAATCCATTTGCATTATAAAATCCAGGAGCCATTCTTTTATAGTTATTGAGTGTTGTTTTTACCTGATATTAATTTAAAGTATTTGTGTTTTCCAGGTATGTTTATGAAAGCCTTGAAATATTTACTATTTACATATTTAAAAGCATCTAATGATTCTTAAGTGGAAACACAGAGCAGGTTTTAGTAAATTAAGAAAACCAAATAGTTAATTGATTTTAAATTACAAAATTTGTCTAATAATTACTGTTAATCATTGAAATACATACATGTATGTGTTCAAACCGTCACACTTTTTTTGAAATATTTATCATAAATCAGAGTTGAAAATAAAAATTATTTAACTGACTAACAATCACGCTGCTTCCCTCAGGGGTAAGCAGTGTGAATAGAACGCCACACCAACGAGTGTCTTTACAAACAATCTTCGCCTCAACCACATTCATGCATCTCATCCGTACCTGCCGATTATTTCGACTTCTGACCTGATCAAGTTCAAGTTTTTGAAATACTTGATAATGCCAACGCTGGGAACAGAGTGAATGGTGCACTTAAATCAGTTTTAGCAAATAAAAATCTATCAGCGGAAGCTAAACTGGCAGTACACAATGGAGTTCTGGTTCCAACCCTTATGTATGGAAGCGAAGCATGGAGTTGGCAAAAGAAGGATGACAGCAGACTGAATGCAATCGAAATGCGATCCCTCAGACGAATGTGTGGCAAAACGATGTTTGATAGATGTTCGAATGATGAAATAAGGAAAGAATGTAAGGCTGAGATAAGCATTATCGATAAAATTAAGAAAGGTGTGTTGAGATGGTTTGGACATGTGGAGCGTATGAGTGAAAAAAGAACTGTTAAACAAATTTATGAGGCGAATGTAGTTGGAAAAAGAAGCAGAGGACGACCGAGGAAAACTTGGCACAATCAGGTATGTCAAATACTTGAAAGCGGCCGGGTCAGGAGTCGTAATAATCGTCGGGTATGTATGAGGAGATGCATGAATGTAGAAGAGGTAAAGAATGTTTGCAGAGACAGAGTGGTGTGGCGTTCGATTCTCTCTGCCTACCCCTGCGGGGAAGCGGCGTGATGGTTAGTTAGTTAGTTAGTTCATTTCTTGGTAGTCGTCTGCCACTATTTCCAATTACGTTCGCCACATAAATTTGTTTTGCTGTTCTTTCCTCACTTACTCGCTCCACATGTCCAAACCATCTCAACGCATTATTCTTTATTTTATCGATAGTGCTTACCTCAGCCTTGCATTGATTCCATATTTCACTATTCGAATTAGGTATATAGATGTTACACGTGTTCGAAGCGAATTAGTAAATAAATTTAAAAACAAAAGGCCAAAAAACATAAGTGAAAACGATAATTTGTTTGGCTAACACATTACCGGTTATTTGTATTAAAATAAGACAGTATGTTTGTATTGGCACGTTTTAAATGCAGCGGTAGTGCTAATAACACACTGCATAGGAAAAATTGTTATCTTTCTTCTTCTTCTTTTTGGTGTAGGCCTTGAGGACTATTTTTAAGAGGGATTAACCTTTTTAAAGGGAGGAAGATTAACATTATTAGAGGGAGGACTATTTTTAGAGGGAAGAAGAGCTCTTGGCGGTGGTATGGACATGTGGAGCGAATGGATAGCGAGAGAATGACTAAGAAAATATATGTGGCGAATGTGAGAGGGAAAACAGAACGTGGAAGACCGAAAAAGACTTGGCACGGTCAGATCAATCAGAACCTAAAATCTGGCGGTGTCAAAAGTCTGCGTAATCGGAGAGCATGTATGACTAGATGTATGGATGTGAAGGAGGCGAGGAGTGTATGTCAGGACAGAAGAGTGTGGCGTTCCATCCTCTCTGCCTACCCCTGCGGGGAAATGGCGTGATGGTAGTAGTAGTAGTAGTAGTAGTAGATTAACCTTCTGCGATGTCGATTCTCAGTAGTCAATGTCAACCTTGGGGTTGGTTGTGCAGTGCGATGTGGGGGAGTCTGGATGGTTCCATTCTCCTCACATGGACATACCATAGTCTTCTTCGTTGTCTCCCCACTAAACGACATCTTTGATCTTGCATATTTATCTTATCCTGGTGTTCCTTAATCTCGTAGTCTCTTGCCAGATATTATGCTCCTTGGAGTCTTCATTTCTGACACTTTTAGCGCGTTTTTGATACTGCGGTGTCTGCTCTTCATTCGATCCTATATATCAAAAAGAAGAAGAATATACATGTGTGGGTTTTTACAGGGCTTATTACCTGTCATAGTCTGGTTAAGTTATCACTTAACACACGTGCAACATTCACCAATTCTACCTACGATTGACAACCAGACTACTAAAATTTTTGAACGCCTAAATATATCTATAATCTCATGACCGGGTATATATGAGTTCACAACAGCCATCTTTGTTGGATTGAAGAAGCTTTTATTATGCGGAGACTCTTTTAATTAAATTAACATGCTGAGACATGATTTTAGATTTTTTCAACATGGTTTTTAATTTTTTGTGTAGCTTTTAATTTGACCAGTTATTTTGTTACAACATTTTGAGAGTGTCCAAAGTTTCATATAGTTAAATCATTTTTTCAAACTATGAAAATCTCAGTATAGTGCTGATGATGGATTTCGAAATACGGTTTGGTAAACAAATTTACGATGGCTTTATTATGTAAACAGCTCATATTGTTGTGGGTATTCCTTTTCGAGTCTAGACATTGCCACTTGTGAGAAGCCTCCGTGCAAACGAACACGTATGTTTTTTTACCCGGTTTTGTTCTCCGAGAACTTTTACTTTACTGACATTTTTACGGTTACAATGTCGTCATAATAATATGACACATGTTGAGTTTTACCTTTGAAGGTTCACGTACATATAACCTTAATTCTGACAGATTCCACTTAACTCGAGATACGTAAAGTACGTAAAGTGTGTGTAATCTTGATCGGACAAATAAAGCATCATTGACATCCTCTCATTAGGATTTTTCTCATAAACAAGAAATGTTATTCGTACAATAAGAAAATAACATATCCACGTTTTTTCCACGTTTATTTTATTTTATGAGTGATTAGGTTTTGTATTTACTGACATCATCTGACTGGTAAGCGGCTGTACTATATTCTATATGAAAAATATTTTTTTAAAGGCAGATGTAAATGTATAAGATAAGAATAAAATTTCGATATCGATTGATGGCATGGAATTTCGACATTAAACATGATAATCGATATATAAAATATAATAAAATATAACTCGATGCCTTGAGTTGAACAAATATATGTAAACATTATGTAGATCTACATATAATCTCGTATTTGGGAAAATTTGACATTCTTAGTCAACGATATAAATTTATTACACATAATTTTGTAGTAAAATACAAAGAAGAATATCATTGAATTGAGCTGTTTTGATAAAAATCAAAATAAAAGAATTTGAAGGCACGAACCTGTGGAAAATTTTAAAATATTAGTGTTATCATATGTATTACCTAATTCTGTAGGTAAACGTCTTATTTGATTTTCCCAAAAAACAGGCTATCCGTGAAAATATCGCTATCGGAAATGGTTTATTTTAAATATATTATCAACTAAATACCAACTGACATAATTGAATTGAGCTGTTTTGATAAAAAAAGAAGCATTTGAAGGTATGTACCTGCGGTAAATTGGAAGATAATAATGGCAATGATATTATTTTAAAATACCAATATTTAGTGATATCATATTTATAACCTAATTCTGCAGGTAAACGTCTTATGTGATTTTCCCGACAAACAGGTTATCCATGAAAATACCGCTATCGGAAATGGTTCATTATATATGAAAACTAAATACCAACTAACAACCAAGCCGCTTCTCCACAGGTGTATACAGAAAAAATGCAGCGCCACACCAATCTGTCTTTGCAAACAGTCTCTTCGCCTCTTCCACATTCATGCTTCTGCTCAAGCATACGCGCCGATTACTCCGACTTCTGACCCGACCATGATCGAGTATTTGAAACACTTGATCATGCCTAGTTTTTTTCTAATTCTATTTCCAGCTACATTCGTCTTATAAATTTAAACAAACGCAAAACTCATTATTGCGTACAGCATGCTCATTTACAGTAACTGTCACTAAGTATTTTCAATGCTTTTGATTGAATCGTTGCTTCATAGATTTTCAATATCTTCCCTGCCTCAAAGCAATGTAAAATTTAGTACATTAGAAATATATCTGTTTTTTTTTTCATTTAACATTATATGAAAGTAATGTTAAAGTTAATGTGACAGGAACTGTCAAGAAGCACGCTCTCTGCCACGAGTAATGTTTTTTTTATTGTGTGTATTACTTTTACTTTCAACAGATGGCACTGCCATTGCGGTCAAAAAAGTTTAAAAAATCAATACTCTTAGTGAGATTTAAGATTTCAAACAAACATTTATAAAAATATTTAAAAAAATATATTTTCTAATTCGTTTTATGCTCGTGTCACATCCATATATTCTGTACTTTAATGCGATATTTATATGTACATGAATATGTAAGAAATAACCGCTCTCATTGGTTTTTTTGAAGAATACCCAACCAATATAATATTATATAATGCAAATCGAAAAAAAAATCCAAATATAACCAATCGCTAATATATTAACCACATCGTAATTTTTACATCTCATCCATTTTACTAGTCACAAACACGTTCATTAAATTAATGCGATATTATTGTTTTATTTTGATAAACTATACATATTTTACTCAGTCCGATTAAATGGAAAAGAAAAATAATAGAAGGATACATGTCTAAGCCATAAAAAAATATAAAATCTATGAAGCAACAATGCAATCTAAAACGTTGAAAATGCCAATAAGCTGTC
This sequence comes from Brachycentrus maculatus, assembly GCF_059751285.1. Taxonomy (NCBI): domain Eukaryota; kingdom Metazoa; phylum Arthropoda; class Insecta; order Trichoptera; family Brachycentridae; genus Brachycentrus; species Brachycentrus maculatus. The sequence goes on along the minus strand of NW_028280901.1, from coordinate 133,551 downwards.
AATAAGCATGCCATCCACCATGAGCAATAATTAGTATTACGTTTGTTTAAAGGTATGAGATGAATGTATTTCATAGAATGTAGAACCAGAAGAAGACCAAAGAAACTTGACACGAAAACTAGGATAGACTGAACGCAGTTGAAATGCGATCCCTCAGACGAATCTACGGCAAAACGCTGTATGATAGATGTTCGAATGGTATAAGATATATAATGGAAAAGATGATATAATGGATAAGGTAATGATATAAGGAAAGAATGCAAAGCTAAATCGATAGAATTAAGAAAGATGTATTGATATAGTTCTATCTACCCCTGCAAGGATCGGCGTGAATGTTAGTTAGTTAGAAAAAAAACTTAATAAATTGAAACACTAGGACAAGACATTATATTGCTAAATGAACAAAGGCTTCGTATTATTTTCGTCAGATAAAAAATAATACTTATTATGGGTGGGTGTGGTGCTTTATTCTTTCTGCCTACCCCTGCGGAGAAGCCGCTAGATGGTTAGGTAATTGGTTTATGATTATAATGAATCATTTCCGATAGCGGGATTTTCATGGATAACCTGTTTTTCGGAAAAATCGAATAAGACGTCAACCCGTAGAATCGGTCAATAAATATGATAATACTAAATGTGGGTATTTTAAAATCATTTCATTACCATAATTATTTTCAAACTTACAACGGGTTCATACCTACAAATGCTTTTTTTGACAGCATAGTTTAATTCAATGATATTCTTGTTTGTACTTTACTACAAAATTATGTGTAGTTCATTTATATCGTTGTGGTACAAATTTGTTTTTCGATCGTTGACTTTGAATGTCAAATTTTCCCAAATACGAGATTCTACATATTATAGATCTACATAATGTTTACTATTTTTTTTTGAACTTTAGGCATCGAGTCATATTTTATTACTATCTATTTTTTATTGAAATTCCATAACATAACATTGTAACAGTGTAACATTCACCGTTTCTCACTTTTGACATATTACTATTTCCGTTACATTACAATTAAAACAATCTTTATATGATTATAAAAAAAAATCAATTGAAGCGTGTATGTAACTTTTTTACCGAAAAAACTAAATTAAAGTAGAATTTTCGTATGTTAATAATCTTCTCAATTTATTTTAAATTCCTGACAAAATTATGCATCATATGCGCGTTGCATGTTTTTTTTTGTGGTAACTATCGATTAGTTTTATTTGCATTGCTTTTAAGTAATTACCGGAAACCATTTTTTTTAATTTTTTCAATTGTGTGTTCATGATTAAAGTCCAATAAGTAAGTTGGTAAGTCTGATAAAATTATGCTTATTGAGTAAGTGCTGAATTTAATAACTTTTATTTTACTTTTTATAATGAAAAGAGATCAAATGCAGTATTAGAAGCCGGTCGTCTTATTTATGAAATATATATGTGTATTTGAAATTTCCTTTTTTTAATAATACATATTGAAAACATATTTTTTAAATTTATTTGAACTTCATTCCTTTCAATTACATTTTTTTCAAAACCATATGTTTATTTTGAATAAATATTTTTTTATCAATCCAAAATACGGTGTTTTATGAAGAAAAAAATCAATTACGTCAAATGTTACCAGGGTTCGAAGAAAAGTATAATAAAGTGCGATTTATCGTATATTGGGCTTTAAACACAAACTAGAGGAAATATTTTCACTTGTTTATGTTTATAATATTAGTATAAAACGACTGACTGAGATTTTATGTCTACCGGTTCCGAGACGTACCTGTCTCTTCGTCAGGACAATCATTACTACAGCATGCAAATAATACCACCCTTTACCAACATAGCACCATTTACACACTTAAAACTACACAAAATGTTTAACACATGCGATTTTTGGTCGACCTGAAGACCAACATGCACTTAAGTTTTCTTTTTTTTTTGTTTAACCTTGGCTCGTAATGCATGTCTGTGCTGAAAACTTTAATGCATGTTGGTCTTCGGGTCGACCAAAAATTGCATATGTTAAACATTTTGTATAGTTTTAAGTGTGTAAATGGTGCTACGGAGGTGAAGGGTGGTATTGTTTGCATGCTGTAGTAGTGATTGTCCTGACGAAGAGACGGGTACGTCTCGAAACCGGTAGACATAAAAATCTCGGTGAGTGGTTACATACTAATATATTAATATTTTTGTAAAAAAATAAATAAGTAAAAATGACTAACCACAAAGTAAATGCTTTAAATACTTATAATATTGAGAAATATTTTCATTCTGAAACTGCACTGCAAGATAGAGAAAGTGGAAGATCAAGATGTACGGCTAAGAAAATGGTGTCATTTATCTATAAACAAGTTTAGGGAAAGGAAAAGATGTAAAATCAATAGTTATAAGTGAATTATCAACGGTCAAAGTGGTAACGATTTTAGAAATGAATTTCAATATCTCGCTGCATATGGTTTAAATATTACTTATTTGTGTAAATATTTTCAACAACTTAATTTCGTAAGTACATTTACTGGCCATATACGAAACCTTACTCAGTTTGATTATTATCGTTCTTCTGTCATTTATCCTAATATTGAAACGCTTTTTTTAATAAATCCAATATTGCTCTAAAACTATTAATGATAAATAATTATTGAATAAAAAGAGGTTCGACATTCATAACAGTTATTTACAGTTCAAAGCACCCAAAAATTGTTCACTAAATATATCACTAAGTAATTGTGAAAACTATGAGAAAACAGTTTAAATGGATGAAAACTTATTTTTTAGATAATAATAATAATAAAACAAATAATTTTCTGTAATTCATAAAACAACATTTTTGTACTACTTCAGCAAAGATAATGATATGATCATTAATTTATAATTTATACACGAGTCGGTTTAAATTAAAGGATATAACAGTATGATGGACAACACATTTTTTATAGTTATGCATACGAGTACTACTACTACTACTACTACCATCACGCCGTTTCCCCGCAGGGGTAGGCAGAGAGGATGGAACGCCACACTCTTCTGTCCTGACATACACTCCTAGCCTCCTTCACATCCATAATATGTTGATGTCGTTTAATCTGATTCTTTTTATATTACATATGTTATATCTAACCTTAACTATCTATTTTGAATATCGCAATGGACATTTATGATTACACTTACAAAAATAATCGTCAAAATGTCTTCTGTGTGCAAAACTTAATGCAATATTTAATGAGTGGCATACGGAAATAACATATCATTCTAATATATTAGTCAAAACATAATTGATTTAAGAATTCCCTTTCGAAGTGATACTTCATGGTGTTTATGAATTACCAATAGCACTAATATTAGCACAGCAATATATATGATTCACCATAATCGCTTCCAACTATGAATAACACGCAATAAATGCAAATTATTTTTCTTGGAAATTATATTTTTATTACTTGAAGAAGGCACGCCTCCTTAATACCTTTGTTTGAAATAAATATTATAGAATAGTCGCTTATCATCATAATTGATAAAATTGAAAGAATGAAAGAGAGAATATTTCATTATTGAGAGTGTGATAACATTTTTTGAACTCTTTGATAGCACTTTAAAAATAAAATTAATTGAAAAACCAACACATTAAAACAACAAAACAGAATTTACACGTTTCCTCGTAACTTTTATGTAAGCTACATTTAAGCAGAAACCATAAATATATAATTATGCTACGGGTATCAATCATCAAACCATTTATATTTTTTAAACATACAGTTTTTTTTATTATGAAATGCGACCTCACAGTTTAAAAATTAGATAACACCTCTTTTTTAGTGTTTTGATGTATACACCATATAATTTCGAGAACTATAGATGTTCTCATCAACAGGTGAAAATAAAAACTGTTGGTTTTTCACCTCTTGATAAAAATATGTGTAGTTCTCGTTACTTGTCAGGTTAAGATAAAAAAAATAAAGTGGTCTTATACCAGTGTTTATGTTATATTTAAATCATCATGTTATTTTATTTTACAAAGTTAATGCCAAATCAATAAATAATAAAATTCATCTCTACAACATCGACATAAACTACATTTTGTTTACTTTTTGTTCTATTTTGTCTACAATAAAATATTTTGTGGTGAGCCAATATTTGAAACCTTACTGAAGGTATTAACTAACATAAACAATCATTTGTTTTTTAAATATAATTTTTAACTGTTATCATGCTCTTTTGAATAAAATTTTCATTGTAGCCTTTTTTCACAGTGAATTTTCGGTAGGACTTTATATGTCTTTGAGATTTTTTTTTAAATGTTCCGTTTTTAGTCTGTTCTTCCAAAACCCTAAAATTAATTAGTGAAAAGAGCTTTGGGTAATCTACATAATTATTAAAGATTTATCTTGCGGTAGTTGCCATCTTAAATTATGCATATTTTTAACATAAGGATGAAAATGGTAGAAACCAAACATTTAGGAAATATAATCCTTATGAAAAAATATCTGTGTTCAATATTACTCCAAGTAATTTTATTACATTGTATTGTTACTGGTCTGTACTACCGGAACCCTAAAATAAATTATTAGTGATGAGAGCTTTGGAAAATCTGCATAATTATTAAAGATTTATGTTGTGGTAGCTGCCATCTTGAATTGTCTATATTTTCAACTGTAGGTTGAAAATGGTGAAACTTGTAGGAAATATAACCTTTCTAAAAAACTCTCTTAGTTAAATATTTTTCGAAGTAATTTATTACATTGTATTTTCTCGATAATACAACATTTAATGCTTATTCCTCTTTTTAGGTCTAAGCCGGAATATAAATCTTAGAAAGAAAAAAAACTAAAGTTGGGAAGAATATTGTTTTATGTTGAAAATGGGCGTTATATAAGATGACCGCTAATACAAAAATTTCTCGAAAATCTGTAAGTTGGCTGTCATTGACTCTTTTCCCACGAAGGATTAAAAAGCTTTTTTTAATTAATGAAGCGTGTAAGAGACTTAGGTATCTAACCACTGAAATAATTTATTAAAAACTAGCTGTACCCGGCCTCACCTTGGCTCAGTCTAATACTAGAAAATTTTAATATTTTAACATTTTTTTCAAACCCTTATCCGCATCCCAATGGTGCTTAGGGCACTGTGTCATGTAAACGCAGTGTTATCTTGATCGTTTATACATGAAGGAAAGGTGATCAGCCCTCCGCTTCAGGTACCAGTCCATGGTAATTTTGAATAAATATTACAGTGAAAAAATCACCTATATTTATTTACCCCCCTTGGGAATCGAACCCGGGACCTTCACAACGGTAGCCGAGCGTGCTGACCATTACACTACGGAGGCGGACAATTATTTTAACATAGGTCCAAAAATGTTTTTTACTCACATACCTAAAATATTGGGTTATCTTTTTGGAAGGTTGTAAAAATTTAATTTCTTGTATTTAAATACGATTTAAATTCATTAATTATGAGATGGTTTCAACGACAACAAAAAATTAAGAATTATTTATGCTAAAATATCTACTGAATAATAAAACGAATTGAACACCGCATTCCTAAATTGTTTCATAGAAGTTATGCATACTTTTACAGGATAATTCAACCATAATATTGGTTTCCTTCATTTGCATTAATTTGCATCAATTTTCGGATATATTAATAGTTTACCTTTATTTCCGATTGATTGCGGTTTGCGGTTTGTAAAAATGATTTATTTCCTGTAAATTTTTTTTTTCAAACAAGTATTAAACGTTTTGTAAATAATATACATTGTAAATGTATATAAATACAGATCAAACCAAAAGTATTTTTCTTTTTTTTTTAAAACTGTGTTGTTGCATTAACGTTACTTATAAGTGTACAATAAACACTAAAACATATTTTTTCAAGTATTTTTGTATGCATATGGACCAAAAACTTGTCTCATGACACTTAAGTTGATTTAGGGCTTTGACTACGTTAGTCTACCCTAAAACATACTATTTTTTTCGAGAATAAAGATCAGCCTTGACAACTCATATGTTATATGTCCAATACTTTTTATGAAAAATATATAAAAAATAATTATGAAATATTGCAAAATTAAATAAAGTTAAACTGGTGACATAGTTTTTTTTACTCATCGTAAATATTTCGCTAATTTGTGATTCACCTTTTCGTTGTCATAAACGAATTTACGCTCGTGTTATTTTATAGATTCATATCAAACAAGTATGAAAAATATTTAAAAATAATTATGGTCAACCGCTTTTGTCCGTACGTATGGCATATAATTAAATCTATAGCGGATGTGGCTCAAATTTGACCACAAATCACCTAGTTACGTAGTTAATAATCAAACTATTGTTATCTTTGTATAAAATGCAATGCTGTGAAAAATGAGTCATCTCCTAAAATATATTTGTATAAAATAGCGTTGCTAAAAAATAATATAACCAGAGCGTCGCGATGCGTTGACGCCAAAGGAAAGTTAAATTTTTAACTGCGTACTGAAAATAACTTGAGTACTATTCGATAACAAAATATGTTTTCTAAAGCTTCTCGACAATATGGACTGTTAACCTGTTTAAAATTATACAAATTAAAAGTGAAGAATTCATGTCAATGTTATCTACACTATGTAGTTAATGAGTTATCTAACCATTGTAATTGACCACCAGAACATAAAATATTCTAAATAAATTGTGTTTTTTTTAAACGTCACAAGTACACTTGAAGTCATACAGGGAGCGAATAATATACTCGTATATCTCATTTAAAAAATAAATTGTTTGCTTTGTATGTAATTTTGTACATCATTCATTTTTTAATTGTTTTCTTTTAAATCTTATTTAGATCATACTTGAGGGAAAAATCCGTAGTTTTAATCGTTTTTGAAATACTTTATCTGAATGTTATTTAATGTATCAATTGAAACTAGACTTATGTTATGTATAGTTCTAAGATGTCAAGTAATTTTGTACTATCAACGCTTTTTAAAGGAGTATTTAATCTATTGTGCCATTTTAAATATTTTGAACAAAACTGTACTTAACTCATTAAAAAAAAGTTATTGCAACAGATTTGGATTTAAAAAAATATATAATTGATAAAATGCCGTAGCACTTAGTATTCTTATACTGCCAAACACTTAATTTACATAAAATTCGCTTCCAGAAAAACATACCATATTTTCTCCATTGAAAAGATTAAAGTAAATACAAAAAATTGTCTTGAATATATCAGTTTGAACTTTTTCATTCATTAAAAAACTAACAATAATACGAAGATATTATTTATGCCAATATTTGACTCATTTTTAGAGGATTGCAAAATTCTAACGAAATAATTTGGCAATAGCCATGAACAAATATTTATATAATGATTATGTAAGAACCTACTAAAAATATGTTTTTGCAACAGGCTTCATAATTTATCTCAGTAAATATCATACTCGTCTGAATACATTCTAAAATTTTGGACATATATTTTTATGTTTTAGACATTTTTGAATATTTATAGTATAAAATAATTAATCGTTAGAATAATAACTCATCAAAATCAAATTGATATTTTACAGATGAAAAGTTAAAAGCTGTTTAATCTTAAGTTTCGCACCATATAAACATGGGGTTGTTTACAACAAATATTAGTGAAACCCCTTATTTTAAAATAAATAAAACACGTATGTATCTACATATTTGTTTGGCAGTACCTACCTTTATAATATAGGACATGTCTATTTTATATCTTAACTCATTTTTCAAGTCAATTAATTGAAAACAATAATATGGATATTAGTTAATTATATGGTATATTGGCAAAATAAATTCCCTCGTAATGGAATGAAAATTTACGAAAATCTAAAATAGAAATATTAAAATGACATATCGGCTGTCCAAACTCAAAACACAGTAAGGGACATTTTTTTGTAGTACGTTTTTTTTTGCATTTTTGGACTAAGTAGATTCTACTTAGTCCAAAAATGCAAAAAAAAAGTACCACAAAAACATTGTCCCTTACTGTGTTTTAAGTTTGGACAGCCGATATACGTGTTTGATATTGACTGACAAATTTGGTTAACGGTAACAAAATTGAAGTAAATGAAAATATTTCAAAAACACAAAAAAAAACTTTTATGGTTCCTTCTTGATATCATATGGAACCGGGACATTCTACCATAATTGAATAACCCTTATTCATATAACAGAGTACTAATGAATAAGTGTTATTACTAAAACACAAAGTTACTAAAGCATTATGTTCTTTGTCCAGGTGAATTGAGAATATTTTAGGTCATACCTCAGTATAAAATGAATAAAATTAAAAGTTTATTTTAGCGTAAGTATTTCTCAGGACCCTAGAAGTACCCCCTTAAAAGTTCCTACCCCTCAGGTGTCCATTTTCCCCACACCTCCCGAAATGGTTAAAATGGTTGGAGTTAAAAGAAAACTGTCGAAGGTAAAACTAATCATCTTTTTTACATGCAATATAAATAGTTAGAACCTTAGAATCAAAATGAAATAATTACAGTTCTTTAGGTAATTTAATATGATTATTTTTTTAATTTTACACTTTTGTTTGGAAAATAAAATAAACCACGACTTATTAACGGTTGGGGAAAAGGGAGTAGACACCTGAGAGGTGGAAACTTTTGAAGGGACACTTCTAGAGTCCATAGAAACACTTAGATATGCAAAAACTCAAAACCTATTTTTTTTAAATGAGATTGATGGCGGATTCGTCTGGACTAATATATGAACGTTTTTTCGTCTTTTATCTATGGGCGCACATCAATACTAATGCACTCTATTTTTTTTTCGCTATTAGAACGTAGATCAATTTGGTTTGGCACTGACGATTTATAAGTAGGTAGAATACGCTATATTGATAATTATTATTAGCACCTTTAATATCATGTTTATCAAGGTCATATTATTTATTACCATCAGTTTCGGATAACTATTTATTTTTGCATTCTCTGGATTTCAAATTTAATTCAAAATACTTAAAATAGTCTTACATAATTCTAATGAATCAATATTATTATACTTATCTATCTGCTTCTGTAGTGCAGTGGTACATATCCGTAACCGTTTGTAAATCACGCGTAATATACCATCGGTTACGGATATGAGTTAATAATTAGGGAATTTTGTTATTTATAAGGTTATAATGCATTGTTTGCGTAAACAGTATCTTGAGCACAAATTAAGTATGTTAGGAAATATAATATGATATCTGGTAAATCCGTAACATATATTATAACGGAGATGATATGTGAACGTATGATATCGGGCTTTAAATACGTGTTGTTTATAATGTCACACTGTAATATCCTGATAATAAAAAAAATAAATAAAAAGATTGTGTTCCAATTTCATTCCCTCAGAAAAAAGAATCTGTTAGCACCTGATTCAAAAACTGCAAAATTCTGAAGTACAAGAAATAAAAGTGCTTCTATTCATAATTTTATTTTGCAAATAACAGCTAGTTTAAAGCAATATTTTTTTATGCTGGCTGTACTGGCAAACTTTCCATGCCCCTCTTCTGCCTCGCACAAGTACTTACAAAGTATTAGTGAATCAATTGAAGTATGTATTTGAATTGAAGTATCAATATGTTTTCAACTATGTAGTTTTATAAATAACGGGTACTTGACAGCTATATCATGTTGATGGTGATTTAATGTACCAAAATTATTTAATTACTCAATATTTACAATGCCACTATTTGGCTATATAAAAATACTATTATGTTGTGTTCTTTAATTTTTATTTAAAATAAAGGTTTCCACTAGAAGCCTTCAAATTGTTTTTGATGGTATTAAGTAGGAATAGCTCTTTTTTTGATTTTTTTAATAAATAAAAAAAACGGTTTAATTTCTAGGTTATCAGCACGATGAGTGATTCAAGACCTCAAGATCCAGTATATCCAGTGTACAGACCTTGGATTATACCACAACACAGCTACCATAACAGGAGATCTATCTCCCAAAACTACAGGCCATATTACGCTAGAAACATTGGTGACCCCACGTTAAATACTCGCCTCCACCCTGATAACCAGAACGCCCAAGGTCCTAGGAGTGATGGAGAAAGGGCACTGAGTGGTGGTACTCAAGGGAATCAAAGAAGAACAGAAAATGGGACATCCAAGATATTGACTGGACGCTTGTCCGCTCGAGGTAAGAGAGGTAAAATTCGCATCACTAATATTACAGTAGAAGTTGGTTTATTATAAATCTCATCGGAACAACTATGATGAACAATCAATATTCGAAGCATTTATTCTGTGGTCGAGAGTATTAACCATATTTTAGGTAAGGAAATTCTTTATTTGATTGACATTTCAAATTTTATTTATTATTAATGTATGGATTTATAATTCACTGTTCATATAACAACTGCGCGACTTCACAAAACCAGTTGAACACAGATGCCCTGGCATAGTCTAATTGGCGAAACTGAAATTAGGGAAGAATTAAAATGAAAGAATTACATGAAATTAATCATGAACATAAAGAGTGAACCCACTCTTATGTGGGAATGAGCTATGTTTCTTATGAAATTGAGGACTTAAAAGGATTATCGGTGTCGTATAAGTCGTAGCTAGAATGTAGCTATTTGTAAGTAATTTAATATATCGTAGTCGTACAGGAGAAAGTGACCAACTAACGAAACGTAAAATGTCGAGGAGGGCCATTCAAGTCACTTTTGCGTGGCAAGAAAATAAACATCAATGCAGTTAGTCATTTTTACCAAGTCAATATATTAAACTTCCAAGTTAAAATCCTTTGGGATTTTTTTCAGGGCAATATAAAGCTATTGAGATATCAAATAGTCAATGATCACGTTTTTGTAAAACACTTGGTCACTTTCTTTTGTATGACTACGATATAATAAATTATGCTTAGTATCTACCTCAAAAATATTGTTTATTGTCTATTTATTCGTCTACATAAGAATAAAATTACTCTGTCTATGATTAGTAGTCTATGCTAACCTGTCAGGAAGCTGTCAAAAAGTGGGGTTATTTACATTTGTATCGTAAATAATACATTGGTTGTTTTGACTACTGTATGATCATCCATTCATTACTTTTTATCTCACTTTTTTTCGGTTGATATTTTTTTTTCAAAAAGCTTTTATTGTACTGAGAAAAGATTACACTATAACATTAAATAACAAAAAAACTATGAATATTGAATATTTTTTTCACATCAAAATGTACCTTATGTCAAATCTGATGAATATAGAGGTTCCACTGTAAGCAAGTACACCGTGTTATTATTTTTAATACTTATGTTTTGTTTCTGACATTTCTTGGTGGTACTGCATTTTAATAAAAACAGAAAGTAATAACTATATATTTTAGTTTTTTTCTACTATCTCCTTATTCGACTAGTGGCAGTAATGATGAAACTTAGTCACTGGTTGGAAATAAAAGTTTAAAAAAGTTACATTTATGTTGTTTCATTATATTCTTGATACATACACGAATAAAGTATCAAATCTTATGCAGAGTAAGATGTTCCCATAGTGTTTTAAAATAGTTTTAATCATCAAATAGCAATGATCATCATATCATCTAATAGTAGTGGAATGGCCAGCACGCTCGGCTACCGTTCTGGAGGTCCCGGGTTCGATTCCCAGGGGGGGGGGGTCAATTTTTTTTAGTGATTCTTTCACTCTAATATTTATTTAATATTACCCTGGATCACCTTTCCATCATGTGTTAACAATCAAGATAACACTGTGTTTATACGATGCAGTGCCCTATGCACCATTGGGGTGCGGATAAGGGCTTGAAGAAGAAGAAGAAAAGTAATGAAATGTTTCCAATTCGTTCGGTTTTAGGAACGGAAGAGTCAGACATAGTATTTTTCCCTGGCCCGGCTGGCGATCATCTGAAAGTTCCCACTGTTCTATCCAAATCGCCGTGCGGATCTGGAAAGACCTTCTGCGAGTCGACGGAAAACTACCCCTCCATCTACATTGAAGAAATACTCCGGAACGCCGTAAGTAGCAAATATGAAAACATTCACTAGTGCTGCCCCTATTATTTTATTTATTGTTTCGGCATTTACTTTGTGGTAAGACATGTTGAAATTATTGAAGAACACACTTGTTTTTTTTACCACTTGAATTTGTTAAAGACTAGTTTCGGAAGCTAAGCTTCCATCTTCAGGTCTAAATGTAAATTCACATTTTGAATAGTGTTTTCATTAATAACTTCAACAATATTCCCTATTATTGTTGATAATTCCCTATTATTGGCCACCTCCGTAGTGTAATGGTCAGCACGCTCGGCTACCGTACTGGAGGTTCTGGGTTCGATTCCCAGGGGGGGTCAAATAAATATAAGTGATTTTTTCACTCTAATATTAATTCAATATTACCCCAAGCTGGTACCTGAAGTGGAGGGCTGATCACCTTTCCTTCATATGTAACAAGATAACACTGCATTTATATGATGCAGTTCCCTATGCACCATCGGGTGCGGATGCGAGTTTGATCCTTATTATTTTATTTATTGTTTTCGGCATTTACTTTGTGGTAAGACATTTTGAAATTATTAAAGAAAACACTTGTCTTTTTTACCACTTGAGTTTGTTAAAGACAACTAGTTTCGGAAGCTAAGATTCCATCTTCAGGTCTAAATGTAAATTCACATTTTGAATTGCGTTTTCATTAATGACTTCAATAATTATCCCTATTATTGTTGATAATATCTGAAAAGTGTATTTTTAATAATAAATATCTAAAATAAAGCACCAACACAATTTGCGAGAATTATTGGATAAAATTATCAATACTAATAAAAAAGGTCCGGGAGCTAGCTTCATGCCAAGCTTTTTGCTAAAAAAAATATCATTTAATATTAAAATATCATTTAAATATTCATTACAATACCATCTGTTATCATTTTGACAAATTATATAAATAGGGATCGTAATTACGTAAGCGCAAACATTGTTTCATCTAATTAATTTTAAAAGTTGTAAAAAATATCCATGTAAAAAGGTGCTGGATCGCCTTTCCACCGCATTACATGAAAAAAAGCCTGCTAATAAATATTATCCGGACTTGCCGTAACAAAAATAATTTTTGTTTGCTAGTGTCAAGTTGATGTGAATATTATAGGTAGGCACTTTTTTTTAGAATTGCAGGTATAATTCCACAGTCAGATTACTTTGAAAATAAAGTATATATGTACTTACATACATCCATTTAAGTATTTTTGTTACGAATAAGAAGATAAACAAACGAATTATGTTTGACGTTGTTTGATTAGTGTTTGTGTGAATTATCTTATGATTCTGTTGGTGTATTTGTGTTTTGAGTGTTGTTTAAATGGAACATGCTTTTTTGTGATATGTAAGTAAGTATTGTTTGATCATGTAGTTGACTGAGTGTTATGAATTGCATTTTGTTGAAATACTCTCTGTAGAAGTCTGCATCATGTCTACTTATTTTATTTATTGTTTCGGCATTAACTTTGTGGTAAGACATGTTACAATGATTAAAGAAAACACTTGTTTTTTACCACTTGAGTTTTATTATAGACTACATGTTTCAGAAGTTAAACTTCCATCATTCAGGTCTGTATAATAACAGTTATTATACAGACCTGAATGATGGAAGTTTAACTTCTGAAACATGTAGTCTATAATAAAACTCAAGTGGTAAAAAACAAGTGTTTTCTTTGATCAATGTCTACTATTGCTGGGTAATGCCAAATATTAAACTCTTTTTTCCAAAAATTATATCTAAATCATCAACAGTTTCGTATTCGAAAAAGACACCCATGATTCTAGCGTTCCAAATGTCCATTTCATGGATGTCTTTCGACATTTACTTTGGCATAAAAACAGCAATATGTTTGTCATACAGTTTATCTGAATAATGTATATATAACCTGGAAATCATGAAACTGATGCTTAATATAACTCTGTAATATGTATAATAAAATCAAAATGGTTTTTCCTCACATTTACATATGTATTTTTATCATCATTACTTTTCTTAAATTGACTTATTGGTGTATCAATATAAAAATAATGTATCACATTTTTACCTGAATTTAGGTGAAGGTAGAAATCACTAAATTCTTAACTAATTTGTTTATATTTTTCTAGGACACCAACTTCCAAGACCTCCTCGGAGTTGATGAACTTCAATCAGTTGAAATTGGGCAAAGAATAGATTATGTAACGGATTTTGAACTTTGTCAATCTACTGAACGGGTGAGAATGATTTTTTTTTATATGAGTGGTGTATGATAGATACCTGGCCTTCTTGATTCACTTTGTCTAACATTTTTCTTACTTCTGTATCCTATTTTAACAATAAGATCCCTTCAACCCTTCAAAATAGGCATTATTTTCAGCAATTACCTGATTTGAGGTAAATCTTCTTCTACCAAGCTTTTTTTTATCTTGGTTAATAGAAAATGGTCTCTGGGGGCTAAATGTAGTGAATATGGTAAATGAAGGATCAATTGCCAGTATTAATTCATGAAATTTAGCGACTTTGTTGGAGTTCAGGTGTTTATCATGCAGCCTTTGTATAAATATCAAATTTGATAAATAACAAATTATAAAAGCGTAATGAAAAGAGTAATGTCCAGAAGAAAGAAATATAATAAACTGAAATATCATCCAATATATCCTTGTTTTATAAAGAACACAAAAGGTATCCAGCAGACATAAACAATTTTTTTAAATCCATCTAAACGCCATGTCCATCATCAACTTCATCAATCTGTTGATTCTGAGCCAGTATTAATATATTGGGAAATATGTTCGTATGAAAACTCAGTGAACAACTATTTCGATTAATTAACGATCGCAATTTATTTGTTTCTAGTATGTAATTGTCATGTTGGTATGTATTGTTAATGAGATTTTAACATAAAATACTCAATACACTGTAATTATAAATTGAACATCAAAAATATTGGACCTCATTATTACAACAAAATAAATGATCATTTCTGTGCTTATCAAAATTAGCTTCATATATTTATTGGATGTATTTTTTTAAAATGGCCATGATGTAAAAAAAGTGTATTATGGTTGATAATACACACTTGTACACCATAGTAACATAAGCTGTCATAAATTACCTATTTGAATTATAATATAATGATGAGATATAAAATAAAACAATCTAGTATTAAAGATCAAACAGGAAAATATCTGATTCATGTAAAAAAAAACATACAGCTAATCGTAATTAATGATTTAGAAATAATAAAATTATCAGAAACTACAGTTAACAGTTAGTGGAAAACACTCGGTAGATGGCAGAGTGACGCACACCTTCATATAAAACTGAATATTTTTTGCATTATAACATAAGTATTGAAAATTTTGAAATAAGTTACTTTGCCTCTGTCAACTTACACTTTATAAACTAGACTTTTCTGTACTGAATACTGGATGTTCTTATACCATGATGAAATGCAACATACCCGGTGAAAACCTGTAATTATTTGTAAGTAAAGCTTTTATGTTTGTTATAGGTTGTATTTCCAAAATCAGCTAAAAATAAAGATGACCAATGGTTTTTTGTTGTCAACCAACCTAACTACATGCAGGGGGTGAGAGTGGAACTGTGTCAGTAAGTAATTTTTGTATTTATTTCTTCCTAATATGTACTTAAAGTGTCCCAACAAAGTAACACATGGCAAAGCCAAATGATCTGCTAAGCAGGGGTAAACTCTTGATTTGACCTAGAAACTGCTTTAAAATGAAGAATGTTTAAGATACATGAACAGATCGTACGTACTTGCAATCTTTTAGTGTAACTGAGAAATCACGTAAAAATGAGCATTTTTTTCCGAAACCGGAGCACAAAAAGTTCTGTCTATAATTATATACATATAGAGCGGTCCACAAAATTCAATTAAACCTAAAATACGCTTTTAAATTTTATTATATGTTGCTTTAATGTATGCTGGTTTGCTTTGCGTGGATTTGCTGTATGTAAGTTTATCTTGCTTGGATTTTTAGTGCGTAGGTTTCACTATGCATCTTTGTTATGGAGCCAACACTTACTTCTTCTAATATTTATGTATTAAAATACTTTAAACATAATTTATCCCTTCTAAATTTTGTTTGAAACTAATGAAAACAATAAGACTCCTATTACATCTCTTTTTGCAGTAAACTAGTATGTACTTAACTAGAAATTTGTTTGATTTCAGAAATGAAAATCAACCCTGTGAATTGAGCGAAAACTTTCCAAATGGTTACAACAGCTCGTGCCAGCAGAAATTTATCTACCGCAAAATGTTAGCGCTTAAGGATGGAAGTACCGTTACTGACTTATTCAAACTACCCAGTTGTTGCAGTTGTGTTGTCAGTAATCCTCGAGGCATAGCTTCTAGAAGTGCATTCTCCCCGAACAAAGATAAAACTGCAAATAAGCAAAGTTAATCTGCACATTGCAGTTTCACAAATGCATTGAAAATGACTCCTTAAAGTCATGCTGACGTGATTTTAATTGAGACATTTGATAGTTACGGTCATATAATATTTGAGGTTTTGAAAATTGTATTATGTACTTTATCAAATCAATATTGAATCCTTAAGTGTTTAAGATCACCGAAAAAGATGTTGCATTTATTTGGATAGTGTGATAGAATTGAATCTCAACAATATAATCTATTTCTATTATAATATTACCCGAGGTGAACAGTATTTTCACTGTTGTGGCACGAGTGGAAGCGAGTTATAATATCATTAAACGGACTTCGTTTATCGACCTCTAGTTCAGATAAGGAGATAGTATCATCGGAGGTATAGCATAAGAGATTTGGTGGGGAATCCAGTTCAATTAAGAGAGGTCACATGTACTATTAGTGTGTAGAATATTGTTAAGTGATATTATTTATGATAAAGACGTTGAAGGATGCCAACTTAATATAATTTATTTCTAGGATAGGAGAGGAAAAGTAGTTGCAAGTGCCAAAGTTTTATTTTTTGTTTCTATGAATTCTATAAATTAGTAGGATATCGTAATGACGGTGTATTTTATACGTGAAATCACTTACGCAATAGATTTTTCAAATTAATTTTAGTGTAATGAGAAACTAGCGCTGGAACGAGATGACAAAGGTTGTTAGTGTTAAATGTGTCTTGATATCATTTATATACTTATGCTCCCATTTTATAAGACAAACCAGGAGATAATAAAAACCTATTGAAAACAATGATTTATGTTTTATTTATGTATTTTTTATTCTAACCCATATTGATGCATGTTGTTCGTTCCACAGGACCTATTTCAATAGGAATCTGTCCTAGAAATATGAAAAGTGTATCTGCGTAGAAAGATAACATATCTCTCAATTCATCTTTAAGATAAAACAAGTAAATACAGTAATAGATATTATTAAAAATAGTAATACATACATACAATATGTCATTAAATCAAGAAAAAATAATAACAATTTCACTTAATTTCTTAATTCTGGTTACTTATAATAATAAAATAAATAATTAAACCCTTATCCGCACCCCAGTGGTGCATAGGGCACTGCGTCATATAAACGCAGTGTTATCTTGATCGTTTACATATGAAGGAAAGGTGATCAGCCCTCCGCTTCAGGTACCAGTCCATGGTAATATTGAATAAATATGACAGTGAAAAAATCACTTATATTTATTTTACCCCACTTGGGAATTGAACCCGGGACCTCCAGAACGGTAGCCGAGCGTGCTGACCATTACACTACGGAGGCGGACGAAATTTTTCATACACAACTACAGATAATTAAAAAAAAAAAGTCAATTCGAAATATGAAAAATATGCCACTGGAAATTGGAAATAAAAATACAAAAAGAGAAGAAAAAAACCATTCAAAAGTAATGAGCTATTTTTATGAGAAAATAATTTTTCAGCACTTCAAGTGCAGCATAGCATTTACAACACCTCGAATTATAGGACCCTTGGCAAGTATGTACTTTATCATAAAGCGAAAGTAAATAAAAATATTTTTATTAAATTTTCTTAAAATCCAGGAACAAGTGGTTACAAATGTCGCCATTTCAAATTATTCATTTCTTAAATATTCCATAGATGGTGGTAATGTAATATTATTTAATAACACGTACACTTATGAATACATACATACCTACTTCCTTTTTTGAGTAGCATAAATATACATCATGTTATCATGGATCTTATTCTGACTAGTATTAGCACTTAATGATGCATAGGATACCGAATCAGAATGACATCAAGTGTATAATCTTAAATTTAACTACTTTTTCGTATTTATCGAATATTTTGTGCTAATTATTGTATTTTAAACAGTTTAAAGACAAGTTTACTTATTCTCGTTAATGATTAAAGTAAATATGGAGAATTCAGTAATACATATTTTTATAAAAAGTATTTGGACACCCTACCAATAGATGGCAGTCTGCTGGAACGTCACTTTCATACGAAACTAGATACTTATATACTTAATTATGGATAATATTTTCAAGACAAGCTTAGGCGGTTCTGGACCGCTGTTAAAATATTGTACATATCGCTCACTCCTTTCAAGAACATCATAAATCAAAAATCGTCAATTTTGAGTTGTGCATGTTTTTGGAATGCCCAGAAAATGTACTATATCCCAGCAAAAGAGGCATATTTTTAACTGAATATTTACCCGCTACAGGGCAGAAAATGTTGTTTTTGCATTTTGAAGCAAACGTATTGATTAATTATTTTTTGAAATATACTAAATATTTTTCAAATGGAGAAAAAACCTTCAGGTTTTACCTAAAAAGATGTGTTGCACAGTAAAAAGTTCAATAAGTGGCTTGATATTTATTTTTAATATATTGTGTTATATTTTTAAACATTAAAAACGTTCTCCTGAAAAATCAAGTTTTTTGATTTATGACGTTCTTGAAAGGAGTGAGCGATATTTCCACAGACATTACAAAATATATGATAAATGTGTGCTATCACTTTTATCTAACTAGACTGAACCACATCAACGCAAGGTTAGTGTGATGCAGTCTGGTTAAATGAAAAAGAAAGATTAAAATCATTTGAAATATTTGGAGTGTAGGTATTAAATTTTAAATACTAACATTATTTGACAAAATTTTACATAAAGACACATCGGCGGGTAAGTTTGAGGAGATGCATAAATGTCGAAGAGGAGAAGATTATTTGGCGAAGACATATTTGTGTGGGGTTCTATTCTTTCTGTCTACCCTTGCGGGGAAGCGGCGTGATAGTTAGTAATGATAATTACATTTTTAATTATAATATTACTTTATAAAACCCACTATAGGTATTTACCAAGTAAAATTTAAATTAAAAACGGAATGATATTACCACAAAATGGCTGCCGAATCAATTAATTAAAATAATCATTAAAATTTGTTTCATACTAGAATACTTAAATAACACCTCATTTGTTAAGACAAGTGCAGGGTGTAAAGGCTGAAAAGCAAATTGAAAATGAAGATAATTTTTCTGTAACAAATTGCATCGAATCAATCCAGCTTCCACGTAATTAATAGCAGCGTACCTTCTTCTTCTCTTCTTCAAACCCTTATCCGTACCCCAATGGTGCATAGGGCACTGCATCATATAAACGCAGTGTTATCTTCATCGTTAACACATGAAGGAAAGGTGATCAGCCCTCCGCATAAAGGTATTAGTCCAGGGTAATTTAGAATAAATATTACAGTGAAAAAATCACTTATATTTATTAGACCCCCCCCCTGGGAATCGAACCCAGTGAAAAGTGTCGGGTTGTGGTCCCGTGGTTATTGTCGCGGACTCTTAAATCAGAGTTTCTCGGTTCGACCCGCTGTACCACAATTTGATACCTATTTATAATAATGAACCGCTTGGGCTCTAGTATGAAATTGAAATATTTGTGTAAATAATAAAAAACAAATATTTATCTTAAAATAATAAAAAAAAAAAAAACTTGGGACCTCCACAACGGTAGCCAATCGTACCAATACTATTACATTTTGTGAGGTGATATCGCTCACTCCTTTCAAGAACGTCATAAATAAAAAAACTTGATTTTTCAGGAGAACGTTATTAAAGTTTAAAAATATAACACAATGTATTAAAAATTAATATCAAGCCACTTAGTGAACTTTTTACTGTGCAACAGATCTTTTTAGATAAAACCTGAAGGTTTTGTCTCCATTTGAAAAATATTTAGTATTTAAAAAAATAATAATTAAACAATAATTAAACAATACATTTTCTTCAAAATGCAAAAACATCACTTTCTGCCATGTAGCGGGTAAATATTAAGTTAAAAATATGCCTCTTTTGCTGAGATATAGTACATTTTCTGGGCATTCCGATAACATGCACAACTGAAAATTGACGATTTTTGATTTATGGCGTTCTTGAAAGGAGTGAGCGACATGTCATAATATTTTTTAAATGCTATCAGCTTGCATATTTTATGTTTTATATTTATTATATGTTTGGGTTATACTGAAAAGAAAGTAAAGAGTTATTCTTTCTCTGTCCTTTCACCGTAGTGTTTATTATATTATGCTAAGCTACGTGCTTATCGCAATCACCGCCAGGTTTCGGATGGGCGTATATATTATGTGCATAATATTATAATATAATATATAATTCGTATTATAATTACTCGACCGCCACCGTATTGCAATAGTTAGCATTCGCACTTGGCTATCACTTTTTAAACGGCTATTTTCACCGAATTCCTGAATACTTTAGCTCTAAATGCGAGTGTAGCAATAGGAAAACTAAGTACTTAACCGGTATTAAAATAACGAGTAACGTCTTGATTATCCGTGAAAATCAACAAATTTGCTATCCCATGATTTAGTCCGCCTCCATAGCGTAATGGTCAGTAGGCTCGGCTCCTGAGTTCGATTCCCAGGAGGGGGGTCAAATAAATATAAGTAATTCTTTGACTCTAATATTTATTCAATACCTGCCTGAAGCGGAAGGCTGATCACTTTTCCTTCATGTGTTAATCTTCAAGAAACAATGCGTTTATATGATGCAGTACCGTATGCACCATCAGGTGTGGATAAGGGTTTAGAGAGGAGAATAGGATAATTTATTTAATGATTTTTTTGCTGATATTTTGTGGCACATTTTATAAACTTTTTTTGTTTATTTAATATAGTTACAAAAAATGTTAAAATCATTTGCTTCATATTTGAAATACATATCTTACACAAGTTACGGTGTGCCCCTCCAAAAATTACACTTACAAGCTGTTGTGCTTGGAGACAGACTTCAGAGATTCAACTACAATGCGGTAGTTTATAAAAGTCATTTTTACACAAATTATTATCTAAGTATCAAACGCGGTGGAATACTGATTTACGGAATTTTGATAAATTGGACTTACCCATGATGCATTTTCAGTTCAAGCTCTCGGGAAAAAATCCATCTTGCTCACAAAAAAAAACAAAGATACACGTGTTGTCTTATTTAACAAAAACTTTTATTTTATTTTAAATAGCACTGATAACTGTTTTTTTTATTACGATTACTTGCAATGATGTATAATTTATCAAATAAAATAATTTTATCTTGAATTTTTAAATTAAGTCATTTTATGTAAAGCTTCCTTGGTGTAGTGGGAAAAACACCACGCTGGCACGAAGGATCTACGTTCAATATCAATATTTAGATATTAATTTAAAAAAAAACATATTTAAAAAGTAAATATATTTATCTCACACTAATTAGTACCCAGTATAGAATACGATTCCATTCATTTTAATATTGCATCATACAATATCAACAAGGATTTCAAATATCAAAATTTACATTTAAATATTATCATTCAAAACTATTTCCAAAATATATTAACTAATTAACAAAACGATTTACATTACCTATATCTTTCCACGAATAACAGATAAAATTATGAAAAAACAATAACTACGCAAATTTTGAAAAATCTCTCCAACACACGATTTTTTTCCGATTTATAAATATAATATTAACTTAAAATAATGTTGATTTTTTAATTAAACTTTACAAGAACGTATTAAAACGGAGAATTCAACATTTTATTACCGCTGTAAATAACAAAACTAAATATTACATTTTAAACTGAAATCAAATTCTTTAAAAACAACGCAATAAACATTTTTAGTCACACACTCTATTCAACTGGTAGCACTGCAAATATTATTGTTGCAAGTCTGTTACCGAGGAATCAAATATGTTTATTGTTACCAGGAAGCAGAAATACACAAAATAATAAATAATACAGAGTTGTCACATGAAAAACTTTTTTCCTGAATAAAATGCCATTTTTATAATTTTTAAATTATATATCAATGAGTAAAGTATACCTACTGAAAACAAATACGATTATTTATGAATATCCGACAAAAATTACGGATATATGGTACGTAATTTTTACTGAACCATATCCATTATTCAAGTACCTAGCGATGGTATTTCTTTTATTATGCTCTTTTCCTGATGATCCAATGGTGCATAGGGCACTGTATTAAATGAACTAAGAAATAGTACCTGTCTTTCATTTTAGATGCTGGAAGAGCTAAATAACTAAGCATGTGAATAATTTAACCTGGAAGGCATATCGGATTTAATCAATTTACCTAGTCTACATAATAAATGGAAAAATATAATCTTTGTATTTATAAAAATCAGAAAAATCTAACATTTCATTAATAATTGCAATATTCCTTTTATCAAAAAAACCTTTGACTAAATTGGCGACATATTGCATCAACCCATTTGTTAAAATATAATTAAATAAAATGTTTTATAAATACAGTGTTACAATTTTAAGTTTAATATCAAGTTTCCTGTTATTTTTTTAAGTAATTAAAAATATTGCGTCAGTGTGAAAATGTTTTTATTAATTTTTATTGGTATTATATATTTCTAGTTTTTCAACCCAATGGTGCGGAGGACACTTTATAACCATAATGCGGCATTATCTTTATCGAAAATCTCATAACGTTAGGTAATCAGCCCTCTATTCAATATTCTTGGATATGGCATTGGAATATAAAAAATTAAAAGAGATAGGGATGACAAATTGCTAAAAGTAAGGCGAAAGATAATTGTAGTGGGAAAGTGTTCGAAAAGGAAAATAAAAGCATTAGTAAGGGCACTCGTCGCTGCATATTGTTATACAAATCATACAAATTTTCCACAAATTTATACAAATTATATAACTTATTAAAAATTGTTTTTCTTTTCGCTTTTTTTTACATTTTATCGTAATCTTAAGATGCAGTGTGTAGATTTTTGGAGTTTACATGGCATTTACACAATATAACCATAAAAAACATATCATAATTTACACTCTAATGTATGGAAGTGAAACGCGCAGTTGGCAAAAGAAGGACGAAAGTAGAATGAATGCAGTCGAAAAGCGATCTCTCAGAAGAATGTGCGACAAAACGATGTATGATAGATGTTCGAATAGTGAAATAAGGAAGGAATGCAAAGCTGAGATAAGCATTATCGATAAAATTAAGAAAAGTGTGTTGAGATGTTTTGGACATGTAGAACGAATGAATGAGGAAAGAACGGTAAAACAAATTTATGAGGCGACTGTAATTGGAAAAAGGAGCAGAGGAAGACCGAGAAAAACTTGGCACGATCAGGTATGCCAAATACTTGAAATTGGTCACGTTAGGAGTAATAATCGTCGGGTATTTATGAGGAAATACATAAACGTGGAAGAGGCGAAGAATGTTTGCGAAGACAGAGTGGTGTGGCGTTCTATTCTCTCTGCCTACCCCTGCGTGATGGTTAGTTAGTTAGTAAGTTATATGTATGTATGTTTATAGGTGTCGAAAGAAGGCAGACTTCTTGGCTACATAATATACACGAGTGGACAGGAGTACGCAGCGTCGAGGAGCTGTTTTGGACTGTTTGGGATACCTCACAAGTGATAGTCAACGTCGGAGAGACCCGACACGACACGCAAAGATGAAGAAAAAATTATACACTTTAGGTCCATTTGAAAATAATAGAATTTTCCATGGATGAAAATGCTTTGCGGTCAAGTATTATTATTCAATTAAAAATATATGTAATTCCCATATCATCTATCACGAACAGCAATGATATTTGAAGTAATTTGTTTATTTTTAGATATGCACTGTTTGCATAATTAATAATATTACGCAAACTAAGACATTTTACAATAGGAATCTCATTCCGTTGAATAGTATATTAGTTGCTCGCACGGAGGGCTAATAACTCCAATGCAGATTTTTAGATAATCCATACACAAATGCAGGAAGCCACCGTATATTTTCTGAATTACGTAAATACCTACATTTCGAGGTTAGAAAATTTATGTGTGTTCTTTTGAACATACTTGCATGATATGTTTGGGAAGTAATTACAAATTTTATTGCAGTGGATTACAAATGAAGAAAAAATTATCATAAAGTAATTGAAATTTAATAACCGATAATTAACGGTTAATACGGAAAATTTAAAACATACAAAGTAATATATTTGTTTGTATATATTATAATACATACACATAAATATATTATTTGAGAAAAACGTTTTTGCAGCATTAGACCCTATGGATGATCGCAGAAAATCAGTAAAAGGGATCTTCTTTTATAGATTGATAAACTCATACATTGATTCGCTGGAATTAATAATAAAAATAAAAATAATAATAACATATTTTATTTATTTTTCGAAACATACTACATACATAAGTCATATTTATAATATTGCCGATGAGTAATTTCTATTTCTTATTTTGGGACATGGGATTAAGGTTAACAAGACTGGAACACAAATAATAAAATTACAATTTTTTTTAATAACCAAAACTAATACATTGCAAAATATAAAAACAGGTTTAACAAATAGGCATAAGAAGCAAATTTAAAAGAAATAAATGATACTCGTATGTCATCTTGGACAGATATCTAAAGCGCAATGAATAAGATAACACTACATCGATACAATGCTGTGCCGTATGCGCCATTGGGTGCAGGTATAGATTAAAAAAGAAGTCTTTTTTTGTGATGACATTTTAAACAGATACGAAAAATATGTAATATATTTTAAATATAGATAAAATATAATGATCAGATCAGCACATGTGATCTTCTAATGTAGATTGTTAAACTCATACATTGATTCGCCGGAATTACTGGAATCTATAAGTTTTAGAATTCCTGTCTGATCACCAGGACAACTGACACCCAGGCGCTTCCCACGAGTAGAACAACTCTAAGCAAGGTTTCTTGAATGTTTTCCGCAGATACTTTGTGGTACATTTTATAATATCTTTATAAAATTAATAGACTTTCTTTTCACCACTTTTTTTATTCATATAATTCAACCTACTGGTTTTAACAATATAGTTATCATCAGGGTTTATTTTAAATAAATAAAAAAACATAAAAAAATTTAAAATGCTTTCACCAAAAACTTCCACACACTCCAAAAAAATAAACCCTGATGATGACAATGTATTGTTGAAACAGGTAGGTTGAATTGTATGAATAAAAAAAGTGGTGAAAACAAAGTCTATTAATTTTATAAAGATATTCTAAGCAAGGTTCCTTTATTTATCGGATATCAAAATTTGTCAACGATGAATATTGGAATTTTGATGTTCTACTCGACATTGTCGCAACTGCGAACGCGTACATAATACATAGTAAGTCGATATTTATATCGTGATGTGTCCGAATTTTAACATAATTTGTGTTGGACTTGAGCTTTGATCTTTCCCTTATCCCCTTTTCCTTCCTCCAGCCCATCTTCCAAGTATTTATATTTAACGACATATCGGTCACTCCTTTCAACAACGTCATAAAAAAACGATTTTTCAGGATATCGTTTTTAAAGCTTAAGAATATTATGAAATGTTTTAAGTATGTTTAAAAAAATAATTAAACAATACCATTTCTTCTTATGCAAATTCAAAACAAAACTTTCTGCCCTATAGCGGGTAAATATTAAGTAAAAAATATGCCACTTTTTCTGGAATATAGAACATTTTCTGGGCATTCCGAAAACATGAAAACATGCACACCTGAAAATGGAAGATTTTTTATATATGACGTTGTTGAAATGGGTGAGCGATATGTGAAATTTTCTAAATAGAATGTTACAATTACCAATTTTTTTTGTTACTCATTATTATAAATGTATTTATGTAACCGTTCTGTTAAATATCCAAATGAATAATATAAAAGAAAAAAGAAAAATTAAATAATTGACTTTTTCATATTTGGTTCATCGATTAATAAAAAGATAAAAGTCCAGTTATTTCGTCACCATTTATAATTGGTATTGAAAGTAGAATTATTAAAAGAGCCCATTACTTTAAATATAAAAAACCAAATTGGATATTCAGGTCCTGAAATATATTACAGGATTTCTTCTTGAAAGCAGATCAGCCGGTTATTGGGTAATAGTATTGAGCGAATAAAAAGTGAGAGCATTTTGGTGTGAATATGGCTGTTCTAAATACGTTAACGATGCTTGACTTTGTTTTGCAATAATTACAAACAAAATATTATAACTTGAATATTAGAATATAAGTTGTATTTCTAATTTAATGTAAAAGAATAATTTTTATACTACATTTTGAGTGTGTCCAAATACTTGTTCACAAATCTGGATTATCTTCTATTAAAGGAGTTATTTTTCTGTCGTTTCTCATTATGTGATTATAATCCAGGATTTGGACCTCACACGCAAGAAATTCCAATGATTCAAGTACTATGTTTTGAAATTGAACCATACACATAGAAGTTCCAAGACTTTGAGTATTGTGGTTGTCATCATGGCTAGAATTAGTGAATGTTACACATATATAAAGTGATCACTTAAACCCATCTATGACGGTCGTAAGCTCCGCAAAAACCCAGACTTTCAAATACTGCTTCATCTATGTTAAGATGTCAAAAAATAATGTGAATGAAAAATTCTTACCATGCTAAGACTCTAGGAAATTTAGTTTGTATATTGCATAAAATTATATAATATTTACGAATGTTAATGTAAATCTAGTACATATTTTAAAACATAAGGTGTATTTTATGTTATTGTAAATAATAATAAATAAACTTTGAGAAATGATAATATAACATTCGAATTTACAATCCGACGAAAAATAAACGAACTTATTTTCACTACATACTAAAAATTAAAATTTATGTCTATTTATGAACACACTTTATGAACTTACTCAAAATGTTAAACATTATACATATTTATTCATCAATTTTTAAAAAAAATGTAGATATTTAAACATTCTGAATAGCATTTTCAGTACTTACATACGTGTTCTTCTCTATTGTTTTGATTGGTACATAAAACATTGATTTATGTTGTGTACTGACATTTCTTGGTGGAACTGAATTTTATAAAATTAATTTACAACTATACAGTTTTTTTCACATAAATTTTATTTGAAAAGCGACCGGGTTTCATCTCAACAGACATCACCACTCCTTAAACATTGAGTACGATTAAATGTATTGTTATAGTAGTTTCAAGAGAATGCGATGTGCGTTTACAAAATTTGATAACATTACATGAATTTGCAACCTGAGTTTCATATTTCTTTTACCAACCTCACTTAAAATTGAATTTAATGCTTCATAACAGAACACGACGACTATTACACTACAAAAACGAAAAATATTTTGATCAGGAATCAGGTTATTTAAAACATTTTAAGTATTAACCAGTAACTTTGATCAGAAATCATATTCAACCTGTTGCGTCTTAATTGCATATTTAGCGGGAGATATAGTCCACTTTCCAATAATCTGGTCTTTACGAGGCAAAAATAATGTCTCGACGTTATTGCGTCTATCAGGTTTCTGAGGAGAAATCGAAGAAAACGCATGTTGCAAATGTGCATCCAAAGGGTAGGTACGATGCCATTAATTACGCGGAATCTGGATTAATTGGATGCAATTCAAATAGAATGATTATCCTAATTTTCATCTTACTTTTCAGCCTTTACCTGACATCCTGCAGTTTTTTTAAAAAAAGAAGGCGTAATGTTTTTGTAATCACCTGTTGATGAGATCACTGTAGTTCTCGAAAATAGTCGTGTGTGATGAAATAAAACTCAATAAGTGGTATTTTACAAATGTGTGTTTTTTTTTAAATAGTCAAATGTCATTCCACAAAGTCAATGCTGAAATGTGTCGGGTTGTGGTCCCGTGGTTAGTGTCGTGGTCTCCGAGTCAGAGTTTCTGAGTTCGAACCCACTCTACCATAATTTGATACATATTTTTAATAATTAATCGTTTAGGCTCAAGGAAAAAGAATGAAATTGAAGTATTTTTGTAAAAAAATAAAAACACGAATATTTCTCATTTCACCATTTTTTTATATTTAAA
Source organism: Brachycentrus maculatus (assembly GCF_059751285.1). Lineage (NCBI taxonomy): Eukaryota > Metazoa > Arthropoda > Insecta > Trichoptera > Brachycentridae > Brachycentrus > Brachycentrus maculatus. Next base: position 105,230 of record NW_028280901.1, on the reverse strand, counting down.
AAAGCGTAACCGATGTCTTCTAGTGTGTATTTTTAAAATCCATTTACCCGAACTATGTAGTTATGAGGACTTAAACAGTGATATTTTTTACAAAAGTCCGCGGGTTGATGCATAAAAAAACCTGTGAGATATTAGAGAATTGTTGAGAATATCAGAGATATTTGAATACAAATCTCTCCTACACAATATTAGCTATCAAAACGTAACTTCTGTCTCGCACTAGTCGGAGTATCTGTTGCATAAACATTTGGAGACAAAACTAGTTTACCGGCTACAGGTCTGTCGCAAGGGATTTACTTGTGCGTGCATACTTTCTGCTCTCCGATGTGCAGTTGCACATATAACAATAAAACATTGTTATAACTCATTTTAATGAAACATACTTTGTGGACAACACATCATCAAAATATTGTTTAATAATAATGTACAATACAATTTAATTTCTCCTGAACATTTACCCAAAATTGTATGTATACAGAGGCGTGAACAGAGAATTAATTAGGGCAGGCAGTAGAGGTAGGTAGTAAGGTAAACTAGGTTCTACTTACTAGGGTAGGCAGTAGAGGTGGGTAGTAAAGTAAGCTGGTAGGTACTACTTAATAAGGTAGAGTAGGTACTGGTTGCGTTTTTATATGTCACGCGGGTAAGTTACGATAGACATTGCTTTTCTGCCTATATGAAAGGCACGCCAATGTACACAGTTATAAATGTATATTAAAAATAAATACAAGGATGAGATAAGCATTATCGATAAAATTAAGAAAGAAGTTAAGTATCGAATGAGTGAAGAAAGAACAGTAAAGCAGATTTCTGAGGCCAATATTTTGATGTATAAAAGGAAAACTTATTAGGTTATCAAATCATGAGTCAGAATAATTGGCAGGTACGCATGAGGAGATCCATGAATGTGAAAGGTGAAAGTTGTTTGAAACAACAGATTGGTATGGCGTTATATCCTCTCTGCCCTACTCCTGCGACGAAGCGGCGTGATGGTAAGTTAGTTTTAGTTTATTCGATTTTAGAATACTACACCCTTGCGGTTGTGTTGTACGAAAATGCCACTTTATAAAATATAAAATTTTATTATTATTATAAGTATTATTGAAACGATTACTTGGTCAGAAAAAGGGCGCGTTGAAACTTTATACACCCGTTAATTAAGACCCAGGCTCCCCTATGTATGAGATGTATTATTATGGAACTTAAGAGGCATGAACATATCGCGCACTCGTTTCAACAACGTCATATATTTAAAAAAAAGACTTGATTTTTGAGGAGATCGTTTTTAATGTTTAAGAATATAATGAAATGCATTCAAAATAAATATCATGCCAATTATTGAACTTTTTACTGTGCAACAGATATTTTAAGGTAAAACCTGAAGGTTTTTTCTGCATGTGAAAAATATTTAGCATATTTAAAAAAAAATAAGAATAACTTTTCTTAAAAATTCAAAAACAACACTTTCTGCCCTGTAGCGGGTAAATATTAAGTTAAAAATATGCCGCTTTTGCTGGGATATAGTATGTACATTTTGTGGGCGTTCCGAAAACATGCACAACTGAAAATTGACGATTTTTGTTATATGACGTTGTTGAAAGGAATGAGCGATATGTTGTTCGTGTTAATACTAAGACAATAAGCTTGCATTGCGTATACGGTCACAGTAACAGATTTGCAATGCACGTTGTTAATTATCCAGCGGCGCTGATGAGGCTCGCATTCCCGTGGACAAGGCACGAGAAGCGGGCAGCATTCAGAGCGCGGACACTTGCGACACTTGTCCACCATCAATCATCTAGTACCTAACTACATCTATATTTAAGTGAAATATCATTATTAACTCAAGCAGTCGATACAGTATTTAAAACATCTACAACGGAATCGTTAGGAAAAAAAATATTCGGAAATAATTAATTTTTAAATAATATCTTCTTCTTCTTCTTCTTCCTGTCACCATCGTCTTTTTAGACTCTTGGGGTAAGCTCTCTTCGTCCTCAGGTTGTAGGTCCTTCTATCATAAACAACGTCACCTAGGCCATGCCTTTGCATCATGTTACCTTTCTGTAGCATCCATTAATTATTTAGTCTTCCTCAATATGTCTTCCGAGGATGATCCATGCTTGGTTCAGGTTCTCCAAGTCTAATGCCTGTTACACACTCTCTCTCTCTCTCTCTCTCAAACACACACACACACATACACACATGCAGATTAAAGTTATTTTCTAACTATACGAATGCAAGGTGATCAATCCTAAGCTTAATGTATCAGTTGAGAGTAATATGAATTAAATATTAAAGTACAAATAAAACTATCAAATCTCTTTTTATCCAAAATTCAAAAATAGAGGTAATTACTTAGGCTTGTTATGTAATTGAAAAATAAAACCAATCGAAAAAAAGCTTTGTATATTAGATTTTTTTTTAATCATACGAGTCATTTTCATATACATAAGTAAAGATTTTGTTGAAAAAATTATGTTGAATATTTTGAATGTGTCCCAATACTTGTTCATAAATCTGGATTTAAATAAAGGCGTCTCTGCTAAATGAAAACATTCTTTAAACAATCAAAGATGGCTTTAGTGAACTCACACGTAAAGCGTCATGAGATATAAGTAGAATTTCCAAAATTTTGAGCAGTTTCAATAATAGAGGTAGAAAAGTTAATGTTGCACATGTGTAAAGTGATCACTTAACCAGCCTATGACAGGTCGTAAGCTCTGTTAATACCCAGTCTTTATTCTTCTACCTCTATATTAAGATGTCAAAAATGCATACTGAGCTAAATTCAACATTAAGTAAAATGATTATTAAATTTATTGTTTCATTAATTGATTCGGCAGTCACTTTGTGGTAAAATCTATCCATTTTTAAATTAAGTTTTTACTAAGTAAATACCACTATTTCTAAATATTATAAAAGAAATAGTGGTATTTACTAAGTAAATACCATTATAAGAAATAGTGGTATTTACTAAGTAAAAAATTAATTAAAAATAAATTTATTGTGTTTCATCGCATCGTGTAATTGCTTTGGCACTGTACAGATTTCTAAATAATACCTTGAATGCATTTTTGTAGGTACATACTTGCTTTCATTTTTTCTGATTAAATCAAATTTTAAGTAAGTACCTAATTATAAATTGTAATCGATTTTATATCAAGGTTATCTTTCTGGATCACATGAACCGATTTTGCCTGGAAATGATCGTTAACTTGGGGTTTCTAATTGGTCCACCTAAAAAGACATGCTACCTCATTATTTTATAAAAACAAAAAAGTATTTTATTGAACAATTTGAGTGGAAAGATACATAGTAAAAAAAATTATTTGAAAAATCAATTGATATGAAGCATCTATCAATTTTATTCTAAAGAAGGTGGAAGTCCAAGCATCCCAGGGCCTATGACTGGAATAGTAGTATCTAAAAATTATGGCTTCAAAAAATATCTAAAAATTGTAATTTTATCCCAGAAGAGAGTTGTTAATAATGTATATAACGTCCGGTAAGGGAGCAGCCTTAACAGCAAGGGTTTGAAGGGACTTTTGATAGATTAGCGCTTGAGATAGATGTCTTCATCCCCTCTAAGAAGCAATTTGAACTGACCAGCGCGCTCTTCCGATTTAACCCCATGCGATTTTTTCCCATGGGAATATCTAAAATTTTCTGTCTCTAACGAATGTTCCAAGATCCTGAAACCCTCAAAAACTATATTCGATCCCAGATCGCCCAAATTCCCATGCCAAACTTCATAAAAAAGCTTACTCAGTATTTGAAGTGCGGGGGGCGTCATTTGAGGGATTTTTTGCTCGAAAACATGTAAACTTAAAATTGTTAATAAATCAGGAAAAATAAAATAAATGATCGATTTATATCAGTCTTCGTTTTATTCCGTTTTCAAATTTCATTCTGTACTAGTCTTACATTTTATGCAATTAAAAGCTCACATGTTATGAATGCCAATGTTACAAAAAAATAAAACATTTGAATTTTATTAACAAACAGATTTTTGGAAAACCTAATCAAAGTTATGAAAATAAAAAGTACTTGAAGGCGTCATCGGGTTAGTAGAAGAGTAATTTTCAAATATTGTAGAATGACCAAGGTCTGTCTGTAAATAATTTTATTCATTAATTTAGCGATTCATTAGTCTTTCAGTCGATAACACAAATATTTTAGACTAAAATACACTTAAGAATTTGAGTAGTGTGGTTGTCAATAATGGGTAAAATTGGTGAATGTAACACGTGTGTAAAGTGATCACTTAAATCAGTCTTCCATATTTTTCTTCATCTTTGATGAGATGTCAAAAAATAATATAATTACCCTTCAGTATATTTGTAGCTAGTCATCATTAAATTTTAGACACTAAGAAAAAATCAAAGCATCGCAATATCTCAATCAATTAATAAACAAAGTTTTAATAGTATATGTTGGAATGGTTGCTCATAAAACTAATGCATTATTTTGTCCTCAGTTCAACATACGGGTCGTAGAAATGTCGAAATACAATAATGCATTTCCCTTGCTTCATACGTACCTACTCTTCCATCTTTCTCAATACTGCGTCTTTCTTGTTAAAATACACATGAAGTAATTTTATGTGAATCTACATACAAAGAAGTCTATAAATTTTGAAATTAGTCTTGCTAATATTTATAGGATTTTGATGAGAGTGTATTTATATTCAAAACGTGATAAACAATTTACCAATATTAATAATATAATACAAATAGTATAAGTATGTATGTATTCGAAATGCGATCTCTCAAACGAATGATAGTCAAAAAGACGTATGGTTGATGATCAAATGGTGATAAAGGAATAAATGTAAAGCTGAAATAAGCATTATCGATTTAATTAAGAAAGAATTTAAGTCTTAGGAACGAATGAGTTTAGAAATAACAGTAAAACAAAATTACGAGGTGAATGCGGTTGGTGAAAAAAGGTCGAAAAGTTTGTATTATAATATGGGTGTTCAAAAATGGGTAGAAAAGTAAACGTTACACAAGTCGTAAACCCTTGATTAATCAGACTTTCTTATTTCCTTAGTATATAAAGAATAGATGCTACATCCTATTGAGACAGCTAAATATAAATAAGGCTTTATTTTTGTTCTCTATTTTTTTTAAAATAATTCTGAAACATCCATCCAAGTATGAAGCATACGTGCGTTTAATCACCGTATTATAAAATGGTCAGGATACTTTCTTCAATACGAAAAACTTGGACGTAAATTAATGAAATTAAACTAAATACCCGTATATTATTTTTTAGTTTAACCAGTTTGAAGATCTATCATTTGAAAGTAGAGTTTGTGTTAAAAGAAATAAATGCAAAAGTACATCGTTTCGCCTCCCCATGTCTCCATAAACAATGCATGCGATTTAATATTTTAAGATTTCACATTTATTAAATTTAATTACAGCATTTAACTTATCATCAAATTAATTATATGTTATTTAAATTGTGATATACACTCATTTTAAAATCAGTCTTTATTATACAACACCCCGTATTTTGCTCATTAATTTTAATAAAACCTTGATCGAGATGTACAATTCATTATGAAAGTTAATATTTCAAAAAAGTCGGTTTTTTCCTTTTATTCAACAGATTATTCGATTATTATTATTAGCATGAAATTATTCGATCAGATGTTTTTTTATTATAAGTTGCCTAAATTTGGTAAATAAATAGTTAACGATGACATAACTCAACATTTCTTAAATGTTTGACATAATGACTTGTTTTTATCATATTGAATTTGAGACAATTATGAAGATATTTATGGCGAATTCCGTTATCGAATAAATTGAACGTATTTAATTGAAACTGGATCATTTAGCACGTAGATCTATCAGCAGAAAAGGGCGTATTTTATATATTAAGGCTTTCATAACCAGGGTTGAGGTCTCTTATTGAGTAAATTCTGTATTCATTTGAGTAGAGTGGAGGCTCCGCGGCTATAAGTAAAGCTCACGTCGTGAGAAGGGGGCATAACGTAGAAATCGCTGCTGGCAAAAAGTCACTGATCGCAAAAAGTTACTGAGACACGTTAGTGCCAAATATAAAGCCGGTTTTTCTTTGATTAAGACAATCACTTGCAATTTTTGAGTCTGCCATTAAAAATCGAACAACTTGTTATAAACATCTTTGTATAATTTTTCAAATAATATTTATTTCATCCTTGTGAAAGATTCTCATTACTAAAATAATTAATGAGTGAGAGTTTGTTAGCTTGGTTTTTGTTTTCACACATTGGTATGACATATTTGAAATACAAATATTAAAATTGTTTTCGAGATTTTTCAAGGATATTTGTGTAACAGTTGGAACAAATTTGTCAAAAAAAATGAAAGTGAATCTTGTTCGTTCATTTCGCTTATTATTTTTTTTGTCATTTTTCTATTCTTTTCAATTTTCAACATTGAAAGTACATTAATCTCTTAAGTTATTAATAATAAGTATAGTATTAAATTTCATAATTTTTTTAAAACTTCATCTTTCTTTTTTATTTTTTAGAGCGGAATATTTTTATTTTTATTTCTTTATAATTAATAATGATACATTTTCTAAATGTTTTTTAATGAATAACAAATTTAAAAATTATTCTAACCATTTCCATACTTCATTTTTTTTGTTGTTGCTTTTCTGCTTAAAATTTGTCAAACACTTCTACATGCGTTTTCATTCGTGTACACACATTTGTATTCGTGTAATTTTCTCATTAACTATTTTTTTTTACATTTAACTTCAATAAAAAATCTAAAATACGTGCCAAGATATTTCATCAAAAAATAAACACAAAAATATGATTGTGTGTCAATATTGTACAATTCAGAGAAACTTCGTTAATGATCAAAGCCAACAATAGCCAAAAATCTTATATAATTTGATAATGTTGTTCATCTCTAGAAAACATTGAAAATATTAAAAAAGAACCGAGATTATTCATTACATAATATTTTCTGATGCTTTAAATTTGTTCTCATTTTTTTCATTGCTTTGTCTATCAAAATTAGGTATAAAATTATCACAAACCTTAATAACCTACAGAACTTAATTTTTTTCTTCAAAATGTGTTATGGTAAATCAAATATTAAGGTTTATAATCTAAGAAAATATTACTATCTGTTTCAATTTAAACTGATAATTATGGCCACAAACATATAATTAATGCATCGCATCTAAATACTAGGTAAATATAGATAATTGATTTGCGATAGTAAAACGATGTCATAAAAATATTTTCTTAAAATTGGTCTAATAATACGCTTGAAGGGAATTCCAAACCGATATCATTCGTAAAACTTGAAGTGAGCATATTAATTCGAATATTAATACAGTACTTTTAAATTAATGACCAACCTAAATACATATTATCGATAGGTAAATTCTTAAAAAGTTAACCTTTATTATCTGCTTGCAGGTAGTATTTTTATGGCGGTAGTCAATCGGTGTATTATTAACAGAGTATTCTTCTACTGTTCCCACTTTGCTATACTTCCTCCCACCAAACTCTCTTGTTTACAGAACTGCTTTTTAACGGCAATTTCTATTTTGACTGTCTTCACCGGTTGCTTTTACTCTGTGATTCGCGATCCGAACGCGATAAAACGCACACGTCTACTTTCATCGTAATAACTGTTCTTGTAATGCATTAATTCACAATCAATTTTTTTTAATCTTAACCTACATACTTCTTATCCCTTATAACCTTCAAAAATATCAAATCATATATTTCTTTAATTCTTATCACGATTCTAATTCTTTGCAAGTTTTTGTCCAATTGAAGTCATTGGCAATGTTTCGATAATATTTTTCTTTTTTTCTCGTGTTTAGGAGAAGTGATTTAGAAAGTGATATAAAATTAAAGTGATAAACTAAAGGACCACTGTTTTTAATTATCGTCGAGGATTTCAGCCGCAAAGATGAAGGTACGTTCATTATTTACTTATCCCATGTTTGATTAAATTTTTATGAAATGTTCCGTGACTTGCTTTATTGCTGGAATTTTTAGTAGCATTAAGTAAAAATATCCATATTTTCTTAAGAATTACGTAAGAATAAACAATATCTGTATTTTAATCGAGATTTTTTAAACTAACGATACATTTGAACATTATTTTTATGTTGTTTGATAGCAGTTAGTAGTCAGATAAATAAAGTAAATTGGTGTTGTGGACTTTTGATGAAACTATTCTCTTATTTGTAAATCAATAAATGTAGTAGACAAGAAAATAAAAGGTTTATTACTTCCGTAAGACCACATTTGAGATAATTTAAGTAAACAAGACTAGTTTCGAGAACTGCATATGTTCTCATCACCAGGTGAAAATGCAAACCAAAATGTAATATTTATTATTTGTATATTTAAATCAACTACATATTCAACAACGCTAATGTCAAATCAATAAAAAATATGAATACTTTCATTTGATTGATTGATATTAATCATTCAGATTATTGATTTTACAAACATATTAACATCTTTGTTCTTTTTTCGCCTTCAGGAGTGTTTTATCCATACCTTATAGGAGATCTATATGATATCTAATATTTCTATTTATCTCAATAATGACAATTTTTATCTGCCGTATAAACTAACTTTAAGAAAAAATTATTAGTGATATACATCGTCCAGCATTCGGACTCATAGAGGAGTGCATGTCTGGCAATTCTTTGACAATTTTATTTTTTAATTTTTTAAATGTAATAAAGAAAGTGAAACATTAAATATTTAACCTTTTTACATGTGTAAAATTCAAATCAACCAAAACTATTTTTTTTTCTAATTATAACATTCTACTAAAAAAAATCCACTACCCTAAACTCGTATTGTATTATATATGTGAAGGTTTTCATGAGAAAAAACGCTTTTAATAAATATTTACATAGTAATTTTACCGCATTAACAAAGTACGTTTTTTTTTCACTCTCGCCCGTGTGGGCGGAAAGACTTCAAATGCTACTGCAGTGGCTATTCCAGGGATGATCAAACGAATTTGAAAATTCCTTTCCTTTTTAAAAATAACAAAAATTCTCTTTAGATCTAAATATTTTACGCAATAAATTACACGAATGTTTAACGTAATATTTTTCGCTACGTTAAATTTCACATAACACATAAATTAAGAAAAATAAACAATAAAAATGCCTACATCTGCCTACATACATATGATGCTATTTGTTACATAGAACAACCATATTCAATCAATGATATTGATTACTTTTCAATAATGTACAATTTTTTTTTATTAAAGGGTCAAAAAAATAGTTAACACACGATACATTGCATATTTTCTGCATGTTTTATCTGAAGTACTTCTGATAATTCGGATAATATACATATTTTATTTACTTATGTATAAAGATATGTTATGAAAAATTATATTCTAGAGTACCAAAGTTATGAAAAATCGGAATAAAAACAATTTGAATTGCATCGAAAATTTCCGGATTAAATTCTTTGGTGTAAGAAAACATAAAAAATGCGACATTAATAAAAATAAACAAGCTTTTACTGCTCTGTTTCATTATTTTGGATATTAGGCAATAATGATGAAATAATTTTTAGCAAAATAAAAAGGAGAGTTATTTTCTGAAAATTTTTGGCAACATATAATATTTTTCTAACATACATATAATAAATAATGAGAAATTAACTTTGTGAACGACGCCCCAAGTAAAAACGATTTTTTTAGCTTAACACTTGTTTATTACCTCTGACCAGTTGCATACTTATAAGGTAAGATTTATTTTTTTCTAATTGTTGTTTGTTCAATGAATGACTTGAAGAAAATGTATTGTTTACCATATATAGTTACCATTCATAAATTCAACTCACTATTTAATAAATACACATTGTAAAATGTTCCCTCAGCACGGGAGTACCCAGTGAAAGCATATAATTGTTAAACTAAATATTTGTAGAACGAAAAAAAGATAAAACTCTCTTTAAAGTGAAACTTCTTAGGCAGCGATTCGATAATCAGAAGAGAATTGAGAGTAAAATTTCAAGGATGCGTCACGTTTATTCGTCACAATTCGTTATATGAGAGAAAGAAATATAAAATATAGAGAAGAGGAGAAAGAGAGATAAACATTCCGACGCTACGTGAGTGGAATAAAAGAGAGTGATTTATACACGATACAAAATAAAGAATAAGTTAGTGTCGCATATGAGCGCATTGTAGATATACATGTTAGATATAATATATGAAAAATTTAGGTACTACATAGACTTACACATCAGATTCTATATATTAACAGGTGAGGTGCCATGCATTATGTAAAACATATGTATCATCGTGTTTAATGATTATTTACGTTTTTAGATGTTTCACTTCTATCACGTGTACGACGTTACACGCGCATTTTTTTTTAAATTTTACTAAATGCACGATTTGAAAATCGCAATCATTTTATTAGGAGAATAAACCTATTTTTATATACATGCTGATAAAATAAATTACTTAATATTAATTTAACATTTTTCAATAGGCATTTTATTCGTGCAGTGATTTTAACGCTTGCTTATGGTGTGAGTCCCTTAATTAAGTCTCACAGAGATCAAAATAAAAATAAGTAATATTTAATCCCTAATATTTATTTAGTGTCTAAAATGGTACCTAAAGTGCATTACTTGGCCAGTATATTAATAACAATCAAGTTAAAACTTCTTGAATCTTGTAAAGTGTGCTTTGTACTTTTTGATGTAGATAAGGGTTAATATTGGAAGTGTAATGGCAAAAGGGTATATCTGTCAAATTTTTCGTTTTTTTTCTTCCAGTTTGTTGTTTAAGTTTGTTCCACAAAATGTCTAAAATAGTGCATTCCATAATCTGGCAAAATAATAAACCTGTAGTTCCTATTAAAATTTAGTTTTATTAAGATATGTACATATAAAAAAAATAAAACAAATGAGTTATTTCAAAAGTTTGTTTTTGCTCTCCTATAAAATTTGGCCTGAGACAGATATATACTCCTTTGCTTTTACACTACCGATATGAATCATTTGAAAAATTTACAAATTGACATTTGAACAAATAGTAATTAAATCAAACACAAACCAAGTAATATTTTTTTTTAATGATCAAGCCAAATGTAAAAATTTAACTTTGAAATGTACAAGTAACACAAATATACAGAAATGTAATAATCGTCAAACATATATTTGTAAATTATTTCATCATTAAGACTTGTCGTGATGCCATATTTATTATTTAAAATTATATCAAATCGATTACAATTTATTTAAATAAAAACTTACTCGTAAATGTAAATTATTGATTTTTATTAATATTATTAACTTGTTGAATTTCTATTGCGTTAAGAGTAATTGGAGTATAATTTATAACCCGAACAAAGTTTTTAAATACATTCTTGTGGTATTTTTCACTTTTCTCGCGGCTTTTTACAGCGAACAATCGAAACAATTTTCATCCTCTCAGATCAATAAAAATGAGTAATATTATATACCAAATTAATTTGTTTCGATATCTTTATTTTCTATAACTTTATATACATATATCCAACTCATACCGGATATGCAAAGCGAGTCATATTCATTCTTTAAATTTTATTTATAATGTCTGAAGGTACAAGTGTAATATATTTCACTCTATATAAAAAAAGTAGATCAATGAACGTGATCTAATGGTCATGAATTTCTATGTTTGGTTCACATTTCGTAAAGTATGCTAGCTGGTTTTTTATTAGTTCCACTAATTAATTAAAATATACATGTCACATAGGTACCTACATATGTAGGTTCATAATAGAACTTATGTATGAAATATGTAATTACACACACACATATACATACGTGTATTTGTTTATGTGTGTGTAACATTATTTTAATGGTCTCTAAAATTTATGCCATTATCAAATTTAAAACAAATCTAATTTTGATTGGTGATACATACCTTTTTCTTTAAAACATCTGTTATTTTTAAAAATATGATTTTCAAACCACAATCACAATAATTGGTAAATATTCCAGCACATTGGAAATATTGTTAAAATGTAAATATAGCATCATAGTAAACTGTTCAAATCGATAAACCTGAATAAATCACAAAAAGACAACAATTATTTTATTAATAAATTCCTATACCTACTCCGATTATATGAAATACAATATTCTTAATTTTACCAATTAAAAATTACAATATTTTAACGTAAAATCGCACTTTTGCGGGTTTGTTTTTTTAACGAGATTTAAAAAAAAAAGACGTTATCAGTGTTTTCTTCTGAACGTTATGCCGAGAACTAACACATGATAGACGTGTGAGAGATTACTTGACTCATCTTATGACAAGTCGTCAGCCCCGTAAATGTGAACTTATACTTTTCTCTCTTCTTCGTGTATTTTCCCGGGTCCCCCCGACGTTGAGAAGAACACTTGGGAGAAACCTTGCCTGTCCTGGGCATCTGTCTCTCATCTCATGCCAGTACACTTTCAAAGTTTCCGAAGCCAAGAAAGGTGCCTTTTTCCAACCCATACTTACATGTTCTTATTCATTTATGTTGAGATGTCAAAATGTAATCCTATTAAGATTTAAATTGAGTTTCTCTTTGTTAAAATATGCGACATAATAGATAAATATTTCAGTTTTATGGCTAGATTACGTATAGCAATTATTATGCATATGTATATGCATATTATTATGTACAAATTACTACAGTCACATTTAATAAAACACATGAGAATGTTTAAAATTAGGTACTTATATGTACGAGTATGTACGACAAATCGTGAATTTAGATATTAAAATATGTGAAAACTGGCATAAATTCTCTTGCAATTATGGTCATATCAACACGGCTTAGCTGTAGAATTTATTTTTTCTTCGGTCGTGTTAGTTAAAATGACAGGGAAAGTCCGTGACGTCATCACTTAAGCGCATCGAGAAAAGTAAAAGCGGGTTGCTGAGAGATCAGGTTAAGGATGTACGTATAGAATACGCGTCAGCTCCATCCGGGATGTGCAAATAGTAATAAAATGATGAAATAAGTACAGTGAATCGGCTTAGGTTCTATAATTTGTTCTATCGAATTAAACATAAGTTATTAACAATTTGAAATTTCATATGTTTGCAGAGAATATAAAATTTAATTCTTATTCTTAAATACAAGCCATCTTAGCGAAATATCATATACCCTATGGTAATTTAAAAAAATCGGTTAAAAACATTTTAAGTGTTTTAAATACTTATATTGTAGAAAGGAATTTTGTTTTATTTTATGATGACATACGTTGATATAAAAAAAAATAAACCTGTTTTTTATCAATACATTTTTTTATAATTAAATATTTTTATCGATATTTTTTTATAATTCTCGGTGATATAATAAATAAAGATGATATTTTAACCTACATCATTGCATTATTCTAGAATATTCTAGAAAAAAACATGTTTTGAATATTGAAAGCATTAACTTTGTGGATCATCTTGATAAATTATTTCGAGAAATAAAAATACTTTGTATTCTGATCCACTCACATTTTTATTTTACCAACTAGTTTCGGCAACAACCTGTTGCCCTCTTCAGGGTTACATTTATAACTGCCCTGAAGAGGGCAACAGGTTGTTGCCGAAACTAGTTGGTAAAATAAAAATGTGAGTGGATCAGAATACAAAGTATTTTTATTTCTCGAAATAATTAAAAAAAAACATTAGGAACTGTATGTTAGCACGCTCGCGCGTGTGTTTGTGTGTATGTGTGTGTGCCTGTGTGTGTGTCTTTGTGTGTATGTGCGCGTGTGTGTGTGTGTGTGTGTGTGTGTGTGTGTGTGTGTGTGTGTGTGTGTGTGTGTGTGTGTTTGTGTGTGTGTGTGTGTGTGTGTGTGGGTGTAAGTGTGTGTTTTTCTAGTATACGTGCGAGTTTATGTATTTTCTCTTTTTTCCCTCAAAATGTGATCGAGTAGGCAAGCAGCAAACCTGCATTTAGCTTATCAATAGAAATCTTGACCAATAGTAAGCTTATAATCCAACAGTCACAAGACTTATCACCTTTATTTCATGAACTGCTGCCTCGCTTACATCCTGACACAATACAGTGACATGTGTACAATCATATAACTATGCATCTCCGTTCTGTGAGAAGGATAAAATAATGCATTTTATATGGATAGTTAGGTACTATTTCAAACCTATATTCGCACCCAATCAAGCATGGGGTATTGCATTGTAATGACGTTATCACGTGTTATCTTGATAGTTAATTTTATGAAGGCAAGGTTACAAGTTCTGAGCTTCTTGTACCAGTTCAGGGTAGAATTAAATTAAATAAAAGTGAAAATCACTTGTTTTTCTTTTGAGCCCTCCAGCACGGTAGCCAAACACCCTTACTTCTGCACTACGGAGGCTGACATATATTCGTAGTTAAAACTGCTTTCTAATACTATTTCGATCATTGTGATAAAAAAAAGTAAATTAGATAATTATGAATATTTTGTTACCAACAAACTAATTGGTTTGTTTAAGAAAAAAACTATGTATGTAAATTATTCATACAAAAGATACCTGAAACTATAATAAATATTACCTCCTTTCATATTACATTTAAAATCCTGTGTTTATTTACATGAACATAAAATTCTTTTGTATTAGAATTTACAAGACATTTTCAAAATTTAAGTTGTATTCTCTTAAAACTCTTATCCTGAAAGAATCCAGGAATTCACATTAATAAATGTTGTTATAAATAAAATGTATTTCCTGAACAATCTGCAATTCGCAACTAGGGCTTCTTCTTTCCGTAATAACACAACATTATATGTATTATTTTAAAATATATACGAGACTGACTCAAATATTCGATCAATAATATCTTTTTATACAAATATAAACTCCAATTGCTGATATTGGAGTCACGCAAGGAGTAAAATGATCGTTATTACAAACGAAAGTATTCGTACAAATGTTTCGTAAAATATTGACTCCCCTTCTGTTATCACGCACATGCAGGCCGGAAAAGGTTTATTTTTCTACATTAATGTATTCCGATTGCAATATTATCCGTTCCTTCTACCTACATACATAACAAGTGAATATATGTAAATTCTTTTCTTTTTTTTACAAACTTTTTCGACTTTACTAGGCAGGAACTGTATTTTTCATATAACTCAAAGATGATCCTACTAATTGATTAAATTAAATAATCATTTTAAAGTAAACGCAATGTTATTTCAACGACAAAATTTACTACTTCTGCTACTGCTGTCTTGTATCTGCAGCTAATGATGCAAAGGGCACTGCATCGTATTGCTACAGTATAAGCTTGATCGTTAATAACACAAAATTATACCTGTCCAGGATAATATTTATTAAACATCAGATTAAAAAATCACAAATACTTATTTTCACCACCCTGAGAATCGAACCTGAGACCTCCAACACTGTATCTAAATGCGTTAACCACTCAAGTATGGTGGCGGTGTTCGCATCTGAATGAATTAAGCTATCTTTATTTCTGCGTTTCGATTAATTCTTTAATCGGTTACTTGGTTCGAAATATATGACACATAACTAATGATTTCTTATAACAAATACTAAATACTCTTTTTACTAATTTCTCCCATTATCTATACCTACCTATTCGTTAAGATGCCCTTATTTTACCACAATACGGATTTTATCAAGACACCTTTTTATTAGGATAAACTAATAACTAATTGCATAATCAGATCTTTACATACATATATACATATGTGAAAAATGCAAGTTTTACGACTATATTTTCAGATAGATTTTTTCATCCGAAATTTTACTTGACTCACCAAATCACTAGATTTATACGCGTTTAATATTATTCTATATTCTTTTGGTAATTTTGTCCACCTCCGTAGTGTAATGGTCAGCATGATCGGCTACCGTTCTGGAGGTCCCGGGTTCGATTCCCAGGGGGGTTTAATAAATGTAAGTGATTTTTTCACTCTAATATTTATTCAATATTACACTGGACTGGTACCTGAAGTGGAGGGCTGATCTCCTTTCCTTCATGTGTAATCGATCGAGATAACACTGCGTTTATATGAAGCAGTACCCTATGCACCATTGGGGTGCGGCAAAGGATTTATTATTATATTGGTAATTTAACCTTGATTTATAAAGTAATTTGGCATCAGTAAAACGAATTTATATCATATATGTACAGGAGAGCGAAAAC
Source organism: Brachycentrus maculatus (assembly GCF_059751285.1). Classification (NCBI taxonomy): domain Eukaryota; kingdom Metazoa; phylum Arthropoda; class Insecta; order Trichoptera; family Brachycentridae; genus Brachycentrus; species Brachycentrus maculatus. Next base: position 89,048 of record NW_028280901.1, on the reverse strand, counting down.
CAATTAATTAATAAGTATATCCTTCTTCCTCTTTTTCTCCTTCTTCTTATTTTTGTAGATCCTAAGGATCTGTTTGCGCTTCCGCTTGTCGCTCTTGGGATGTTGACTTCCAGCTGTCTTTCCACCTTTTTGGAGGTCTGCCTGGGGGTCTGCGTCCTTCAGGGTTTCCTTGAAGGGCAATGCGTTATAATCTGTATTCTGACATTCTATTTACATTCATATGTAATAAGTATATCCATGTTAATCTGTCTAAAAACATGGTTGTAAACATTATATGTGCAATAAACATAGGCTGATCATTAACGACGATGATAATATAGAATGGGTATAAAGTTATGGTGTAAGAACACAATTTATGTCAAAATTACATGTAGTTTAATAAAGTAGGTACATGTAAAAAAGAATATATTGCAATGTAGGTGAATGGATAAACCTAGATAGAAGTATATTACTTACTGAAATATTTCTGATTAATGATTCAAATGTCAAAGTTCATTTCAATGCTTACGTGTAAGCGATAGAAAATTATTTTCCATGTTAATCTTGATCAGCAAAAAACATCTCGAATGACTGAAATAGTTGAGAATCAGTTCATTATAATGCTATTTAGACGTATTCCTATGATGAAATTGTAATGCGATGTTTTAACACTGTTCTATACAATTTTGACTAATATAGAAATCTGAATAGGGAAACGATACAGAATTTATACTTTTGATAAAAAAAACGCTAACATTATGAAACAATAACGTATAAAATAAATTGGCTCGTTAAAAATAGTTATAAAATGACATTAATGAGTTAAATTTAAGTAAGCTGTAGTTAATTTAATAAAAAAATCTGTAACTGAATCAAAATAATTGATAATATGCTTTTATTATTTGACCGATAAAACAAATATTGTCAAACGCACTATATTACTTATTTTATCTTACAGTATTGTATTATACTTCATTAAAGTTTAAATCATAAAACTATTTTTTTACATAAAAATTTATTTTGTATTATTTTTACGAATATTTTAATTTCTAACAGTTCTCTTGAGACTAATCGGCTCCTTATTAAAAATAAGTAACAAATTATGGTACGAGTATAGTGAGCTCAAATGCAAAAACTTAGATTCAGAGTTTGTGACACAAACCACGGGATTAAAACCCGACTGTAGAAAATAAAGTTTGATGGGTGTATGACAGTTGCAGCCAAAAGGATTTAAAAAAAAATACGACGGTAAAAATGGAATTGGTAGCTCAGTAAAAGTAAGTATTAAATCAACCCATGGACAATGCGACTCCGGTGGTATCTGAGGTTTGAATAAAAGCGAAATAAATTAGTATTTTTTCTGTGAGGGTAATCAATCGGTTAAGCTGAGTTAAAAAAAGAGAAGATGCATATAACACGATAACTTGTTTATGTAAATGCAGCTCATATCATTCTCATTTTGTAAAGAAAATAGAATTTCAAAATTACTTTGGAGAAACAGGTTGAAAATATGTATCTTGTTAAAATAAACATACACACACGTATGTATATGTGTTTTGCATACATTAAAGATTAATGGACCTTTCTTTTTAAAGGATTAAATTTGCAAGGAGATATTTAAATCAAACTGTTATTATTACGTAAGGAGTGAATGTAATCGTTAACGAGAAGTGCTGTAGGATGTCGATCGATTAAAATATGTGCGATAATAACATGTCTACCACTGTAATAATTATTTTAATCGATGATACAATTTGTAAAAGTTGATCTATCGCTGTCTTGAGTCTTTTTCATATTTATTGTAGTATGGAGAGAAATAAATCAAGTGCAATCACTCTTGGTAATGAAATAACATGATACATGTTTGAAAATCATTGTTTTGATTCGTTGAATAATTTCATACTTTTTGTTGTAATTGTGCTACAAATCAAATGGGAAAATTCCTAGTCATGCTGTGTTAGAGATAAAAACGCGTAATAATTGTGATTAAAAGAAATTTTCCGGTAATTATTGTAAAGTCAATACCAATTTGACACGCTATTTGCGGACGAAAAACTAAGATTATTAGAGTCAATTGTTTCTATTTTTAAGGTAAACTTTCGTTTTTTTTCTACACACTTACTTTTTCTTAGAATTACCTACTCAGTTATATTAGTACCTTTGAATTAGATACCTTTGAAATTGATAATATTCTACTGCACAGGTATGAATTCAGTAAATGACTTTTAAACTTACATAGCATTCGATATATACTCGTATGTACCTATATCCTTTATTTTATTAAGCTGGGAAAAGATAAAGCTCTTGACGTCTCTGTGACCTATGCAGATCTATTGCGGTGAATTAAATAAAACATTTATTTATAATATATAATTCCATTTAGTCATTTAAATACAATTAAAAATGGAATATATATTTTAACCACAAAATGACTGCCAATCAATTGATAAAATTTAATTTAATTCATTGTAACCAATACCAAAATAGTAAATAAACGATCAAAATAATTCAGTTTAAATATTTTTAGTAAAGATTTTTTTTTATTTAAATACATAGTTTAAATCAAAACTTATATATTACGTAAAAAAACGCACAAAACAAAAGTCAAAAAGTTTTACTCTATAAACATAATATTTTTTTATAGATAGAGGCTATTTCTACATTCCCTGATTCAAAATAATTATTTTTAATGTGCTTCGTCATTCACTGTTACATGATAAAATTATTTACTTCTTCATATGAAATAACTGTCGTAAAAAAACCATTTAATTTCATTAATTATTATCATTTATCACTCTTAAGTATAATTTACAATAACTAAACATAATATTTTTATATTTATACTTTATTAATATTAATATTAGTTTTTTTAAGTGAACGTATTTGATACAATTATAATATGTAGGTATTTGTCAAAAATATTTTTATTTCACGTTGTTTATTCTTGATTTCAATATTAAACACTTATGCAAATACAAAGATTTCAACTGATGTTTTTTTTCGTAAGAATTACATTTTAATTGTTAAAAGTGAATAATTAAATACATATTTAAAAATATAAATATTCGTATGTCTAAAACCGTATATCTCTTAAAGTTATTTACAGAATGATTTAAAATGTTGAAACAACGTTGCATTCGAATAATAAAAAAATCGAATTAAGTTTTCAATCATTGCTCACAGCGGACAGCGTGCTTCTCGGCAGCTGCGATCACTTAGCATTTACAGTATTTTCAATTGCGTTATTGTGTCATAGATTTTTTCATTTTTTTATTATTTCGCAAGGGTTAAGAAATAAATCATGAGAATTCTGCGTTACATACATTAGGATTAGAACCGGGACTCCATTGTGCACTGCCAGCTAAGGTTTTTATTTTGCTGTAACTGAATTCAGTGCACATTTCACTTTGTTCCCGGCATTCACTGTCCTTTCTCTATCATTATCAATGTTTCTATCCCTAGAAAAGATATTTCTCAAAAATACGAAATCATCTACCAGTTCCAAATTTTCCGCATATATTCGCTCACTCCTTTCAAGAACGTCATAAATCAAAAATCGTCAATTTTCAGTTGTGCATGTTTTCGGAATGCCCAGAAAATGTACTATATCCCAGCAAAAGAGGCATATTTTTTACTTAATATTTACCCGCTACTGGACAGAAAGTGTTGTTTTTGCATTTTGAAGAAAAGGTATTGTTTAATAATTTTTTTAAATATACTAAATATTTTTCAAATGGAGAAAAAACCTTCAGGTTTTACCTAAAAAGATCTGTTGCACAGTAAAAAGTTGAAAAAGTGGCTTGATATTCATTTATAATACATTATTTTATATTTTCAAACTTTAAAAACGTTCTCCTGAAAAATCAAGTTTTTTGATTTATGACGTTCTTGAAAGGAGTGAGCGATATAGTAAAACCTTTATATAACAGACTTCTATTTGATGAACTTCGGATATAACGGACAAAAATCCGGTCTAATGTAAAAAATCAAAAACATCCTGTAAATATTATACATGCTTATATTCAAGTGTCGCCGCATGTAAACAATAATCCCAAATTACATCTCCAAACTTCAATAGTGCAAACAAAATACGGTTCCTTTTTTAAAGCAGGATTACCGAAAAAAAAGCGCGTCTAAATCAAACACCAACGTCACTTCACGACGAGTGTCCAAAGAAAAAAAAATAGAATTTCGTTTGTGTTTTGTATTGTTTATTTATATCTAAATACAGTGTTCATATTTAAAAAAAAATATCCAAAACTTATTTTTATATAACGTACTTTCGGCTTTAACGGATACCCCTTGCCTCCAATCAGTCCTTTATATCGAGGTCTTACTGTATTTAATCTGTGTGTTTATTGCTATTTATTCAATCAAAATCATTCAATTCGAAGTAGTAATTTTTATAATTTTTATTAATTAATATAAAGGTATTTTCCATAAATTTCTGTATGAACATTGAGTAAAAGTAATACATTATTGTATAACTATTTTACATCCAGATCCTTATTTGAAATAATAATTAGATATTTTGAAATAAAGAAGGGATGCAAGGCTGAGATAAGCATTATCGATAAAATTAAGAAAGGCGTGTTGAGATGGTATGTACATGTGGAATAAATGAGTGAGGAAAGCAAAGTAAAACAAATTTATGAGGCGAATGTTGTTGGAAAAAGGAGCAGAGAATGACCGAAAAAAAACTTGGCGCAATCAGGTATGCCAAATACTTGAAAACGGTTAGGTTAGGAGTCAAAATAATCGACGGGTATGTATGAGGTGATGCATGAACGTGGAAGAACGAAGATGACGAAGAATGTTTGCGAAGACAGAGTGGTGTGGCGTTCTATTATCTCTGCATACCCCGGGGAAGCGGTGTGATGTTTATTAAGTTAGTTAGTTACATCCAGATCCTTCTTCTTCTTCTTCTTTTTGTAGATCCTAGGGATCTGTTTGTGCCTCCGCATGTCGCTCTTGGGATGTCGACTCCCAGCTGTCTTTCCATCTTTTCGGAGGTCTGCCTGGGGGTCTGCGTCCTTCAGGGTTGCCTTGGAGGGCGATACGTGTCTGTCTGTCTTCTGATATTCTGTTTTTTTGTTCCTTCCAGTATCGCCTTCCTTGTCGTCCCCACCTCATGATATCCTCCGTCTTACACATGCTTCGAATGTCGGTATTTCTTACTCGGTCTCGCAATGTGTTTCCGGATCCGTGACTTTGAATTTGTCACCATTCATCAATATTATGTACCACATACAACAAAGCATCACAAGTACCATGATACATTGGTATATAATATTCGAGTTATATTGTAATCAATTTGATTAGTCATGCTTTTCTTCACTGTTCCACATTAATTTAGAATAGTAGAGTAATTAAATAAATTATTAAAAGCGAGTGCATTTATTTGAAAGAATGCGAATCGAAGCGTGAAGATATTTGATTAATTGTTATAGAGCAACAATCTACTCTTTCTATTATTCTCTAAGTCAAGTTTGCTTTTACTTACAGGTGTATACTGCTGTCAAATACCATATGTTTACTAACTTATATAGGGTGTCTCGAAAACTATGAATAATAATAATCTGGTCATAAATTGGTGATCTAGACAGGCATCGTGGCGTAGTTGAGTTGACGCTCGACTGAGAAACTGTCGTCGCGGGTTCAATTCCCACCGATTACAAAATGAATTCAATAAAGATTTGTTTTCAATTGGTCTGGGTGTTTCTGATGTATTTCTTATAATTACCTTTCCTATCGTTACTATCCTACCTGCAGAAAAAAAATTAAAGGCTTTGCTGGTTATTCGTTTTTTTAAAAAATCGTTATCACATATCATGACCTCAGTAAAAGTTTCGTAGTTTTTAAAACATAGGCTAACTAACTGACTTACCATCACGCCGCTTCGTCTCTTCCACATTCATACATCTCTTCATACAAATCAGTCGATTATTAAACTCCTGACTTGATTATTTTTAAGTACTTAAGTACTACAAAGTGTAACATCACTTTATACAAGTGTAAAAGTCACCATTATACCCATGATTGAATACCACACTTTAATTTTTTTTGGAACTCATATGTATATCATATACTTCTCACGTTACTTAGTATAGCAGTATCTGTGATTTTTTTGAGTAAGCTTTTATTTAACAAATACATGTTTCAATGTATGAAACATCTTTACCGAATTGTTTTACATACTGGTACACGTTTAAAAACACAATTCAAAATTTTTATTCAGCATATAATTTGACCAGTTATTTTAAATAAAAAAATGGTATGGTTTTGTCTTATATACGGTTATTCACAAATAATCTAATTTTAATCATTGATATTAAGACAAATATAATTTCGACGAAGATAATCAACCTAAGACGTCACAGTAGTTACACAAAAATAAAGAATAATTATTCTCAAAAAAACTTTTACCTTTTCAATTAAGTTCCTAACAAGCATGAAGTAATGTTAAAACAATGGAAATTAGGTGATTTCTGAAATACGCATATCATTCAATTGGAAAATTATTGCCAGTTTGTCGCATTAGTATTCGAGAGTTGGAAAGTAAGTTATCTATTTTTCATTCAAAATAACGTATTATAATATAATTATTATATTATAATAACGAATGTTACATTCGCGGTATGTAAATATAAAAACAGCCGTTATTTAACGACGTGTTCAAATAACATTTAAAAGGACAAAAAACTAACGTGAAAGCGATCGCTTCTCTTATACGTAATTGGATTGACCGTAAGTAATGATCTTGGAATGTCAAGGCGCGGTTGCCAAATAAATTTTATATATATTTTTAAAGACTGTTGACTTTTATGAAGGTAGCCAAATGGGAGATGAAAGCGAAAGTAGAACCGTTTACCTATGCTAAAAATGCTAATTGCACACATATGTACACAGCATAATTGAATAGATTAATGTATTATGCAAGAATATTTTAATGCTTCGTATTATGTGACCGATAAAAATTAATCACTTCAAATACATAATTCAAAAATGTCGTTACACAATGAAAGATAAACGGTATAAGAATTATTTATAACTCTCTTGTTTTGTTATTGTACAAGAGAAATCCCGTAAATAAATATAAAGCTGCAAATAAATAATTTTTTGGACCACATCCTCCTACAAGCTACGAAGATAATATGAAAATATTTCAACAAAATTGAGCATATAACGTTCAAAACAATTTACATATACATTTTTTTTATTAACTTGCTTTTCTGAAAACGTAGTACAAATAATGTATTCGTCCAAGATAATAAGGAATTAATGTTGGTCACAACATTTTTGGTGTGTCCAAATCCTTGTTCACAATTTTGTGTTTCCTCAGGAGTTATTTTTACACTTTGACATCTCAACATACATGAAGAAGAATATGGAAGTCTGGATATTTACTGGGCTTATAACCTGTCATAGGCTGGTTTATCGAATGTTACACGTGTATAATACATGTTAAATATAAGAGTGAAAAAAACTTTTGCATTGTTTTCACCCTCTGGAAATCGAACCCGGGACCTATAGAATTTTAGCCAAATACTACATGTGTAAATGTTAAAAACATACATGTGTTAATGTTATATTTATTATATTTTTTAAATTATTTTTTGACATCTCATTAAAGATGAAGAAGAATATGGAAGTCTGGGCATTTACGGGGCTGACGACCGTCATAGGCTTAGAATATGGGTAGAATTGGTGGAATTATGGGTAGAATTGGTGAATGTTACACACGTGTAACATTCACCAATTCTACCCATTATTGACAACCACACTACTCAAATTCTTGGAAGTTCTATATATATATGAACCAATTTAGAAACCTTGTTCTTGAATCACTAGAACTTCACAAGAGACATCTGAACAAGTATTTGAACACACTCAAAATGTTGTAAATATATTTTTTTCATAACTTTTTACGTGTTTTCTGTACTTTGCCAATCATGAAACTAGTTCATACAATAATTCGTGTGGTTAATGATTTATATCGCCGTTTCTTCCACAGTTTTCTATTTTCCTTTTGTAACAAGCTAGTAGGTACATTTAATAATAAACTAAATAACAAAACTGAATAAAAGTACCTACTCCGTTTATTTGCTTTTATGGACCGTGACTAATTCGATTTTGTTTTGTACTTGTTACTTTCAATTTCATTGCCAAGGTTGCTTAGAATGGAAAAAAACTCATCAACATCTACTGTTCCTTTCCTCTTGGTGTCAACGCTGTGATGAAATTCACAAAATTACAAATGTAATTTGTAAGGTTTATTTTTTGAATGTCACAAAATTATTAATGTAATTTGCTAAAAACAATGTAATTTGCAAGGTTTATTTTTTGAATGTCACAAAATTATTAATGTAATTTGCTAAATACAATGTAATTATATATCACAAATTTACAAATGTAATTTGCAAGTTACAATGTAATTTTTGTAAATCACCCTTATCTGATGACCATAATATTATGTTTATAAATCAACGGGTATAGAAATTTTGCATGTAAATAAAACTGATGGGCTAGAAATATAAAAAAATTAAGACTTATTCCTCTTCAATCCCTTATCCGCATCCGATGGTGCATAGGGCACTGAAGATAACAAATGAAGAAAATGTGATCAGCCCGCCGCTTCAGGTACCAGTCCAGAGTAATATTAAATAAAAATTATAGTCTTAAAATCACTCTAATAAAGAGTTACCCATAGTAAATAACCATTAAATTTAACTTCAAGTTCACTTTACAAAATATCCCCATTGTGATTCCTTTATCTTCGTTCTATCTCTTTCGAAGAATAATATTGATAATAATTTTAGTTTTATATAAATGGCAGAGAGTAACAATTTCTCCTAAGTCTACATTTGACCTAATGAAGGTGTGATTATTCTGAAACCGGTAGTCATGAAGTAGTGTCTTTTTTTAAAAAGTGGTATTACACAAAGTGAACAATGAATAATAAGGAGAATTTTTGCAAAGTTTATTTTTTTAATTTTAGACAATAACAAATGTTATTTGCAAGATTTGTTTTTGAATGTCACAGAATTACAAATGTAATATTCTACTTCATACCTACTTGCGTTCGTATATCGAAATCGCGAAATTCCTGTCGTTCAAAACATTAAAACAATTATAAATGTAACAAAATTCAAATGAAACTGATTTTCGCAACATCATGCATTTTAATTGTTAAATAATAAAAACGTGACATTAAAATGTTTTTAAATTTATGCACATACGTTTTACAACATTTTACACTTACGTTTTATTATTCAGTTTCTAATATTTTTACGATAAATTTATTTAAGTTTAATGTTTTATAAAATAAAATATTTAGAATGTACTTTCTTAGTTACATGACAGAAATATTATTTTCGTAATTATTATGCACAAGACATAATAAATCATTGATAACTAACTAACAAGTCACCACGCCGCTTTCCTGCAGTGGTAGTCATAAAGAATAGAGCACCACACCACTCTTTGCAGACATTTTTCGCCTCTTACACATTTATGCATCTCTTCATATATATTTTTTTCTTCTTCTGACCCGTATCCTCGCCAAATGGTGCATAGGATACTGAATCGCATCGAGGTCGTGATATATATTGAAAATGAATTATACGAAGGCAGATAATCAATCCTGCGCTTCAGGTAACAATCCAAGATAAATATTAGATTTATAATTATTTTAGTGAAAATCAATTCTTTTGACCCCTCCGAGAATCGAACCCGTGACCTCCGAATTGGTAGCCAAGTGTACTAACCACTACACTATAATGGCGGAAAAGCCTTCTCTCCAAGTTTAGCTTAAGCTGTTAAGTTTTAATGTAAGTCATGGGTGGCCAACATTTTCAGTAGCCGGGCCAGATTTTAGAAATGAGATATCCTACCTGCCGTAAAAAAAGCAAACTAGATGTTATACTTTTTCAAGATAGAAACAGTATCATTGCATATCAGGCATGTTGGCTTTGTTTTAAATTCCAAGAAAAAATAGTTTATAGTCCATCTGTCTTAAAAACTTCTCAGTTCTTCTGTTACTCTTCTCTTTTTTAGTCCAACGTCTTTACTACCTGGTTTTGTGTGCACTAAAGAAAAAAATGTGTGATTTGCTCCGCGGGCCGCAAGTAGACACCCGACGGGCCGCGGGTTGGCCACCCTTGATTTAAGTCATCTTCTAATTTTGATTAACCAGAATAGGATATTAAATACAAAACCCCTCAAAATAGATAAAGAAAAATATAGAAGTCTGAGTATTAACAGGGTTTACGACCTGTCATAGGCTGTTAAGTGATCACTTTAAACACATGTAAATCTAAACAAATACAGAAAATCTAAATAAAAGTTTTCTAAATCCTATTGTGAATTCAGTCACGGAACGTCATGAGATTGATCATAAACTCGTATAACTTCCAAAATTTGTGTAGTGGAGTTGGTAATCGTGGGTAGAATTGGTGATTTTTACACATGTGTAAAGTGATCGCTTAACCAAACCTACGATGGTCGTAAGACTTGTAAAAACCCAGACTTGCTGAGACAACCAGGTGTAAATAAAGGTAAGAATCATTTAAATAATTTTCTCATTGAAAGGAAACTTTCTTTTTGAAATATTCACGTAACTGGCTTCCACACGACTTAAGATAAGGATTTTTTTATTTGATGCTTACATCACGAAGTAAGTGATAGTAAATAATAACATATTATTAGGGCTCATTCAAAAATATTTTACATATTAATATTATTAAAAGCATACGAAGGTTTACATGTGTATGAGGATATTTTATGCACGGGTGAATTTAGAAAGGGAACGCCTTTTTTGTACGTGGCTGATATCGACTGTGTAAACTCTATATTATTAAATAAATTGGTAGTTTGACTTGATACGAGTAAAAAATGCTTTCTATGACTAGTACCTTTAATGCCCTTAAAAAAATTGGCTGCAATATCAAGGATTACAAATCATGTGTGGGACCCATCATAACGTATGGGATCGAAAGTAGAGCGGAAACCGTTGGCACTCCATTTGAAAATAGGTGAGATTTATTACGAATTAGCTCACAAATATTTTTACAGCCAAATGTCAGATCGTAAACCCTGGAATGCTCAGACTTCCATCTTTCATATATAGGGTTTTCCACTAAGAGGTTTTATTTTGAATAGCCCGCTATCAGGGCAGCTGCCACTTTTGAAGCTGTCATCTTTTAACATTTGACAAGTAAAAACTACGCAATTAATAAAAATGCAACGGTACATGCTTCAACAACGCATTGAAATTGTTAAAGTTTACTACAGAAATGGTGAAAATTTCGCAATCACAGTTCGCGAAACTAAAGCACTTTTTGGTCGTCGTAAGGCGCCTGCTCGGCCAGCAATAGTGAAACTTGTTAAAAAATTTGAGCTGTTCGGACAACTTGGTGATGTGACGAATCGAAACCCTCAACGTGTCACTATTTGGTGCGGTTTTTGGGCTGGCGGTGTGATTGGACCTTACTTATTCGAAAATGAGAGGTGATCACAGTTGGCCCCCGAGATCTTGTGATTAAAACCTTGAGACTTTTTTCCTTAGGGCCACGTAAAAGATAAGGTCTATGTCAATACTCTACAATCGATTGAAGACCTTTAAGATGGAATTCGTGAAGTTATCGAGGACATACAGCCGCAAATGTGCGAATTGGTCATGGAAACTTTCATGAAAAGGATATGGTGCTGCAGCCGTAGCCATGGCGGCCATTTGGCTGATATCGTTTTCCATCGTTAATCGCATACTTTTCTCTTAACAATGGAATAAATATTGATTAATTTATCTTAAAATATACCAGTTTTTTTTCAAATATGAAAATGAAACTTCTTATTGGATAACCCTATATAATAGTTCTTCGTTTATCTCAGGTTGAGACACCTATAACATTGATTTATCATTGGTAGGGTGAATAATCCCTAGTCTGATTAAATAATAATAAGTAAATTACTTAATTGTTGCCACCTGTTTTCACACGTGTTCGACGACGAAAAAAAAAACTATGTCATTGCTCCACTTATAATGTAAATTTGAAGAACTTGTTGCTTTACATACAACAGGTCAAGTAATGATGTAAATGAAATAAATTACCTATAATTACATCATCTTGATCCCATTTCGATAGGAGATCTGCCCAAGGAAAAATTATGAAATTTTAATTTATTCAATAAATTTTAACCATTGCACAATTTTAAAAGCACTCCTTTACGCACCTGCTAAGCATTATTTTTAGCTGTATATGGCCACGTGGTATCGTGACTCAGTCCGATTAAATTAAAAGAAAAAAATAGAAAGCGTACATTTTAAATATGTTTAATTTTATGAAATGTATAAAAAATCTATGAAACAATAATTTCCTTTTATTTTTTTAATACCCATCTAAGCGTTGTTGCGGCTCAGTTTGGTTAAAAAGAAAAGAAAGAAAATATAAAACGCACGATTCTCATGTTTAATTTTACAATGGTTGTGAAGCAATGACAATTCAAGTCTATGAAACAATCGAACATATTGAAAATGCTTAGTGATAGCAGATGTCAAGAAACGCGTTGTTTGATAATATCAATGTTAAGTTTAGCATATGATGTTATTACGTCCAAGAGATGGCGCTGCTATTGTGGTCAAAAAAGTAATTTTAATTATGTGTTTGCTGAAAAAAAACAAAACACACATTGTGTTACTTTTCAAATCATTAGTCAAGATATATTTTCAATTGTTTTTAATTGCTTGACAAAAACCTGTCCTGCATTTTTTTTTAATTTTGGGAAGAAAAATGGAGTCACGATTGTTAGATTACCTTTTCGTAGCTTTTATGTTAAGATGCATTTAAATGGCAAAAACATGGTAAAAAATGTGTTTAAATTATGGTGACATTTTTTGGTGGAACTGCATTACAAAGAATAAAATAAGAATCATGTAGTTTTTTCCACATGAATTTTATTTGACCATCGACCAGATTTCCCTTGTTCCAACTTGGTCGCTTGTCAAATAAAATTCATATGAAAACAGTTGCATACATAGTTCTTATTTTGTTATGTGTATAAATTACCAAGATTTTATATAGCTGAAATTGGATTTTCAGTTCAAACATGTAAAAGAAATTATTCATCCATTTAAAAATTTCAGTAAAATTATCTCAACTAATTAAGTGTTCGGTTCAGTTATTTTGTGATTAGCAAAATTCTACAACATGGGAAACGCGTGCCGTATGGAGAAAGTCTTCCATTTTATTCAAATCGTTAACTTTGCTCTCTGATAAGTTCATTCTGATGACATGTATGCAATACTAAAATTTATAAGGTGCAATAAATAAAACACGTTTTTAGGCGTTTCTCGATATGTAAAATAATCCGGGGTTGGGATCTTGCTACATCAAAATAAAAGGATCTCTAATAATAACAAGGTTTCTCAATCCAACACAGATGGCTCTTTTGAACTCATATGTACTGTGTCATAAGATTAATTATATATCTCGGAGTTCCAAAATTTTGAGTAGTGTGGTCGTCAATCATGGGTAGAATGGTGTATGTTACAGTAATCACTTAACCAGCTTACGATAGGTCATAAGCCGTGTAAAAACCCAGACTTCATTATTGTTGAGATGTAAAGAAATGTAAAAATAACTTCGTTGAAAAAACCCAGATTTTTAACAAGTATTTGGACACTGAAAATGTTGTGAATGAAAATAATTGCCTCAGAAAAAAAATTAGAATAGGTCTATATATTCAATATAATAAGTCATAACTCTCATAAACCTGTTCCAGTGATATACTCATACTAACGATCAGAAACTAGATTTCTTCATAACCGACTTGTTCTCATTTCAAAATCATCGCTTCTGTTAGATATTTTGATTAATCGACTTTTTCATGGTTAAAACTCGTTATATGTAAACAGTTAAACTTCGTTATAACGGACGTTTATTTAACAGACTTAATGCATATAACTGACAAATATCCTGTCAAATGTAAAAAAAAAGTCCTATTTAAATTATATTTTACATGATTCAATTCAAGTAAACATGTATTCAAAGTTCGCATGTAAACAATTTTTAGCGGTCACGATAATCAAAAATTATATCTCAAAACTTCAAAAGCGCAAACAAAACTTGATTCCGTTTTCAACGCAGGATAACCGAAAGCAAGCGCGTCGATATCAAAAAGCAACGTCACTTCACGACGATTGTCCGAAGACAATAAATATAATTTTGTGTGTGTTTTGTATTGCTTATTTGTATCTAAATACAGAGATTATATTTTTTAAAAAAAGGCTTTTGATTTATTTTAAACCTATTTTATATGTGTCAGGTTGTGGTCCCGTGGTTAGTGTCGCGGACTCTTGAGTCAGAGTTTCTGGGTTCGAAAGCACTCTACCACAATTTGATACCTATTTTTAGAAATGAACCGCTTAGGCTCACAAAAATAGGATTGATTTTTTGTAAGTATTTTTGTAAATAACAAACACACCAATCTTTGTCTTTAAAAAATATAAAAGACTATCGGCTTTAACGGACACCCCCTCCTCCCAATTATCCCTTTATATCGAAGTTTTTCTCCCCTTTTTTGCACCCTGCTTATAAATGCAAGGTCATGCTACGTGTAAATCATTCTTACACATTTACTTTAGTGTTTTTAGAATGCATTATGTGGGAGAAAAAAGGAGGGTAAAGCAGCGTTCAGTCGCTCCACTCCACCACACTTTAGCTGCATAAATATTGATAATAGTTGTTCGATAATTTCCGGCTCCGACATATATCTTCTTTTATTGTCGTTTCAAAGCTCAAGTACTATATTTTCCAGATATTCTATGTATAACTTGGTGACGTATATCGAGGTTTTGCTATATAAGCGTTTGGTTGTTAACGTAGTTTTTTTTGTTTCAGTTGGTATTCAGTATCATGTTCCTGGTTGGCGCCGTTACCTGCAGTACACAAAATATATACAATCCTGTTCTAGACTTAGAAAGAATATCCAGGATGACTCCAATAGAATTGGACCAACTGGCTGGGGGATTGGCTGCTGAAGAGATCATTCGGTAATAATAATTTAAATGAATATTAATACTTGAAAGCGGTCGGTTAAGTCGAAATAATCGGCGGTTATGTATGAAGAGATGCATGAATATGAATGATGCAAAGGATGTTGGGAAAAACAGAGTAGTGGAGAGTTCTATTCTCTCTGCCTACCCCTGCGGCCAGCGGCGTGATATTTAGTTAATTAAGTTGACTCCTAATTGTATGAAAGCAAGGTGATCAATTCTTCGCTCCAAGCACCAATCTAGGGAATATAAAATGAATATGTATTATTTACCAAATAAACACATTTTTTTAAAGGAATGGATGTTTTAAAAATGCCTTTACTCGTTTACGATTGATTTCGTTTTTTGTTAAAAAAATTCGTCACTTAAAGCTTACAACTGTTCACATGCATTCAGGTGATTAAAAATGGCAATGGTATTTAACAACATAAACTAGTTCTCATGAATATTAAACACGAATAACTGAAAACAGCAAAAACGAAATAATTTAAATCTACATTTTCATTTGTCGACCGCTGTTAGAGAACTAAAATACAATAAATCCACTTTTTCCGACATAATTTTTTGCCCATGAGTCATACGTGACAATAATTTCTTTGCATTCCGTTTTAACTCAAACGGTAAAGAAGTTCGTTGCCTTTCTAAGTGCAAAAATCATCATTGTTATTTTATAGGCACAATGCGAGTCTCCTCCCCTCGCCGCCTTTGCGGTTTGGAAAGCTGACAAGTGCGGTGTAATCTTCTTGATCAAAATGGCGACAAATCTTCTCAGACAGATTAATCGTTGGATTTATGATAATAATTATAGAATCATTCAGGCGAAAACTACAAAATAATTATCGTAGATTTATTGTAACTACAGACAGTTGGTAGAATTCCATTATAAATTTTTGGGTAATAGATTCAAAATTAAACAAGGTGATTGGATTGAATTCTACTTTTATTATCTATGGGATGGATAGAGTTCAATGTTATACATATCCACTCGATCGTACAGTTATCCTGTTATATTTTTATTGGTTTATATAATCGATAAAAATATACTCCCCTGGGTACATTAATAATAAAGTAATAATAAAACCCTTATCCGCACCCAATGGTGCATAGGGCACTGTGTCATATTAATGCAGTGTTATCTTGATCGTTTACACATGAAGGAAAGGTGATCAGCCCTCCGCTTCAGGTACCAGTCCAGGGTAATATTGAATAAATATGACAGTGAAAAAATCACTTATATTTATTTTACCCCCCTTGGGAATCGAACCCGGGACCTCCAGAATGGTAGCCGAGCGTGCTGACCATTACACTACGGAGGCGGACAAACGGGTACATCAGGTTATTATTTTAAATTTTAAAATTTAAATTTATTTTTTTTAAGGACAAAGCGATCAGGATCCGGAGATATTCTTGGATCAGTTGCCAAGAAATTTACTTCAGGATTAGCTGGCAAGATAGGAGCCTTCAGCCAAGCGTCTGCTGCGGCGTCCAGTTTATTTGCTGGAAGTTCCTCCAAAGGCCACGACGAGCATGATGGCTACGAGTATGGACCCCCACCAATGGTAAAAATATTTATTGATTTATCAAGTTTTAATATATATAGTAATGTGGACTAATGGCTAAGAAGCAATACCTACCACCAACCAAAAACAGACTATTTATAATATATTATTAATAGATTTATATTATCCACTGACACTTCGTGATGGAATTGCATTTTTAATTTATTATTAGATTAATATATTATTATATTAAAACCAATATTTTTAGCTTTTCCACTTTATTTTTATTTGACAAGCGACCGGGTTTCGTCGTTGCCGGTCGCTGGTCAAATAAAAATAATGTGGAAAAGCTAAAAATATTGGTTTTAATCTAATAATATATTAAAAATGCAATTCCATCACGAAGTGTCAGTG
Organism: Brachycentrus maculatus; assembly: GCF_059751285.1. Lineage (NCBI taxonomy): Eukaryota > Metazoa > Arthropoda > Insecta > Trichoptera > Brachycentridae > Brachycentrus > Brachycentrus maculatus. Next base: position 72,104 of record NW_028280901.1, on the reverse strand, counting down.
GATAATATAAATCTATTAAAAAGACTATTTATAAGTTTCAACCTTAAATTTCGTTATCCGTAAAATTAAAGGCCCAATAAGTTTTCTCTAAATCCAGGTAACGTTTTACATAATTGATTTTTGGGAACAAAGAACTGGCAAAGGAAGGCTCCCTCAGACGAATGTGTGGAAAATCATTGTATGACAGAATTAAAAACGAAGAAATAAGAAAGGAATGTAAGGCTGAACAAGGAGTAATTGAAAAGATTAAGAAGAGTTCTTTAGGGTGGTATGGACATGTGGAGCGAATGGATAACGATAGAATGACTTAGAAAATATATGTGGCGAATGTGAGCGGGAAAACAGAACGAGGACGACCGAAAAGACTTGACACGATCAGATCAATCAGAACCTAAAATCTGGTGGTGTCAAAAGTCTGCGTAATCGGAGGGCATGTATGACTAGATTTATGGATGTGAAGAAGACGAGGAGCGTATGTCAGGACAGAGGAGTATGGCGTTCCATCCTTTCTGCCTACCCCTGCGGGGAAACGGCGTGATGGTAGTAGTAGTAGTAGTATTTTAAAATTGGCCCTCAGAATGCGAAAACCCAGTGTCGGTATACTATTGTTAATTGTATTTTTTAGTGATGTGTAGTATAGTAAGACCACGTTTTTGAGTTTGTTAATGTAAATACGACCAGTTTCGAGAACAACAGATGTTTTCATCAAAAGGTGTCATGTCTCAGATATGTTAAAAATCAGATTTTATTTTAACTTGTTGACGAGAACATCTATAGACGCATATAAATTAATGAACTAAAAAAATGGTCTTATACAAGCGTTTTATATTTATATTGATATAGAGATATATCAGAAAGTTCTGTTGGACTTTCTCTGCCATAAGAGAGTACTTGAGCTCATGAAGCCTTCAAATCGTTGAGTCACTCTAAAGAGTACTTCACTCAAATAAGTAACAAACGTTTGTAAAGGAATTATAATATTGTAGTAAAAAACTCATCTGGCTAAAAACTGTACAGTTTAAAACAACCCAAAAGCCAAGGGCTAAAAAATACATTAATTTAGGAGATCAAAAAATGGACAAGACAAAACTTGGAAAGTTTTGACATGTGTAAATCAATATTTGATCAGATTCCTTATATGATTTTGCCTTTAATGGACAACTCAGCTTTTATTCATCTATTTCCTTGTCTTATATTTCAATATTAATATCAAGTTATACGTAATTTATTTTATTACACAATCCTCAATCAATCAAGTAAACATGACATGCTCGGTATTGTAATAAGTATACTGATTGATGCCTAATAATTTTATGTTTGCGTACGGAAAACATATTTTCGCAATTCAGGATTTCCGAGTCATCTACGATTTTCGAATTCACATTGAAACGGAGAAAATTAGATTACACAGTATATTGCTAATTATCATGAAAAAAAGCAATGTGGATCGCATGTAGACTTATAGAACACAAAAATTAAACGCAAATTTTAATTTATTATTCTTTCATGCAAAATGGTAATGAAGTGTTACATGTTCATACGCTTTTTTTGTGAAGTAGATATATAAGTATTCAAAATAACATATTGAATTTACGCTCATTTTTTTATAGATATACGTATCACGCCATAGACATCACGAATACCGTGTTATATAAAAAATCTATTTAGTTTTCAACGGGCTATGAATTATCTATCATTGTCTATTGAAAACTTAAAGTTTTTACTTAAAATTAATACGTGTCTTGAAAGGCATTAGTGGTACTCGTTAACACATTTAAAGATTAAAATTTATTGGATCAAGCTTAGTAAATTGAGTTGTTTTTGAAAGATTAATCGGGAAAAAGATAAAATACGTTTTCAAATAAAAACAAATCATTGACTGGTATATAAACTTAAGGATTTTTGTCTGTAAAGAATGAGAAATTTGTTTGAATATCTTTAATATATTACTATATTAATAAGTGATAGTTAATTGATACACAAACTTTTATACTAAAAAACAGACGCCCCGATACGAGTTGTAATCGCGTGACTTCATGAGTTTTTCAGTAAATTTCAAATATTGAATGATTTTTACTCTTATTTAATGGTATATTTCAATTAAATTAATTATATGACGAAAGATCAGCTACCCGATGTTGACATATTTAAATTTAATGTGTGGGCGTAGAAAATCTAAAATTTATATACCATAATAACGGCCACTTGTATTTTAGTTGCTAATTTAAAAATAGATAATTAAAAAATATATATTTCAAAATTAATTGAAAAGTTCATTTTCTTATGGAACCAATCTCTTTTCTAAAATTGATACTATTGTTCACGATTATTTAGCTTGCTTGAATAAAAGACTTCCATCCAATTCAGCATTTCAAAAAAGTTCATCAATTAATTCCAAATATTAATAAAGGCATTCGATGAGCTTATATTGAAAAGAAACGGGTTTTATAAAGCGAAATATATACGAGTACTTTTTTTTTCGTGAAATAGAATCTATTATTTTTTGACATCTCATCAAAGATGAAGAAGAATATGGAAGTCTAGGCATTTACGGGGCTTACGACCGTCACAGGCTGGTTTAAGTGATCACTTTACACACGTGTAACATTCACCAATTCTACCCATTATTGACAACCACACTACTCAAATTCTTGGAAGTTCTATATATATATGAACCAATTTAGAAACCTTGTTCATGAATCACTAGAACTTCTTTACATCCCACCAATAGATGTCTCTAGTGAAGTTCTAGTGATTCATGAACAAGGTTTCTAAATTGGTTCATATATATATAGAACTTCCAAGAATTTGAGTAGTGTGGTTGTCAATAATGGGTAGAATTGGTGAATGTTACACGTGTGTAAAGTGATCACTTAAACCAGCCTATGACGGTCGTAAGCCCCGTAAATGCCCAAACTTCCATATTCTTTTCATCTTTGATGAGATTTCAAAAAATAATATGAAAATAACTCCTGTAATTGGAGATAATCCAGATTTTGTGAACAAGTATTTGGACACACTCAAAATGTTGTAAATAGAATCTACATATCTAGAAGGTATTAGTTTCAAATTATTGTAGGTAACGAAGAAAAAACTTATACAACATTTAAAAATTTATATATATTTATTTTTGTGAGTTTTGTTAAAGTACTAATATCTATCATAATATATATTAATGCAGATGTATGACCAAACCAATAAATTTGCTTTATGTTATCCGGGTAATTTGAGTTGTACTTATGCTGACAATATTACTATTTTTATGTAGGTTATGTACTTTTGTGATGTAACAAGATGACAAATTGTTAGTATAAGTAAAATTATCAATGGTCTTGCTTAGCAATTTAGAAAATAGTTTAGTTGCGTGTTGTACCAGGAAATGTCAAAGTTATGTCAACTGAAATATTATACTAGTTTATATACCGGAATAAATTACTCACTAAGGAGTTGTGAATAATTAATGTATTAATTGCAAAAGCCTTCTGCTGAAATCATCAGATAAATTATGAAGACATAAATATATTGAATATCAGCGTTTAATACATCTAACGATTTGTTTAGGATCAAAAAACCAAACACCTAATTATAGATTTTGACATCTCGATACAGATGAAGAAAATATGGAAGTCTTTGTATTTATATGGCTTACAACTCGTCTTCGGTTGGTTTATGCTATCACTTTATACAGTGTCACATTCACCACTCTAACAATGATTGACAACCATACTACTCAAATTTTTGGAACTCATATCGCTCACTCCTTTCAACAACGTCATATATCAAAAATCGTCAAATTCCAGTTTTATGTTTTCGGAATGCCCAGAAAATGTACCTTATCCCAGCAAAAGCGGCATATTTTTAACTTATATTTATCGGCTACAGGGCAGAAAGTGTTGTTTTTGCATTTTGAAGAAAATGTATTGTTTAATTATTTTTTTAAATAAAATAAATATTTTTCAAATGAAAAAAAAACATTCAGGTTTTACCTAAAAAGATCTGTTGCACAGTAAAAATTTCAATAAGTGGCTTGATATTTATTTTTAAAACATTGTATTATATTTTTAAACTTTAAAAACGATCTCCAGAAAAATCTAGTTTTTTTTATATGTGAAGTTGTTGAAAGGAGTGAGCGATATAATTCATACACCCAGACTTCCATATTCTTTTTCAGCTTATTTGACTTTTTCTTTATACTTTAAATTTATGAATAACTCCTTATTGGAGAAACCCAGATTTGTGAACAAGGATTTGGACACACCCATAATGTTGTGGACCTAACTATAGTTTTTTCCTCATATATAATAAAAGTATCGTTAATATTATGATAATTTCACGAAAAAGTTTGCAAATTATAGAATTTTACGCAACTTTTATAGATCTCCTGTAAAATTATACTGCACATTGCACAACACAGATAGATACCTACGCCAATACTGGATATCGACATTATGTAACATAATTTCATGCATTTGATATGATTTTATATTCGATATGTATTCAGTTATTGTATAATATGATTAGTAATAATAGCAGTTATAATCACCGCACAATTGATGGAGCTTTCCCATGTGAAATATTTATAAAATATTTTTTATAACTAAATGTGAACTTTGACAAATCAGATTTGTGATGCAGTTTTCTAGGACAGTATAATTTTTATCAATGAACAAATGCTGATATTGTTTCTAATTAGCACTTGTTTTTCCTTCTATTCCCGACACAGATCAAAATAAAATGAAATTTTATTTAAGTTAGAAGAAATAAAATTACACTTTATGATCTATTAACCTTGTACATAATGCAGGGTAAGTAATAAATGCAACTTCAATTTAAAAAGAATTATAAAATTACCCATAGCTATTTTGAACAAATAAATGAAAAATACTGCCGGGATAAAAAGGAACCCTTAGTAAATACTTTGGTAAAATTACGAAATTTTATTACACATATCAATATATATTTTTTTATATTTACATCAAATATTTAACGTTGCAAACCTTTTTTAGCACATGCGTAACATTTGAAAATTTCAAAATAAATATATTTTTTTAAGCCGTATACTTTAACCTTTTGTCTGTAAGGGAGTTGATACTTTGTTGTTGAACATAATTTGTTGCTTTACGTAGAAAGTGAGTTGAAGAAATTAAATGTTTACATACCAGGAAAATTACCAGCTGATTGAAAATCGATATGTATTTGTATCTTTATGGTTAAGCAATTGATAAGTAAATACAAAAAAATATATAATGCAATTAATAGTAAAAAGGTCAATTTGGATTTCATATCCAGATATCAAAAAAGAAGAGATATAAATATTGTGTAATATTAAAATACAGGTAGTAGTCATTTTTTTCTCTGTGAACGAAAAACTGGGGCGTTTGATGATATATGTGTTATTTCTTAACGATATTTAAGAGTTAAGTGAAAGGTAAACTTGTTCATCTCACCATTAACAGAGACCGTTAAATTGTGTAATATCAGATATTTCATGCACTTCAAATGCTTTAAAATATCTAATTTATGCTTTATAGCAAATATTAAAAATGCAATCATATTAGTTGGAATATGCATATTATGCTAATGTAAGAAATCCTTTCTACAGAATTTTAATTAACAAGGAAAAGAAGGACGTAAATATCTTAAGATATGTGAAATTATATGAGCTTTATTAGAAATGTGCAATGATGAGAGATACTATATAATATATTTTATGTTGTAAATAGCATAAATATATTATTTACGACATTTTGAGTGGGTCCAAATACTTGTTCACAAAATCTGGATTATCTCCAATTACAGGAGTTATTTTCATATTATTTTAATAATGGGTAGAATTGGTGAATGTTATACGTGTGTAAAGTGATCACTTAAACCAGCCTATGACGGTCGTCAGCCCCGTAAATGCCCAGACTTCCATTTTCTTCTTCATCTTTGATGAGATGTCAAAAAATAATATAAATATGTTACGTTGTAAATAGCATGTTTTAAATAGCTCTAGCTCTTACTTGACTGCATTTGAGGATATTGCTTTCTAAAACTGCTATAATAACTAGTTACAAAACAAAATTATAATAATTTAATCAATTTGTTAATTGTTTTAATATTTAAACACTTGTATTATTCCACTTTTTGAGTTTTATTACATTTTACACGACTATTTTCAAAACTCTAGAGCAAACAAAGTATTCAGCTGAAAAATTGTTTTGCTCTTTAGTTTTGTAATCACCTGTCGATGAAAACATCTGCAGTTTTCGAAACTTGTATAAAATGAAATTAAACTCAATAAGTGGTATAATACAAATATTTTTATTAAATACTCAACATGTCCTTATCATCCATCGTTCACTTTACGTAATACCACTTTAATAAACACTAATTCGTGACTACCGGTATCGGAATAATTATTCCATCGTCAGGTCATTAAAATGAAATTATTACGGTCTTTCAATTTAAATTGAATTAAAATAAAATAAATTGAAAAAAAAAAAAAAAATTTAATGACTTGATGATGGAATGATTCTTACAAAACCGGTAGTCACGAATTAGTGCTTATTAAAGTGGTATTACATAAAGTGAACGATGAATGATAAGAAGAGTGTAATATTACCATACCACAAAGTTGAAAATGCTTTTAATTTACAAAATAAATCAACAGCTGAATCAATGTATAATAAAATTTGTATATGGTTGGATTCAGACATACCACTCCAAAGGATTTGACTTCTGGTCCTTGAAGAAGTCCATTTTGGGCACACTGTTCGAAGCTGTCAAAGCCATAGTCGGAGGGGCTACCATCATAAAGGGACAGCTGATCAGGGGAGGAGGAGCCCTCGCTTCAGGAGTGGGAAAGCTTGTCAGCGTCAAGGGAGAAGCCGTGTCCAACCTCGGAAGACATCTAGTGAACAACGCTTGGTTGGCACCACCCAAGAAGCACAGGGCACCGGTCGTGCATCATGAGACGTCAGTTCACGTTTCTTCACCGGTTGTGCACTCTGCTCCAAGCGGTGAGTTTTGTTTATGTTCTCCTGGAAAATATAATTTTTTTATTCATTTCTTAAACCCTTATCCGTACCCCAATGGTGCATAGGGCACTGCACCGCTGGGTCATTTTTAGTAAATATTAGATTGTAAAAACTACGAATATTTATTTTCACTTCCCTTGGGAATCGAACCCGGGACCTCCAGTATCCGCTGACCATTACACTACGGAGGCAGACTAAAGTAATTAAAAACTGTTAATTATCAACCTTATATGGTATAACTGGTAAATATTGGGTGATTTCTCAATGTGATTTCAATGTTAGTTATTGTTATTTTTATTTTATCTCTTCTCTATCTCTTCTCTATCTCCTCTTATAAACTTTTTTTTATTATTACAATGTATTTTGTTTGTAAGCGCCAAAATCACTCTTAAACGAGTGGAGGCTTTAAAAAATGTAATTCGGCCCTTTTAAAGAATATTTTTGGCTAATTTTGTTCGTTACATCTGAGAATACTGTAATGACAGATGTTGCAGTATGCTTTGATTTTGAGTCTATAACACGTGTTCGACTTATTAAAAGTAAAATATTTATTTTACTCAGTTGAAAATGGCGGATTTTATTCCAAGAAAACATCGTTTGTGGGAAGTTTATAAAGTTACTTATTTGTAGAGAAATGTTCGGAAACCCATCTTTTGAATGAGAAAAAATACAGTGCTCTTGTTTCATTGTATACAACATGTAAAAAATAGTTTTGGGGATATCGAAACCCCGCTTTTGATGATTTTATTAATTTAGAGAAAAAGTAATTGTTTTTTTTTTGACAATACCTTTTGAAGCTAGAGATATCTCAAATATCGGAGATCTATGTCTCTTAATGTGAGAACATTTTTTATAATAGATTCCCATGCATTTACTGTTTTTCATGATATAATTTTTCCTTTTACGCTTTAATTATTCATCATTCATATTATGCATATTCATTTAGTTTTTCTTTAAAAATGCACGATTTAAAATAATATGTATTCCAAAAATGCGGCCAGTTTTTAGTATTTACTTGTCTGAGGCCTGTTCAAAAACAGTTTTTTTATATTATTGCTGATACATTTTCAGCGTTATCACGATATGTAATGTTTATTTTTAAAATGTTTCCAAAAATAGCTGTGAATTATTTCAGCACCAGCATCTAGTTACGGACCTCCGAGTGTTTCTTCTGGGCATTACCAGCAATCCCACGTGGCACAGTACGAACTGCCAACAGCGCCGTCTGCCCATTCCTTCTATGGACCTCCCCAGACATCGTACAATGCTATATACGGACCTCCCAGTAAATACACAGCTCCTCTTGAAGGTAAAACCTAATACCAACTTTAATATATTGGATACACAAACCCTTAGCTGATAAATGGTTTGTGAATTATCCGCTAGAGTCAGACTTTGAAAAAAGCCCTTAAAAAGGTATTTCACAAAGGCTGTTTTCGAATTTCATATCTGCTTACTATGTGGACCATATGCAGTCCACAAACTGTCTTAAAGCCTTTCTGTAGGCTACCAGCTCCCTTGCATCCTCCCAAGTCAAGTCCGCGTCCCGAAATTCATACGAGAACTGCCGACGAATTGTCAGCAGTGGTCGTCCTGAGCGGCGCAAACCTGATGCCTTGTAAAAGAGGCAAGCTTGATAAAGGCTCTCTGGAGGCATGCGGAGTACATGGCCAAGCCAACTGAATTAATTATAAGTTAAAGATTTAATTTTTAGTAAGCAAAATCTTATTCAGCAAGCTTTGACATTCAAAAATGCGTGATTTGTATTATGTGAAGTATGTAATGTCGTTATCTCACGATAAAAGAAAACTAGTAACTAGATCATTCTGTGGATTTTATAACATGGGTTTTAATGAGATTGTCATAAAATAATAAAGATTATTTTAAACAATTCTTAATTGCTAGAAAATAACAGAAATTGCTCATACATTTGAATAACAGCTAGATATGTAAATCAGCAAAAACTACATAACGCTGCACAACGCGATCTTTAAGCAATTAATCGGAGGTTCAACATGAATATGCCATTATATGAAATCTCACCTAGTTTTCTTGTGATCTCTACTTGATGTTCATTGTTCGAGTTCATTGCTCTATAGTGCTGACGACATTCATTACTGGCTTCTTATGCGGAAGTCCTGTAAACTTAGGGACAAAGGTGAATAATGAATGAATGCAAGGTGATCAGCTGTGGCTATGTTGAAGTTGAATTCAAAAGAGATGAAAGTGTGTCAACTGTCAGCTTGTCGTTAAAAACAATGATTTGATTTATAATAAATTCGTTATTATGATCACTGCCTGTGAAATGAAGAAGGCTATTTTCTTTGGATGGAAGTAGCTACTAAGCGAAGAGGGGATAGTCATTAGATCTTTGTAAAAATAAATTATAATATAATTTCTCGTGTTTTTTTTTAATTTCACGAATAAATTAATGGTTTCTTTCCCAAGTAAAATTAAAATTAAAATTGAAAAGGTTTTGCCACAAAGTGACTGCTGAATGAATTCATGAAAAAAATTTGAAGGGTTTTAAAGGAAATAAATGCATAACAATGCACGATAAACTCCAAATATTTGGTGTATTTTAGTTTTTTTTTGTTCGTTAATAGACTGTAAAACTCAGACAATTTCTTTGAGGTGTTTTGTTTATTCTACTACGTTTTAATTGAATGACGTCAAAAACAACCTGTGAAGTTAGTGAAAATATTTGATTGAGATACCATTAAAATACCTCTTTGAATACTAGATAAAATAATCCAGTTATAAACTGTTGTCACTTTTGTAGGTCATATTCACGCAGTAGAAATGTACTCGTTTTGCAAATAGAACACATACGACATTGCACACATTGACACCGGCATTGCACGGTAAAAATCACTAATACTTTTTAAATCTTTTATGATATTTTTCAAAAATTTTAGAGAACTTTCGTGACATAGAAATTTCGTAATGCATGTATAATACCATAATTAAAAATAATTAAAATATTTAACATGTATTGATCTGATGAATCAGATCACCCACTAGATAACAAACACATAAACTACGAAATATAGCTGTACTATACCATTACTTCTGAACGCCTATTGCTAAAGATACTTCCATTTTAACATAAAGATATTTCCATTTTAACGTTTGTCGATTCGTACTATAAAAAAATATAGGAATTTGTCGTCCAAACTGCCTTAACCTTTCCGGGAGTACAAAAATTCTTGTCCGACTTTCTCTGGGAAGTGGGTTCTTTTTACATGAATTTTTTTTTCATTAAATCGATGTATTATGAAGATAGAAATTATGTTAAAATAATTTGATTAAAAAAACACCTATTCAAAATATTCTTCAATTTTGACAAAATTACACACAAATATCCACACAAGTCTTTGCAATACAAGTTACATCATACTAACTGACAGACGGACTTCGACGTTCATTAACGTCGATACTCCTTTCAGCAAAATTCTGTCTGACGTTCATTTACGTCCATACTCCCGGACAGGTTAAAGAACTTTTCTTAATCTTTGCAATTGTAGCTAGTTCCGACTTACATTCCTTTCTTACATCTTCGTTTAAAATTCATACAATGATAATCCAGACATTCGTCTGAAGTAACGCATTTCAACGGCGTTCACTCTGCTTTCATCCTTCATTATTTCATCTTGTGAAAGTATATGTAATCCAGACTGCAAGTTAAACCCTTAGGAATGGAACAACTAGTTGTTTTGTAAACAATATGAAAAAAAGTGTAAAAACCAGCATATGTGTTTTTTTACACCTTTTCTAGTTTAGACATCATTCATATGCAAACATGTTCCGCGGGTGATGAGCGCTCGTTCAACTGTTCGTCCGGTTTTAAAACTGAAATCAAAAGTTCTGTTTCTGTGCTATGGTCACGTGACGCAAGTTTCTCGCTTCAGTGCGGTCACTTTCTAGGTCATGGCATTGTCTCCATTGCAAAATAGGATATATCACCAGTATTAGGATATAACAACAAAAAATACATTGACTTTCTTTTGGAAACAAAGATTTAAGAGTGATATTATACCCACGCCACCCACATATGTATTATAAATATGTGCATAATTTCATTAATGTGTATGTGTGTGTTTATAAATTTACAAATATTTACCTCTTTTAACATTTAAACAAGCAAAATCAATTTAATGAATTTATGCAGTATTATTTAAGCTTAAATTGTGGATTTTTTTCATATTTAATCTCTGACAACAGTTTTGAAGGATTTTTAATGCCTAGTTGTAAGAAAGTTAAACTTACTCAGGAGAATGTAGTTGGAAATAGAATCAGTAGAAGACCGAGGAAACCTTGCCATGTTATAGTATTTACTTAAGTGGTTATCAAGTAACAAGGTCTGCAGTCGGAGTAATCGGTGGGTATGTATGAGGAGATGCATGAATGTGGAAGAGGCAAAAATTGTTTACAAAGACAGATTCGTGGGGATATTTTATTCTCTCTGCCTACCCTGCGGAAAAGCTGCGTGATAGCTAGTTACTTAGTTAGTTTTTTGTATGTAAATTTCAAAGATTAATTACTAAGAAATTTACGTAAGAAATATATTAAATTATGATATTCAAATGAGGGAATAAATAAAAGTATTGTTATGTGTTAAAACTAACCCGCAGTAATGTTTTTTGGTAACATTCCGATTTATCTCAAATCTTTTAATATGGTATCTACAAATATGTATTTTTTATAAGTATTAAATACTTAGAACATTGCAAACGAAATAACCATTGTTCATAACTGGGAAACAATACCCTTGAACTTCACGAAACATTCTCACCTACAGCCAAGTCTGTTCCGACCGAACAAATAATTCAATCAGACACGAATTATGTAAGACAACCTAATCAAAAGGCGGATATTGAGCGCCTTTCTTAGGTAGCTAATTTATTCAACTAAAACGCACGCTTTTACTCTTTCCGTGTGTTATTGAAATTGAATTAGAAATTTCAGAGGAAAAACTATTTAATTAGTAGCGGATGTTAGTGCAGTCAAATTTCGTCGAATCGAAAAATAACTCGGAGGTTTGAATTCTTACTGATGATTATTTTTATTATTTGTGTAGTGGGTTTTGTTTTGTGGTTTGTTACAACCATTGTAGGATTAATGTAAATATTCATTATGGTTTTGTTATGATGTAGGTACACTTTTTGTCGTAGTTATTTTGATAAAAATATAATATGAAACGGATTATAAAATTAGTTATATTTTTATTAATTATATCCGGTAGTTTCACGAATTCCACTAATATCGAAAAGTATGATTGTATGTTTTTAGACGTGTGTGAATGCACTTTTAAGATGACCTTTGGAAGAGAAAGTACCGTTTATGAGAGCGGATATTTGTTTAAATCGACACAAAAAAACACCTCGTGCAGAAATTACATATTATTTTATTGAACATTCTCCGAACTTCATTTTACATTTAAAAAATCGTGGAAATATTTTTTATTATTTTATTTTAATCATTTTTACTTGACACGACTTGAGACGAGAAAAATGTTACATGTGTTACTGTAGTGTTGTGCCCTTCCTCATAGGAAAGCATCAACCAAGTCCGCTGGCGGGAATCTTCTTGCTGAAGCCATTCGACACGAACTATGGACCACCGGATAGTCACACAGCTTCTGCAGGACCCCCTCAATCATTCGTTACAAGCGCAATGCATGCACTGAAAGACATCTTAGGGAACCAACCGACCTACGACACACAACCAACTGCCCCCGCATCGCACTCTCACTCTTCAACTTCCGCAATATCCGGTCCGTCAGGACCATCTTACACAGACACTCTCCTTCACCCTCCACCGCCTGTCCCCAACAACTTCAACTCATTCTCTTCCTACTCCAGAAATGATCTTCCAGCATTCAAACCATTGAATATCCCTTCCGGAGTCTCGGGCCCATCGGATTCTTATCTTCCGTCAACTCAAGACCTCGGCTCCACAAATTCAAAACTCCAATCCATGGTCGACAGTCTCTTGGGAGAATATCCTCAGGCCGCAGCATCCAATACTTTCTTTTCCACCTACAAATCTGGCAAAGTTTCCCATTCTCCCGTTTTCAAAACATACAAGAAAAAAGGCGGATTGGATCCCGTGAAACTGAGCAAAGTTAACGACAACTTAGACAAATTGAACAAACTTGAACGATCGGATAGAGGAAGATCTTTAGAGCCGATAAGTTTGTTCCAACAAATAGAATACATGAAAGAAGCGATCAATCGAGGAAGAGAAACTGAAAATGAAGAAGCAATTGAAACTACTTCGACGACGCCAGAAGAGATTGTGACCGAAAATTCGTCCGGAAGCCCGCGAGCAGTAGTCACCGGTGTCGAAAAATCTATATCCTACGAACTGAGAGGAAACCGAATAATTAAACTCACAGACAAAACTACTAACGTTTGACTGACCGACTGACCATAGTATTTTACAAGGTAACAAATATCTCCACCGCCATCTGGAGAATATCATTTTTCTTGCTTACTCATTGACAAAACTTTGGTACTTCTTGGTATTCTTACCTCGCTCTATTACAAATACTGTGACTACTTACTTTTACTATTTTGGCCTGCCTTCATACCCCTGAAAACATTAATCTCTAGCGTCATTATTCTTACCGTAATGATTATAAATGACAACCAATTACCCGTCTTTTCAGGTTTCTGCTTACCGACTACATTTATTTCTTTTTATCCCCCCTTGTTATTGATATTCCCCTTTCCATGTGTCCGATTTCCTTATATACTAATTATATAAATATACATATATATTTCATTGAATGTGAACCTGCCCTGTATAAGAACATATTGTATAAATGGGGTTTTCTGTCTAAAACCTTCTTTAGAAAAAAAAAGTTATTTTTAATGGTTTATTAACATTTGAGTTATTTTCTTGAGTATTGAATTTTTTAAAAACTAGCAAAAATGTAAATAATTATTATGTTAGTAAATTTACTATTCGTAATTAAATTAACCTATGTATTTATTATTAACACTTTTTTATTTTATTTATAATTATTAACCTATTTATTACAATATATTTGGAATGTTAGTTTCATAATATGGTATTTATTAATATTTTTTAAAAATTTCAGGAATTTAAAGAAATACTTTTAACAAAAATGCCTTTCTTTTTTCTATTGCTTTCGATTACTTACAAAAAAATAATTTATGATCAAATATCTAACTTCGTTCCTCTTGCAGGTAATTATGCCAACTACGTCCAATGGTAAAAGTCAAAATGGAAGAGAAAACTATGAACGAGACACCTAATTTGAAGCAGATGACTTCATTGTATCGTTAAGCGATCAAATATCTTTTTCAAAGCTGCGAAATAGGACACGTTATTCATTAATATTTATATTTAAATAATACTACTGTAAATATTTTCGTATATAATTCTATTTTAAGACAGGTTATTATTTCAAAATAAGGTTACGAAAACAAAGATAGAAGTCTCTGAAAGAAATACCTACATATATCTATGCCTTGGAGGGAAAACGTACTAATAAGAATTTTGTAAATTTTCCAGGAGATAAGTATTTTAAAGTCATCTTGATTTTTCTTCGATTATTAAATGTATCGTATTGCTTATCTAAGTAATAACTTAAAAATATTTCTAAAAAAGACAAGTACTTAACACCTTTTGTACATTTTAAAAAATATATAAAAATAAATTATTATTACTTACAGGGATAGGTAGATAAAATGGAACGCCAGACCAATCTGTATTTGCAAACAGTCTTCACTTCTTTCACATTCATGTTTCTCCTTATACATACGTTCCCATTATTCCAACCTTTTGACTGTTCTTTCTTCACTCGTTCGATTCACTTGTCCAAACCATCTAACACACTTCTCTTAAATTTATCGATAATGTTTATCTCAGCCATATTATTATATCACCATTCTAACATCTATCACACACATCTTTTTTTTTGGACACTTGACATTTTCCTTTATAAAAGTATGGATTGATGGTCTGGTTTTAGATTTTTTCATAGATTGGATGGTATAAACATTTTCGTGCACTGAAATATGTGTCTAATCATGATTCGTGTTTCCACGTTGTATGTAAAAAGACGTCAAACTTTGGCACTTTGATTATTGTAATAAATGTATTGATTTACGCATCGATAAGTGAAACCTCAAAAAGTCGTAATTAGTATTTTTTCCCTCTAAGATATCAATTTAATAAATAAATAATACTAGTTTATGTGCAGTGAGGATTCTTGTTTTAATATCTGGTAATTTTATACAGTGGTATTTTCCATATAAATACATTGATGATAGCCATAAAATAGTTTTCAGACGTAGGTTGTAATTTGCTTTACAAACTACTGTCATTACTTCTAACATAGCATACAAAATATGTAACTTAAATTTTCAATACCCATGTGAATAATATAATTTAATAATTTATTTTGGAAACCAATCTTCCATTACTCCATGAGTATGGAACCTAAAAAAATATCATATATACGTAGAAAATAAAAATAATTTATATGAATTCAACGATTGCTTAGATTTTTATTTTATTAAATATTTTAAATAGGGATAATTTAGTCATTCTAGTATAGTTCTACCCCAGAGGTAAGATTTTTAAAATTAATTTTAATACAATTGTTTAATTGGTTTATTGAAAAAGCTAAAAATGGTCGTAATTATTTTGGCCGTTTCCGTACCGACTTAAATAATAAAAATCATGGAAAAATATTTATTTAATTTCTCACTGTTTTTATTTGTTTGTAAAAATGTTTCATATTCCGTTATAAATAATTCATTTGTTGTAGCCAATTTCACATCTATCGCAGCTATCTTGCTCAAATTGATAGAAATACAATTTAATTTTTTAATATATAGTTAAGTAGGTATTATTAGAAATTTTATAAACTATGAAAAGACACGAAGACTAAAATATTTTAATTTTTTTATATATTTTCTCTACCAACGGATTCTTGAATTAGAATTCGTATTAATTCCTGATCTGATTTTTCGAATTTCATCTGAAGCTCAAAACTTTTGATATTAATTTACTTTTGTATTTAAAAAATAATATTTATATCATACTCTTGTCGTTTTTTTTATTTAACAAATAATATAAGTTAATTTTTAACTAGTAATAGAAATTTGTACAGATTTTTGAATAAAAATTATTGGGAAACAATGTTTTTTTTTTTAATTTTATTTATATTATTTTTTGACATCTCATCAAAAATGAAGAAGAATATGGAAGTCTGGGCATTTACGGGGCTTACGACCGTCATAGGCTGGTTTAAGTGATCACTTTACACACGTGTAACATTCACCAATTCTACCCATTATTGACAACCACACTACTCAAATTCTTGGAAGATTTTGTGAACAAGTATTTGGACACACTCAAAATGTTGTAATTTTATTTATTATATTGTACCTACTTTAATATGATATTATCTTTATTGCTTGCAGCTTCTTTTGAATTAAAAAAAATTAAAACCTCAAATGAATACTTATCAATATTAATTTAAATATCCATCGTCGTTTCAAAATTTGACGCAGGAAAAAGTTTATACCTACTATTCACTAAAAAATGAGACTCGTTTGTATAAACAAATAAAAATATGTATATATATATATATATATATATATATATATATATATATATATATATATATATATATATATATATATATATATATATATATATATATATATATATATATATATATATATATATATATATATATATACATATATATATATATTATATATATATATATATATATATATATATATATATATATATATATATATATATATATATATATATATATATATATATATATATATACCGCTTTTAAAAACGCATTCACATCGCAAATACGACTCTAAAATACTGTTAAAAATATGTCTTTACTTAAAAAGCCCTGGTATACACGAAAAAGCATTATACGCAACAAAAGTACTCAAATGCATTTGATAGTAAATTCAGACACAAAACATTTCCTCCATTTTCTACTTAAGAGGCAATGGTCACATTGAGAGATTTTGAAGAGTTCTCATAACATGAACGGCTTCTACGTAACGAAAGTTACCAAGGGAGAAAGTCCTAGAAACTGGTTTCCATTCCATCTCTACATAACTGAGGTCAGTGATATGCAATTTATGACTTTAAGATGCAGACACTATATATCGAGACGGTTCAAGCGACAAAAAAACTCTTAATATTCATATTCGTAATTCATATTCCAAACATCATCAATTGATTATATTTTTCAGGCATTGCATTATTCACCCTACGGATGATATCGCTCACTCCTTTCAAGAACGTCATAATTCAAAAATCGTCTATTTTCAGTTGTGCATGTTTTTTTCAAGGCCCAAAAAATTTACTATATCCCAGCAAAAGCGGAATATTTTTAACTTAATATTTACCCGCAAAAGGGCAGAAAGTGTTGTTTTTGCATTTTGAAGAAAAGGTATTATTTAATTATTTTTTTAAATGTACGAAATGTTTTTTAAATGGAGAAAAAATCTTCAGGTTTTAGTTAAAAAAATCTGTGACACAGTGAAAAAATCAAAAAATGGCTTAATATTTATTTTTAATACATTTTATTATATTTTTAAACTTTAAAAACGATCTCCTGAAAAATAAAGTTTTTTTATTTATGACGTTCTTGAAAAGAGTGAGCGATATGTCAATATAGCAGGTGTCTCAACTCGAGGTGTTTCAACTATACTTTTTTTAACTTTATTTACATCTTATTTTAAATATGAAATAAGATGGAGTCTGAGCACCCTAGCACTTATAACGTGGCATTTGGCTGACTTAAGTGATCAATTTTAATAGTGAGGTAAAGTTCACCATTCTGTCCATTATTGATTATTTTTTATTAAGTAAGAAATAAAAAATTAGGGTGATGAAAATTGTTATTTGGACCTTAACAATTTTTTTTTGTGTGGAAAAGATGATATCCGTCAAGTGGCTACCAATTCAAGTTCGTTGAACACATTTGTTCCCATATTATTTTTTGACATCTCATCAAAGATGAAGAAGAATATGGAAGTCTGGGCATTAACAGGGCTGACGACCGTCATAGGCTGGTTTAAGTGAACACTTTACACACGTGTAACATTCACCAATTCTACCCATTATTGACAAATAAATATCCTACAATTGGAGATAATCCAGAACAGGTATTTGGACACAAAAAAATTGTAAATAATTAAAGAAATTTATAAAAAAACTTTTTGTTTGAAAATATCAGACGATCGGTTTAAGGTTTTGGACACAATCAAAATTTTTTTGTGTACTGCAGCTATCTGTTCACAAATCTCAAATATGATTGACGCATGACGCCATTTGCAGAAATTATAACATCTCTCGATAGGGTGATTCATTTTGTGCCACCTATATAAAAACTAGGCGGGTGCAAGGATGCAATTCTGCACTTTTGGTGCATGCGCCACGGTTTAGCCACCCGAGAGTTAGGTGATCCGACTTCCGCTTACACTTTTACAATGAAAACTGACGAAATACCATATCGATAATACATAGATAAATATTTCCGTATTAGTTTATTGTATTATCAATATAGAGTTATGAATGTGCGATTCAAAAATCTAATAGAAAGTGTCATCTCGTCACAACATGTTTACATTTGAGAATGAGATGAATACATACATTTTAGGCGTTTTTTACTTTCTCTTCACTTATTCAATTATTCATCGACTTGTGTATTAAACTCGCCGACAAAACGACAAAAAAGTATTTGCATAAACGGTTATTATGTCTATTATTATTATTCAACAAATGTCGTACAAGTCAAATTCTATTTGAAGAATTTTTATATATGTATTTTATTTGTTTGCAAACGTACATCGTTAAATAATTATAATTTGCATAATCGAATACGATAAAAATTTATGGGAATAATTCAAGAATCTTAGCGGTAAAGGTTCTTTAATAGATCGCCAGTCGAACGTTATTGATTGGTCTCTTTTTCAACGACTATCACTTAATTATCGAAATAAGTTAATTGTTTTACGAATGATAGATGATACTTAAAACAGTACGTAATATTAATATTTGTGATGTTTCATAGACTAAAATGATATGAAATAATGGGGTGGGATACAATATCACCACTTGTAAACGGAATATATATCATGATCATTTCTTTTTTAATAATACAAACTGAAGCATTAAAATTTTACAACAAAAAGTGAAACAAACGTTGGATACACTAAGAGGCAAAAATATTTAACAAAATATCACAAATTCGTTCAAGCATGCTGTCCTCATCAACAAGGTATGCATAACATTTTAGTGCTTATTTTTCTAAATGTATATTATTATGGATAAAGAACAGTCATCGACTTATTGGCCAAAAACTCACGACTCCTGAAACCTGAATGAACTGTAGCGCTGTCGTGACGTTATTGTTTTATCATCTTCAGCCTATTCAGGTTTCAGAGCTCGTGAGTTTTTGGCCGAACACTCGTTCACTATTCTTCCCCACCCACCATATTCTACTGATCTCACTCCTTATGACATCTTCTTGTTCTCTGAACTCAAAAAACCTTTGAAACGAAGAAAATTTTAGATGATTCCCGAGATTAAGGCAAATGCGACGAAAGAACTGAAGGACATCACAAAAGAAGAGTTCCAGGACTGTTATCAAAAATGGGAACACAATTTGGGTAAGTGTGTGCGTCGGCAAGGTACATTGATGGATACATTGAAGGGGACCTAGACATGTCACTTCTAAATTATGTCTACGTATTAATTGTACAGGCCAACAAAAAATTATTTTCGTCAGCAAACTCCATAAATGAGATGCCAAATAGAAGCTATAAGAGATAGGGATAGTAAGAAGTGACATATAATAGTACCTTGTAATCGTCTAAAAGTTGTCATGCTACACCCAATCCAATGGATTCAATTGAAGAAAGACGATCATACACAGTAGTGCAGATAATTTTATCAAGTTTTATTAAGTTTTGTATTATAGTCAAAAGACCAGGCTCTAGAATCTTGTGTGATTATATTTTGGCAGAAAGGTGCCGCTAAATTAAAATCAAGCAAGTTAGATAAAAGCACAAATCAAACAACTTCCTCATCGAGGGATTAAACGATTCAAGGATACGCTGTTGCACAATTTGCCTCCATTCCTCCCGGTCCTGACCAACGATGATTACAGGGTCTAAAGAGGACCACACTTATATATTTGGTCATTCCATATATTAAGAAGGAGGCGTCTTCTTGTTCTATATACTTGACTGTATCTATAATTAACAGCACGACGACACTCTTATTTTTTTCTATATTCCTGAAGTAGAAACAATCTGTAGGGATGTTCTGGAGATTCATTCGACTACTGGTAATGAGAATTATTTGGGGATGAAGGTTTCTCTAGAATTAAAATAATGCTAAAATACATGACAATATTTTTTATACAATTATAAAAAATGCAAAGTAGACTATATATAATTTAATAAATTAAAGATAACTTCGCTACAATAAGCTATTTTGATTTTCACAAATTTAAGTAAATACGTAAATTTGAGCTCTTAAATGATGATAACAAAGGGATTAATTTAATATAATGAATTACTTAAACATTTACTACTTTTTTCTTAAGGTGTTAATTTAAAGCGACATCTATTGTCAGAATCTGAAAAAGCTTTATTTGCTCACGGAGATAAATACCATCATACATCTAAAACCACCACCTTCATTGGAAAGTCATTTTCTTTAATCATTCTTTATAATAAAAATTATCAATAGATGTCTTGCAACTTGAAACGGGAAATATTTTCTTTACAACTAAATAAAAACGGAGCAAACTATTAATTGTGTAATGAAATGGTCAATTAAAAAAAATATGAATATAAAATATTGCGGATACTCTATAAAAAAATTCAATTTCGAATAAGTATTTTTTTTTTCAATTTTGAAAAAGCAAAATTAAACTTTTTGTTTTTAATAAATAAATAAATAAATTATTTAAAAGAGCCTTATGATGAATATAACATTTTTTATTGTTGCTTTTTAATATGACAATAAAATTCAAACTCAGCCTTATAAAATATATGTATATGTACTTCTCAGTCAATAGCAAGTAAATCTATACTATTTTAAATGTGTTAATGGTGACTGTTAATTTTAGATATAATGAGAGAAATTAAAATAATTTGTTTTCATTGAATATTAGACAAAAAACAAACGATTGTTTATGACATTATTGGTTGATCATCTGTTATCAAAACAGTTATTAAGGTAAAAAAAAAATGATATATGCACGCTACAACTTTATGTTCCGACAGCTAACATAAGCTCCAGTAAACTCAAAGCCAAGGCTTGCAATGTGATGCAATCTTGAACTGACCAATAGCATGACCAACGCGGAGAAAACTAATTTCTCTCGCAGGTAAGTTACTCATAAACCATTTTTGAAATTTTCTTTAATTTTAATATGGATTCGGTTTTTAAGCACTTGATGTACTCGTATGTTCATTAATGTCTGTAGAAAGAGTTATATAATTTTTTTTAAATATGATTTTTACACGTTGAGGACACATGAATCGCCTTATCCGCGTTGAGGATACATGATGCGTTGTTGTATAGATTTCTCAAAACAAATGGGTTTATAAAAATGAAATTATGAAATACCCACACTTAATAAATACTTTACTTTCATAGAAGAATATGAATAAGACATTCATATTCTTCTTCATTTATTTTGAGATTTCAATATAAATAATCCCTTAGTGGAAAAACCTAGAAATGTGGGCAAGGATTTGAATCACTTGTGAACTGATCCAATTATAAGAAAATTGAAAATTATGTTTTTAAGCATTTCCTAGAATTTAAAATAATTCAGTAAGTATCTTACATACATTTCGAATACTCAACTTAACTATGAATGGTGCCGAGAACTCATGTGTGAAAGAAAATGTCAATTTGACGATAAATACAACTTCCGAAATTTGAGTGGTGGTTTGTCAATTATGGATAAAATTATGAATGTTACACCATATAAAATGATCGCTTTAACTTGCCTATAGACAGGTCGTAAGTCCTGTAAATATCCACACTTCTATATTATTCTTCATCTGTGTTGAGATGTCAATATAAATCAAATGAAATTAAGAATTCAATTTTACGGATACATATACGTAAGCATACAAAAACGTCAATAAACTATGCAAAAAAATCCACAGATATGACAAGCCCTTTTTGAAGCTCTTAAATCCCAAACGTGAACGCAATATTGTCGTATTCAACTTATTTTAAGGTGAACAGAAATAAGATAAATTAAAATAACAGAAATAACAATATTCAAATGAAAACCTTACAATGTATTGATATTATGTACCATCTACCTTCTAAACCATTTCTCCAGCGCCGAGTGGCTTGTCTTATAATATGAGAAAGGTTTGAAGCACAGGTTCTCTAAATAATAGTAATATAATTAAACATGTTCTTTTAATTTTCTTATAAAATTAAAAATTAGAAAATGTATCAAAATTCGTATCGTATGTCTCGCAATTCGTATCAAAACTAATCACATTATAAAAAATTCAATTAATTTACTATATTTACGTCCTTGATCTCTTCATCATCTTTACACGTTTATTTGTTTGCGATTTTTTTAACATTTTTTAAGCTTTTCATTTAAATAAGTTCACGGA
The DNA here is from genome assembly GCF_059751285.1 of Brachycentrus maculatus. Classification (NCBI taxonomy): domain Eukaryota; kingdom Metazoa; phylum Arthropoda; class Insecta; order Trichoptera; family Brachycentridae; genus Brachycentrus; species Brachycentrus maculatus. The sequence goes on along the minus strand of NW_028280901.1, from coordinate 49,390 downwards.
TGTCTAATAATTATGGACTTCAAAAAATAATAAATAAGTGAAAATTAGAAACAGCTCCTACCCACTCTTGAATCTTCAAAGTCCCAAAGACCCGATTCTAAAATTTGGAATTAATCTCACACACGGTGTTTGAAAATGATGTGGAATGCATCGAAGCACGTGTCAGAAAGAATTTGTGCTATTTACCAAATAAAACTCTAATAAAAAATTATGGACCCTTTTAAGCCTTTTCTCAATAAAGCCTTTGTTCAAATGATACATATTTTTCTAATCAAATAATTAAGAATAAATCCTGGCTTTGAGGGACTATGGAATGCCAGTTAAGTAAAGCAGAAGTATAAGAACGCAAAATATATAAGGGAAAATATTATTCCTGCTGCACAGAGATCTGTACGCCACAGTTTGGTGATACTCGGTTAAGAGCGATGTTTATTAGTATCGATACAAGTATTCCCTTATCGAGTGGTTAGCTTCAAGTTGTCCAAGCCGTGGCGCAGCGAGTATGCTCCAGAAACCTACATTACCGTTGCTATTTGTGCTAAAACATCCATAGAGATGACATCAGTGATCGGTAATATCGATAAGAAACATAATATAAGTCAGTTTCTCGGAAAATGTACGTTGCACATATACAGGCGTACTAAAAGACCTACGGGATCTTTTAACATGAAAACTACCTCACGGTTACTTTCCCAAAATATACAAATAATATTATATTTATTGATTCGGCATTTACTTTGTGATATGAAGACATGATGAATTTGAAAAGGTAAAGATAAAAATTAATTGTTTACCTTTAAATTTTATACAAATATTAATTTTGTTATTGTATTTTTTTTTGTTTTCTTTTTATTTGTATAAAATAACTTTCGCAACATTTTTTTAACGATAATGAAATCTCACCGAATGTGAATGAATAATTTTACACCAATTTTTCATGGTTAAAATCGTTTTACAAATAAATTTAGACGAAATAATGATTGATAGTTGCATTTTTCACTGACGTTTCTTGATGGATTTGCTTTTTATATAAAACAGATGCTGTGGTGTAATTATATAGACGCTTAATTGCGAAAATAGCACCGTGGATTTGACTTCACCAATTGCAAAATGAATTTAATCATTTATTTATTTTCAATTGGTTTTTTTTTGTATTTTCCTTCCCTATCCTTACTACCCTATCTGCAAAAAATCCTCTTAAAATAGATTTTTTGGTTAGACGATCAAAAACTACATATTTAAATAAAAACAACATAATAGTTACAACATACTTTTAATGTTTGACTAGCGAACGAATTTTATCTTAACCGACATCCTTTTTCTCAATCCACAATGAAGTTTCACAATGAAGTATTTTCTGGTTTTAATTCCATTGACTGTAACGGTTATTTCGAATAAACCAACAAATTTTATTTTCTACAATTCATGGTGCTGTTTGTAATGGTTAGTAAGAAATCATATGGAAAGAAATTTCACCAGTTGAAAATAAATATTTCTTAAATTATTTTCTCGTTTTTCACTATCTTCCCGACTAAGTCATGGTGTATAGCGATTGATAAATGCACATAATGGTTGTCCTATTGATAGTGTTGACATAAAATAATGTTTTAATATATTTTAACAATTTAAATCAAAGCAAAACTTGCAGTTGAGCTTTTAGAATTTCATTGTAGAAAAAAAAACAATATAATAAACCAAGAAATCTCGATTTGACTCAGTTTACCTTTCTCGCTTTGTATCACGAAAGGCATATTATTCTAAAAGTGCGTATAGCCAATTTACACGTTCTTGCATTCCTCTATTTTTGAAATATTGCAATTGACTGTCCTACGTTTTACTATGTACGTGAGAAGAGATTCTGAGCCCAAAAGCAAAATAACTTCGCTTTCCCTTTTATGACAACAAATCTAATTCGAGACAACAACAAAAAAGGCTAAGACAAGATAACCATCATTACGCCTAACAAGATAATAATGGTATCATTAAAATCGAAAGTTGTTAGGTATTTTAAATGGAAAAGATTAGGGATCGCAGTGAAACATGTCATTAAAATAAAATAAAAATGCGTTGACGCTATAATTGGGGTAATCTTATACGTGTTTTACGGGCCATGATAATTACAGTTTTTAGTAACAGATCTTTCAACTCTTGATAAAAACAGAAAAATTATTTAAAAAAATTTATCATGAACTAAATTTAGCGAAAAATTTGACTTTATCTAATTTTAATTGCGTTTGCTAAAAATGATCTCACCGTTTTTTCTATTCTTAAAGCTTTTTCTTCTTTATCACTTTTCTATAGATCCTGTGATCTGTCTGTGCCGCCGCCAGTTGCTCTTGGGATATTGACTGCCAGCTATCTCTGCACCTTTTCGGGGGTCTGCCTGGGGGTTTATGTCCTTCGGGGTTTCCTTGAAGGGTGAAACATGGAGTATTTTAGCTTATTTAGAATAGGGAAAAAACCTCTGATGTAATTTTAGCTTGAAATCGGTAATTTCATTCAATATTGCAACGTATAACCTTACTAACGGTTAATCCACTCTTTGAGACCATTACATCTCTGTCATAAAAATATGTCAAATAAAAAAAACAAGCGAGAGTTATTTTTATTTGGTATCGCTAGCCAAATCCACTTATTGAAATCGAAATTAAAAATACGTTTCACTTTTTGAATTTAAATTGTTCGAGTTTCTTCTTTGCGGTTTTGGTGGTGGAGTATTAGATTTATTATGTACTTAGCATCAATAATCGAAATGCTCTTCACTGATTGATAATTTTTGAACGCACGTCATGACAAAAAAAATGCTGGCGCTGTCCTACCTGTCGATCTAGTTTTAAGCCGCTTTGCAAAAAAAATAAAAGATGAACTCTGGTTTAAAAAAATACAATATATTTGTTTCTAAATAACTTCAGCCTCAGTTTAAGTAGTAAAATAACTCTTGTCTTACTTATAAAATTGGATGTTATTAAATAATTATTTCAATGTCATATATATTTTTTAAATGTTTCAAAAGTACATGCGATGGCTATGCATATCTAATAGACCTGAGACTGTTATACCAGATGCGAACAATTTCATCAGGCTCTACCCAAAGGAATATCAACCTTTTACTCTACTTATATTGCTGTTATTCCAAGAAAACACAATGCATCATACAATATCACCGCGAAGCGCATTTGAGGTAATATTTTACAAAAATAACGTAGTATAAGCTTACTAAAATTACTACATTTATTATGAATCTTGAACTAATTTCAAAATATTGTTGTCAGATCTATCCTCATTAAAAAAGACCCTCATATATTCCATTAATAATTCAGAATAAGACAATTTCTAACTCTTCTTCTTCCTTCTTATGGATCTGAGGATCTGTTTGTTCTATTATCCGTCTCTTATGATGTGGACTGCCAGCTGTCACGCCATCGCTTTGGAAGTCTTCTTCCTTCTGAGTTCTCATGAAGACCAATTAGAGCCTGTCTATTTTCTTGCAATCTATTGACAAAATATCACGATCTGTGATTATTGGCTAATAAATTCATATAAAAAATCACAAGGTTATCAGTAGCATTCTTATTGAAATATGTAGAGAAATAAGGGATATATTAAGGTTTAAACTTTAGATATTTTATTAAAACGAAAAACGTGCGTTCGCATACGTTATCAAATTTCCGTCATCGAACGTTTTATGACGTCATATGGTTTATTGTCCATGGTTTATAGAGCTGTAATAGTAGTAGTGTGGATTGTTTGTTTACAATTTACGGAGGGGGGGTGGGAGGGTGGACCATAGACATCAACAAATAGAGCCGCCAATAATTTGGGAATGTAACTAATATTAAAATAACTCCATCTTTTCTGTGACGTCAATTATCGCCAACTTACGAAAATGACGTTTTTTTTATGCGAATTTTTCAATGGATAATGATGAATGATAATTTTAATTTTATAGGCTATTATAAACGAAAAATTAGTCCAATATAATCCTTTATAGGTTGAGTATGTTAAATTAGATATTCCTCCCGTTTGACAAAGATCCATTGTCTTCGCTGTCTTCCCCATCCGTACTTTACGTTTTCCGAATTTCCGTGTTCCTTTTTCGGTCTCTCAACTTGTTTCTGGTTATGTACCTCAATATTCTCAATTCTGAAGACAAATTAATTTTATTAATATCCCTTACCGGAGCGAAAAAGGTGAGTTGAGTTTATTCAATAATAAATTCAAATATTATGAGTATTTCTTAGTTATATTTTTTTTGACATCTCATCAAAGATGAAGAAGAATATGGAAGTCTGGGCATTTACGGGGCTGACGACCATCATAGGCTGGTTTAATTGGAGAAAATCCAGATTTTGTAAACAAGTATTTGGACACACTCAAAATGTTGTAAATTTCTTAGTTATTATAACAGTATTTTTTAAGCAAAATAATTTTTTTAAGAAAATTTTATCTCACGAATATTTCCTAAAGCAGGTTAAAAATTTGGAGTGACGTGTTTTTGTGTTAAAATTTGTTCTCACAATACAAATCTCCGTTTAACTTGCCGGAACAACTACTGTCTATTATTAAAAATAATTGTTTTCACAGCATTATAATTCCCAAAGGTTTAGATTTAATTATGCATGTAGCATATGTATACATATAGTTAACATACATTTGCAAAGTTATTTTATATGCAAAATAAATAAGCTCAAGCCGGTGCACATAAAACCTTAACAGTTTTTGCTTATAATGAAAATATTTGTTTGTTCAAAATCTTAAATCTCTGAAAATCAAAATTGAAAACTCAGAAAATCAAAATCTTACACCTTTGAAATTGATGAGAGGTAAAAACAATTTTTAAAGCTTTCATGAACTGTAAAATAAACCCTTAATTGAATGAACTCTTATTTTTTTAAGGTAACAGCAACACACGAAATACTAACCATTACCCAAGCGTGCTTCTTGACAGCTGCTGCCACTAAACATTTTTATTGCAATCGATTGCATTGATGTTTCATACAATTTAAATCTTTTCATTGCTTCACAAACAATGTGAAATGAAGCCTTAGAAATGTGTGCTTTATATATATTTTTTCATTTAATCAGACTAAGCCACAGCAACGCCTGACTAAGTACCGCTAGTTATTGTATACATTATTACTATGTTCATAGCTTTCGTCGAATCGTCCAAAAACAGTATGAAGTATGTAAGGGAAGAATTATCTATAACCTAACTATGAGTATTTCAATGTTTTAGTACATAATTAGTACATAACCCTGATGATGACAAGGTTCTTGTGGAAACCGGTTGGAATAAGTGTACCAATAAAAAGTGGTTAAAACTAAGTTTTTTTTTATAAAGTTTATTTTATAAAGTTTTATAAAGTTTATGAAATGTGCCACAAAGTATCTGCGAAAAACATTCAAGAAATAGCCAAATCTCATTTGGTTACCGTAAAGCCCAGATAAGCGGAGTCGTAAGTGCACCGAATGCTCGTATGCAAGTGCCAAAGCAGAATGTACTGCAAGTACCTGAAGCAATGCAGTTTACTCGACCGAGTAAACCATAACGGACCGCGGTGTGTGAAGGCGCTCGTTCACCTGCTTTAGTAGGTTGTTGCACTCCGTCACAGAGGCGGCTCTAGAAACTGCTGCGTTAAATAATTATTATGATTTTTTTTCATTTATTTATTTATCCATCCTCTACCTCCAATTCCAACTCGGTTAGCGTGTTTGACTAATGTGCTGTAGGTCCCGGGTTCGATTTCCAGGAGGGGGAGGGGTGAAAAAAGATGTTGGAGGGGGTGAAAAAAAATGTATTTGAAGTAATATTTTTGTTATTTGTGTATTTTTGTGTATTTATATACAAATAACAAAAATACTACTTTAAACCCTTATCCCCACCTGATGGTGCATATGGCACTGCATCCTATAAACGCAGCGTTATCTTGATTGTTAACACATTATGGAAAGGTGATCAGCCTTCCGATTCACGTACAGGGTAATATTGAATGAATATTAAAGTGAAAATAATTTATATTTATTTGACCACCCCCCCCCCTGGGAATTAAACCCGGGACCTCCAATACGGTAGCCGAGCGTGCTTGCCATTACACTACGGAGGCAAACGATAAAAATACACTTAAATAAATATGTATTTATCTTCTAACGTATTATACAGGCCGTAGTATTAATAAATATTCGATAACTTCCTGATTGGAATCTGCCTAGTAAACAAATCGTTGTCGCACAGGAGAAAGTGACCAACTAACAAAACGTAAAATGTTCAGGAAGGCCATTTAAGTCACTTTTGCTTGGCAAGAAAATAAACATCAATGCATTTAGTCATTTTTAAAAAGCCAATATATTATACTTCCAAGTTTAAAATCCTGCAATATTAAGCTAGTAAGATATCAAATATTCAATGATTACGTTTTTGTAAAAAATGCACTTGGTCACATTTTCTTATATGACTACGAAATACATGATTGAATCTATTAAACATGAATTCATCCTTTTTTTAATCACTATTTTTTGTTTGTTATAGTGCCCAGCGCCTGATGAGACCATGTAACTGACAGCGCAGTATGTAAATGCCAATAAACAACGTCGTACACGCTGATTTCAGGAGGGATCGCGAATAATTGCGTTCAGCATCGGATCTGCACGATCCAAGCGGTCAAGTTCTCGGCCAACTAATTACCCAAGTACCTCTCTGTACCTACCTACTTAATTGCTTTTTGCTAATGCATTTTTAATCAACGATTATGTCGAATACATTGTAGTATACTTATTTTTTAATTAGTGAATCAAACACTTTGTAAACATACATAACTTTAAAAAAAGGAGATATTCTTCATGTTATTGATACTAACATGTTACTTGAACAACTGTGAGTATAAAATAAACAAACAAAATCTACATAACATTAACCCTAGATAACTAAACTATATTTGTAGATATAATGCCATTTGTGGATCGCACAATATTGACATATCGCTCACTCCTTTCAACAACGTCATATATCAAAAATCGTCAATTTTCAGTTGTGCATCTTTTTGGAATGCCCTGAAAATGTACTATATCCCAGCAAAAGCGGCATATTTGTAACTTCATATTTACCCGCTACAGGGCAGAAAGTGTTGTTTTTGCATTTTGAAGAAAAGGTATTGTTTATTTATTTTTTTTTTTAAAAAACTAAATATTTTTAAAATGGAGAAGAAACATTCAGATTTTACCAAAAAAGATCTGTTGTACAATAAAATTTTCAATAAGTGGCTTGATATTTATTTTTCATATATATTATTATAATTTTACACTTAAAAAACGATCTCCTGACAAATCAAGTTTTTTTAATATATGACGTTGTTGAAAGGAGTGTTTTATTGTTAAATGTCTCTTGCTTTAATTCCTAATAAACCAAACTTAAGTACCATGTAACCGGTTCCTTTTTTTAATAAATATTTTAAATTATTTTTATGTTTTTAATTGCGTAGTCCGCCAGACGAATGTTTAGTTATTAAGGGTTAAACAAAAAAACCTTAAACGGTCAGAGGTAAGGAGTCGAAATAATCGGCGGGTATGTATGAGGAGATACATGAACTTGGAAGAGGCAAAGAATGTTTGCAAAGACAGAGTGGTGTGGCGTTTATTCTCTCTGCATACCCCAGTGGGGAAACGGCGTGATGGTTAGTTAATTACTTAGTTAATAATGTTATTTTAGCAAAAATAAATATAAGAGGATTTTTAATAAATATCACTAATTCAATAATATCAATAATTCGTTATTTCTTTTAGGTATTAAAAAAGGTAGATTTATATAGCTACTCTTGCTAGACTTATATTACCGCTCATTAAACTAAATTCATTAAAATATTTACTGATATTATGTATCAATAATATATAAAAATACGGCAAAAGTCCATTATTATTAATTCGATTCGCTGACATTTCAAACATTTCTCTTATTAAAAAATATTTTTCCGTTGAAAAATATATAACATTAATGTGATATTATGAGTATACGTAATGAAGCTCACAGGAAAGTCGGTTATTATATATATTAATATAAAATACATAAAAACGAAGTGTATAAAAATTAGTATGATGTTTTATTTATTGTTTCGGCATTAACTTTGTGGTAAGACATGTTACAATAATTAAAGAAAACACTTCGTTTTTTACCACTTGAGTTTAATTATAGACTACATGTTTCAGAAGCTAAACTTCCATCATTCAGGTCTGTATTATACAGACACATTTCAAACATTTCTCTTATTAAAAAATATTTTTCCGTTGAAAAATATATAACATTAATGTGATATTATGAGTATACGTAATGAAGCTCACAGTAAAGTCGGTTATTATATATATTAATATAAAATACATAAAAACGAAGTGTATAAAAATTAGTATGATGTTTTATTTATTGTTTCGGCATTAACTTTGTGGTAAGACATGTTACAATAATTAAAGAAAACACTTCGTTTTTTACCACTTGAGTTTAATTATAGACTACATGTTTCAGAAGCTAAACTTCCATCATTCAGGTCTGTATTATACAGACCTGAATGATGGAAGTTTAGCTTCTGAAACATGTAGTCTATAATTAAACTCAAGTGGTAAAAAACGAAGTGTTTTCTTTAATTATTGTAGTATGATGTTTAATTAATGTGAGTTTATGCAATTTCCTTTCAAGATTTTTAATTTAAATTTATTAAATTAAAAATATTTTTATATCATCGAATTGTTCAGTGTGACTTATAGTTTTCATTATTTATTTATTCCAGACATTAAGAAAGAGTGCAGGGCTATAAAGCTGATATTGCGCATATATAATAAACAATTAATTGAATATCAGACAAATGTTTGAAAAAATAATTTCTCTCACATTTGTTATCATTTCCCACAGTAAAAGCACTAGATATAAAACTAAAGAATAAACAAATATTCCACAAATGAAAACTTGTTTTTCTAAAGGGCAATTTTTATAGGCCTTCGTGTGTACAATATGCTCCCATAAGATACTGTATATAGATGGAGGGAAACAATTTTAAAATCCGTGCGCAAAAGTGGACTTTAAAAACGGGAAGGATTTGAGCTGCACGAATGTGTGGTACAATTTTTTTTTGTTTTTTTTTGTGTTTTTTTTTTATCAGTGTGGCATATTTGAAATGAATGAAGTGATTTAATCAAACTTCAAACATTATTTCTCGAGATTGTGTTATTTTATGTCAGTTTATATATACCCTTTGGATTTATTTTATTATATTTTTTGTTTTCGGCTTTTTATTGATTGTTTTATGCTGAATTTTATAAAAATAAGTTACTGCCACTTACCTTAGAACAGATATTTACTTACCTTGTGAAAATGTATATAATATATTAAGAGAATGAACCTAAAATAACATAAGTTACGTAACCTATACAAATCGTAAAATGGCAGAACCTTCACTGAAATGTATATAAAATTCATTCTTGGTACTTACTACAACACAATGAGAGTTTGGCAAAGACATTAATTGACTGGAAACTCCATATATGTTTTCCTTATTTCCCTTATGGTGGTATTCATTCGTCGTGTTAAAAGCTTGACATTGGAATGAAAAAGATTCCTGGATTCTAACCAACTTTCATTATCTTTAAATATATATTTTTTCTAGTGAATTAATTACCCAAGCTGAAACCCACGTACTAAAAAAATTATACGCAATAGAATTCAATTTCTATATTCTCTATGGTTTCGTTAGTTTAAGAAAGAAAACAATAAATGTATCTGTGAGTGACTTTCGTTTAATTGGTATAATTTTTTTTTTCAAATCCTGACCAATATATATTTTTTAATTCGTTATTTTTTTAAAGAAAAATCTTTGTTTGATAATAAAATATTTTCACCAAAGTTGGTTGGAAAAAACGTTTTCTCTCTAAAAAATATCAAAGACATGCGATACATATGCAAACATTTTCTAAAATAACCGAACAATTAATTATAATTGAAGACGTGTTTATTATGAAAATTAATCGCTATCAGTTTCCAGAATAGATCCAATACACTACCTCATTTGATATTCTTCCCAATATCTTCGGTCAGTAATATGTTTGGGGTTTAGCCAAGATAGAAAACAAATTAACATGTTAACAGTAAAAACAAAAACTTGACTTGACTTGGAAAAATCATTGAATAGCAAGAAGTCTTTAAGATTTCCTCTAAACCTTTGTCTGGAGTAATATTATGGTTAAACCTGGGCGATGAAAAGAAGAAAGAGAAAAATAAGAATCTTTTGAGTTGTGGTGTTGGAGAAGAACAGAAAGCATTAGATGGACAGAAAGAATGGCAAACAAAGAACTTCTAAGAAAGAAAATTAAGCCTTACAAGAAATATAATGAAAACAAGAAATAAGATGGTAAAATTTATCATGCGACACGTCAAACCAATCACTTCCAGTAGAAAAGAAGGGAAGATGATCAAACCAAGGATTAGTTGTATGAAGTAGGGCTTGAGGTCTTGAGTGAAAAGTTAAACTTGTTTTCTGATTGGTGTAGATAAATTTAACTTTACTTCTGAACTTCTAATTTAAATGACTTGTCGTGTAAAAACCGATTGCCTAGCAGTATCGTTACGAAGTGTATGATGCCGGAAAGAAAATTAATAAACACATATTTTTTTTTACAAATTGAAAACAAAGTCAACGTTAATTACTATACGTAATAAAAATCATAGAAACCTGATTTTGGGGAAAAAGCTGAGTAAGTTACTGCCTAGCCCCTAAATCATTTACAAATACAGTAAAATCCCTCTCGTTCCTTTTCAGCTGGTCAGCCACTTCGGTTGATACTTGGCCCGACTCTAGACCCGAGAATGTGAACTGTTTCCTTGCCAAGTCGTAACGTAGTTGAGACAAGCATAAACTGTAAAATACTGCCAAACCAATCGCTTGGTATATACAGTGAGTATTCACTTGTATAATAAAGCCTCCATTTAGCTTTTAAAGACAACAGCTGGAGGCGCGTTGCAGGAGCCTGGGTGAGGACCTATCCGACATCGGATCTGTGTTAGTTCATAAGAAACTCTCATTCATAAATGATAAAAATAGTGAAGTACATTGGTACCATCAACCAAGCTAGGACACAAAATGCTGAACCCTCTTCTTATGAAACGGAAGACCTGTTGACAACAGTCGACAATCCGGCTTCTCCTAAGGAATTTTATGTAGTTTTCTCCCAACAATGAACAAATTTTGAGAAGTTCCTGATTGGGCTACACTAGACTCTCTCCTGTTCCCAACACAGATTAAAATAAAACATATTTTTTAGCTAAAAAAAAAATCAACTAAAGGATTTATAAACCTTGTACGTAGGTACGTAATAAGCAATGTAAATAATAAATGCGATTCCCATCCAAAAAAAGTATGAATAGTAAACCCCCCTATAACGCTGAGATAGGTACCGCGTTATCGGAGAGGACGTTCTAGGGAAGTTAATGTTTTAAAATTGTATTTCAATTATAAATTACTCATTACATTCATTTCCGCTAGTTAAAATGTAAAAATACAATTTAAATCATTAACCCCTTATAAACTTCCCTAAGATAAAGGGGTACCTATGTCAACATTGTAGGCAGGTTTACTTTATATCAACAGTAATATACGTACAATAATTTTTCAGTTCAATATTGTTCATTATACTCTAAATCTGTATTTTCTGTATTTTCTGATAATCCGGCCTTTTCTGTGTTACGATCATACCCTTAAATGTGACGGATAAGAGGCGTTTTATGGTAATCAATATGCGACTGGCGTATTAATTACCATAGAACCTAGGAATGGAAATTAATTACCGTAGAATATAAAATTATATATGTTTATTTAAGCACTACGTTGTCGAGAGAATTTTACCGATTTTTTTATAGACGGTTGAATTTGGAGAAATCTACCTGTTCTTAGATTCCAAATTTATATCCATGAAAGCGAAAATTCTTTCACCAATCAAAACAATTATAAAAATAATAATCACTTTGAAATATTTTACCGCTGTTTATTTTAACGTCGGTTTCTTTTCACATGAAATTTATCGGTAGAACGTTATTTTAATACAGAACATTACTGATTTTAGACATTTATAATTATATGTTGTTCGGGTAAATATCTGAAACCAAATGTTGTAATTCGCGAATGCTTTCTTTCTTTCTCATATTAAGCAATAAGATTTAATTTTACATATATCTACGTTTCATTATACGAGTATTATGTAGAATTATCTAATGTTCCTGTGCATTCAGAGTTGAATTTTTATTTTTATTTAAATTTAATCGTAGAAATTAAATTATTTAATTTGGAATAATAAAGAATATATGAAAATAATAATCTGTATTTTAATATGAAGAAAGTTATATTTTTTATTGCATAAGACATTTTTAAAACTGTAACATTAAAGTGAAGTCTATCGATTTTATACAGGATCAACCAATTTCTTTTTAAATTTTTGTTGTAGGTTTTCCAAAGTACTCATATGTTTTTCTTTCTTATGTTTCTTTCTCTTATCTGTGACTAATGGTGCATTGGGCACTGCATCGTGTGTGTTATCTTGATCGTTGAATATATGAAGGAAATGTTATTAGCTTCAGGTTATTATATTATATTGAAAAGTCATTTATTTCTATTTTCCCTCTTGAAATAGAACCCGCAACTTAAAGCACAGTAGCCAAACGCGCCGACCACTACTTCACTTTAGAGGCAGACCTAGTATTTTATTATTCACTAATTGTATGTCTTATTTATTATTGAAAATACATAGTTATTTGGAGAAAATAAAGTTTTATTACTTTACGTGTAGCTCAGGTTAGATTATCTAATATATAGTATATCTTTATACTCTTAGGGAAAAAATACATCGCAGTGTTAAAAGAAAAAAATATATTTTCATTACAAAAACGGTGTTTCAATAAAAAAATCGATTACGTCAAATGTAACCTGAACTTAAAGAAAATTAAGTTGCGGACTATCAAACGTCCCGGCTTAAAAATTACCCAAATGATATTTACCGAAAATTACGCAGTCTCTAGGGGTTAATCAAACAATAAAGCGACGTGAACATTCACGCGAGACATCCACAAGAGGGAAGGAGATCTTGTATAAATGGCGGCCATGACCTAATTGCGCGCCAAACGCATTTTGATATCCGTACAGGTAGCTTGGCTACTGCGCATGCGCGATATCTCTCGCTTGACTTTCTTTTCAAAAGTTTTGCCGCCACAAAATGACAATTTGACACATCGAAAGGTTACTGAATTGGCATTATTCGACATAAGTGATTGTTCTCAATTGATATTATCTGTGTTTTAAAAACTGTTGGGATGAGTGAAAAGTGTTAATATACCGTGGCATATTATTTTTCTACATAGAAAATACGATAAATTACGAAAATGAGGGTAAGTTGTTTCTTTTTTGTTGATTTTTAGAACAGGGAAATTTCTTAGCATTATATTATTTTTATATTTATACTATGAAGTAAAATAAACGATCAAGTTAACATTACATCGGTATGTAAGGGTAAGGGCCCTATGGACCATTAAATATCTAAATAAGCTTCGAAAGAATAATTAAAATAAGAGAAAAATTAAATTTTCGAGATGAAATCTAACTTTTTTCAGTAATTTTTTTTTGGCTATGAAATTCATTTCACATCTATAATACATTGATTTCACACAAAAAACAAACTAACCATGGATTATCTTCATTACACAGTAATGGGAATATTTTCTTGATATTTTTTATGACCATTGGTCTCTATAATCTAAAAGCCTTTTATGATATCAAGGATTTTGGAATATTTAATTAAATTCCGTATTATTTATTCTAAGTTAATTTCTTCATTGAACCTATGAAAGGATAATAATTCTATGTGTGCATGTGTGTGTGAAAAGCACTAAAAAAGTCTCAAAAACTTTAGGGCATTACAAAAACAGTGCACAAGAGAAAACATTTTACTGTCGAGATAAGTGGCATATAAACCAAATTGGGAACAAGTTAATTAATGTGAACATTGTTGTTCAAGATGAATATTTGCGCAATACTTAACGCGAACGAAAAGCGAATTAATATTGCAAATTTTTGCTGTTGTTTTTTTGTTCATTATTGAATGTATTTTATTATTTTTAGAGATATATAATTAGGTTATGACTATATTAAAAATCAATTCATACTTCACAATTTCAAGACAAAAGTACTCGTATGTAGAGAGATCCGAAGTGTAGTATTTATTGCGTTTGGATACCGTATGAAAAGTCTCTAAATAAAAAAAAAATTAATAAATTTTCGGGAGGGGATTCTTAGGTTTTATATAAATATGTTTTAAATATTGAAAGCATTAACTTTGTGGATTATATTGATATATTATTTTGAGAAATAAAAAGACTTTGTTTTTTGATCCACTCACATATTTATTAACAACCAACTAGTTTCGGCAACAACCTGTTGCCCTTTAACAAAAACAAAGTCTTTCTTCTCAAAATAATATTACAGAAATATATTTTTATGGATTTAATATATGACAAAAATATTAGAAACTTTATGATTAAATAATGTGGAAATAGTATTGTGTATCATAATTCATCATATATATAAAAAAAAATATTGCCATACAAACATATAATTTAAGTGCACGCTTAAATATGACACTTTATTTTTTATTCACAACCGAAGAAAAACTGTTTGGGAAAAATACCGTAGTGAAAACGCCCCCCAATTTACGATCTATTCACGTACTTTGCCCAAAATCCTATTATTAGCGTTACGACGGGAACTATGTCGTTGTCCTGAGACGTCGTAAGCGAGAGGTAGGTACTACCTATGAGAAATGTTGGAATGAAATACGTTAGGTGAGAGCACAAAGCCCGAGAATAATGTCAAATTGACCTAAATTAACTATAGGGTAGCTTGTTGAATTCGCTTATTGTTATGCAGGCTATATTTTTACATTATTTTTATATTGTCTTTCATTATATTGTTTGATCAATATATCTAGAAGTTTCAAAAACTGTATAGTGTGGTCAATCGTGGGTAGAATGGTGAATGTTGTACGTGTGCAAAGTGATCACTTAACCAACCTTTGATAGGTCATAAGCCCTGTGAATACCCAGACTTCCATATTCTTCCTCATTTCGGTAGTGTAAAGGCAAAGGGGTGTATCTGTCTCAGACCAAATTTTACAGGAGAGAAAAAACAAACTTGTGAAATTTAATAACTCATTTGTTTTATGTATTTTTAAATGTACATGTCTTAATATAACTAAATAAGTATTGCAATTACAGCTATATCCTTTTACCAGATTATGGAATACACTATTTTTTACATTTTGTGGAACAAACTTAGAAAATGAAAATTTTTACAGATATACATTATTGATGAATACTTAACTCTAGTAACGCGACAACTTGCAAACGACAAGGGTCTTAGTTTAACTTTATTTTTACTTTCTCCGTTATAAAATTACAGTACATTGCTCTGGCAATTACTGTTCATTTCTTACTATGTAATTTAATGTCCCACGAGACAAAACAACAGAAAGTATTTGTTTTTCCTAAGCACTCACGCAGGTAATTGTATTATCGTTTGAAGAAACCGCAAAACGGTTTAATTTTTATTTGGAAAGGTACCGTGATATTGATTCATCGAATTTCAATTACGAAAAAAATGTAACTTTGTTTTAAAATCACTATAAATATTTTATTTTAACTTAATTATAATGTCTACCGGTTTCTAAATAATAATAATAAAACCCTTATCCGCACCCCAATGGTGCATAGGGCACTGCTTCATATAAAGGCAGTGTTATCTTGATCGTTTACACATGAAGGAAAGGTGATCAGCCCTCCGCTTCAGGTACCAGTCCAGGGTAATATTGAATAAATATTACAGTGAAAAAATCACTTATATTTATTTGACCCCCCCTGGGAATCGAACCAGGGACCTCCAGAACGGTAGCCGAGCGTGCTGACAATTACACTACGGAGGCATAATAATAATCATTCTGAATTTGCCAATCACCTAATAGAAAATCACTCATTTGATAAAAATAAAGGTCTTAATATAACACATGCAATAGAGGACTTATATTAGATTACTTAGAAATATTAGAAATTAAAAAGGCAATTAATAATAATTTACAACTAATAAATACACAAGTAAATGATTTTTCTAAAAGTCCGTTATTAAATATGTTTCCAATCACTCATCATCCCTGATCCCTTTTCACTGTGATTGCCAATCAACACAAAAATATAAAGCCACTTGAGATCTACCCGAGCTACGTTGCCTAACCGTCAAAATATTTTGATTTTTGTTAATTAAGTAGATACTGTTTTAGTATTAATCAGTCTTGATACAGAAGCGGTTAGCTTCGAAACCGGTAGATTTAAAAATTAAGTAATAATAAAATATTTATAGTGATTTTAAAACAAACTTATATTTTAATTATACAACAGAAAATCACAAAGTTAGTGTTTCAAATATAAATTATACGAAAAAAAACTTTATTGTGTATATTTACAACAGTGAAAGTTCAATAATAATGGACGTAACGTGAAGAAATGTAAACATTAAGGTCCAATTATTAATGGTTAATGAGAAAAATATAGTTTAATTTCTATATACATATAGATGAGACATTTTACTTGCTTATGGCATACAAAGCTTCTATTTAGGAAAAGTATTTAAAATGCTATTTTAAACTCTTTGTTCTAAAAAATGTTAATGAATTCATACGGATTCTTGCCGATATCCCAAAGAGAAAGCTTAAATTTATATTATCCTTCACAAATTCTCAGCAGATGGCAGCACTATTTGTAAAAAATTACATTATTATTATTTCGATATATCTCTTCAAACCCTCGTCCGCACCCAATGGTGCATAGGGCATTGCACCATATAAACGCAGTGTTATCTTGATCAACATATGAAGGAAAAGTGATCAGCCCTTCTCTTAATATATTGCTTACGAAATAAATGTAATACGGGTAATATAACATACAATGAGCAAAATGATGAAAATTACACAAGTGTATAAGGTTATTACTTAAGCCAGTCCAATGGCAAGTCGTTAGTTAGCCCTGAAATTATCAGACTTCCATCTTCCTTCGTATAAAAAATAATACATGCTTCCTCTCATATAAGACACATGTAAGTACATAACAAGTATTACTTTTATGTCTTTCTTTTTACGTGAAATCAAGTAAAGGTTGGCCTGGTCTATTCATGAGAACTTCACCACACCTGCCTTTGTAATGAGAAAACCACAGAAAACTCATTAGCAGAAGACGGACTCTCACTTGCTAAGAGCCGCAATGCCAGACCTTCCGTTCCACTTCTAATTTGTTTAGCACTTTATGTCAAAATTTGATTAATAATCTTAGAGGTAGGCATTGAAATATCTAGCCAGTTGTCATAGAACGAATAATTAAATTTGCAGCCGTATTAAAACACCCTCAAATGTACAAAGTCAGTACGTGACCGGCTGCGCGAGAATATAATAATATCATATAATATACAGTCTAACTCAGCTATTACTAGCACAAATATAGCGAGATCTCTGATATAACGAGGAAATCCTCGTTGACATTTAGATTTATGATTTTCTCCCTAGATGTTTTTGGAATTTGGCGAATAAGTATTTTTTATGATTTTTTTTAACCCCTTACCTTTCCATAACTCTTTTCTTTTCAAGACTATATATTTATTTCGAACGAAAACTTATTTTTTCAATACAAAAACGATGTTTTAAGGAAATAATGTAATTGCGTTTTAAGGAAATAAATGTTAAATGGGTTTAAAGAAAATTAAGCTGCGGGCTATTGATAATCCCGCTTTAAATGAATTTAACTCGAGGCTCGATCTGGAAGCCGAAATAAGAGGTTCGGTGACATCCAATCTGGGATTAGTCACGGGGGCTTATCGCCAGAGGAAGTACACTCTAAAAGTTAGTAAAAACCGTCTTCTCCTATTGAGTTTTCTGTGTTTCTTTTTCATCACTACGGCATATGTATACGAGGAGTTCTTATGAATAAGGCACAACTGACTATTCTACCTTATTCTCAAACATAGTTGCCTAGATGTATTACAATAAAAATCATTTTTCTGGATCCAAGCCTTGTACATAGTTACATAATAAGCAAGGCAAATAATAACTTCAACTCAAATATTGTAAAAAATATTCTCGATTCATTTTTTTTCTTTCTTCTTCAAACTCTTATTTGTATCCGATGGAGCATAGGGCACTGCTATGATCATCTTCACTTTATAGTTTACATATGAAGTGAAGGTACCCTTGCCCTCCGCTTCAGGTACCCTTGCTCTAACTAATGTAAGCCACACTGCACAGTTATATGTTTTTCAGCGACAATCGCTAATTTTTAGATGCGGTTAAATTTAACTGATTTCATTCATTGATTCGGCAGTCACTGTGTGGTAGAATGTATCAATTTTTAATTTAAATTTTAGTTGGTCAATACCACTATTTCTTTAAAAATAGTCATATGTCGTATATACCAAGTAAAACTGAAATTAAAAATAAATTTAACTGTGTTATAATTACCAAAACGTTAATTCACGTATCAGTAGTTTGAAGCATTATTATTAACTCATGAATCTGTTGTTTTTGTTGTTGTTGTTGTTGATAAATGTAATAATTTTGACTAATAATGTTCCGTTAGCATTTTCTCTCACCTTAGACATTTGAAGAACGTGGCGTTTTCATATAAAAACGGAACATTACATTTCATATACAGCACGGTGCATGTTAGCCATCCATAATTGCACATTTAGAAAGTTTAGTGTTGCTTTTATTTGAAAAGAAACATCATGTTCACACTAAACATTTTCATAGACAATAACCATTTTTTACGCGTTAGCGTTACTTATTTTATTTTCAAATACATGTACACATTGCACGTAAGTAACTACTCAACAATATATTCGAACGGTTTCGATTTACACACACGTTTTCCATTCAAGGGATAAAGGCATTAGGTCCAAAGCATATTCGAATTAGGGATACGCGATTTACGAGTAAACCGATTGTCTGATATTTTCAAACAATTTTTTTTTATAAATTTCTTTAATTATTTACATTTTTTGTGTCCAAATACCTGTTCACAAATCTGGGTTTTCTCCGCTTTTATTTTTACATTAATAAATTGATTAATTAATTTTTGAATGGCGAATGTCGCACGTTTATAAGTGATCGTTTGACAAGCCTATGACAAGTCATAAGCCCTGTAAATACCCAGACTTCCATGTTCTTCTTCAACTTTGCTGTGATGTCAAAAAAAAATGTTTGATACATATTGATAATGAAAAATATTATACCGAAACAATGCCTTAGTAATTCTTGTGGGAGATATTTTTTCCTATGCAATGCTCGCATTGACCAAAATTAACTTAAATTAAAATTAATTTATAATTTATGTTAACATTTTAGTATTTATGCGTAAAAAGATATAATTATCAAATTATAAATTTAAATTTTACTTGGTAAATACCAAAAATAGTTTATGTTTGCCAAGTAAAACGAATCAATTAACGAAGTAATTATTAATGTTAGACTTGCTTCATTTGACCATTAAGTTCGAACCATTAGTTTCGATGAGTGTCGGGTCGTGGTCCCGTGGTTAGTGTCGCGGACTCTTAAGTCAGAGCTTCTCGGGTCGAACCCATTCTACCACAATTTGATACCTATTTCTTATAATGAGCCGCTTAGGCTTACAGAAAAAGTATGAAATTGAAATATTTGTGTAAATAATAAAGATACTTATCTATTTCTCTTTTTTTAATAAAAAATTACTGAAATCGCACTAAGATGTTATTGTTATAAAATTGTATCTAGAATAATAGATAATAATACGATAAAAAAATATTACTATTACTTTGCCGAAATACGTGGTTTTCTTTGAAGCAATTTAAGAAAATGGATTTTTTACATGATTACTTACATTTCGATTTCGATTTCAAGTATTTTGAAAGTAAGACATTTCAATATTTTCGATTCGAAAGTAATCGATTCTTAAATTCATCGGACTAGGGTCATCGTGTAATTTTTATATTCTGAATAGAACATTAACGTCTTGGAATTTTATGTTCTGACACCATTACTCATTTAAATATCATGAACATTCGAAGGAGTGGGATCTTTGATTGAAATTCAAGGAGTGTAGAGGTAACTTTGTACTTTGGTATATTGTAAAGTAACGTACCTACTTTTCACTTTTACTCTCACTGTACTTGAGAATAATGATCAATGAGCAGTAATTTATTCCATTGTTTTGACACGTACTAACGATTTCAGGAAAACATTATTCATCCTGCTGTAGTTCGTCGCTATTTAAGCATTTTGTTTAGACTTTTAATTAAATTTATGCATTAAAGTCTATATTTAACCCACAAAGCCTCTACTTTTAGAGCCTTGTCTGCAGGTAGGATAGTAAGGATGGGAAAGATAATAAAACCCTTATCCGCGCCCCAATGGTGCATAGGGCGCTGCGTCATATAAACGCAGTGTTATCTTGATGGTTTACACATGAAGGAAAGGTGATCAGCCCTCCGCTTCAGGTACCCAGTCCAGGGTAATATTGAATAAATATGACAGTGAAAAAATCACTTATATTTATTTTACCCCCCTTGGGAATCGAACCCGGGACCTCCAGAACGGTAGCCGAGCGTGCTGACCATTACACTACGGAGGCGGACAAGAATTTTTTTTTTATTTTTTTTTTTTTTGGGAAAGATACATGTTAGAAATACATCACAAACATCCAGACCAATTGAAAATAAATCTTTAATGAAATCATTTTGCAATTATTAACACTTTTAAAAACGTATTCTAGAATAAAGTTAGATATATATTACTTTATTAATTAGTTGATATACTAAGTAATTGTCAGGAATGTTAAATAATACCAATTAAAATCACTAAGGCATATTAAACTTAGCACTATGGAAATTTTGATAAGTTGAACTCATTTTTTTTCACCGGATATATAGTTTATTGGTTAACCTATATGGTAGTAGCGTGCACAGAGATTTCATCAGGGTAGACAATAGAATTAAGTGGTAAGGTAACATGTGACTACTTAGTCCTATTTTTTTTAATTTCTTTCTTAATAATTCAATTACTAAATTCGTAATCTTCGTTGCAACCCGGGATTTATTATTTCCCCATTATGAGAAGGGATGACACTTCGTGTTTCTTGGCATCATATTTGATCAGTACAAGTACCTACCTGAAATTTCATACTTACCAACATATATTTGTATGGTTTATTGTAATTTTTTATTAACTGATCTGAAAAAATCTTTAAGTTAAATAATTATTACTAAATTACTTATTTTTGTGGTCCGTTTGATCTCCACTTTACACAACTTTATATAAATATATATATAAATATTTATATATATATATATATATATATATATATATATATATATATATATATATATATATATATATATATATATATATATATATATATATATATTTTTTTACATATATATATATATAAATATATATAAATATATATATATATATATATATTTTTTTATATATATATATATATATATATATATATATATATATATATATATATATATATATATATATATATATATATATATATATATATATATATATATATATATATATATTTATATTTATATATATATATATATATATATATATATATATATATATATATATATATATATATATATATATATATATATATATATATATATATATATATATATATATATATATATATATATATATATATATATATATATATATATATATATATATATATATATATATATATATATATATATATAAATATATATATATATATATATATATTTATGTATATATATATATATATATATATATTTATATATATATATATTTATATATATATATAATTATATATATATATATATATATATATATATATATATATATATGTATCCAAAGACTTTAGAGACTTTCACCAAGAACTTTTACTTATTTAATTGCCAAGTTTTATAGTTAAATTACGGTTATTTATAAGTTTTAATTATTTGCACAGACGGGAATGTAATATCGAAGTGTGTAATTGTGGAATTATAGAGAACGATTCCGTGTAATCGAACAAGTATGTATTAGTACCTATCTCACATGTGAGTGACTACATATTGGAGGAATTACCTGTCGTGTCGACTAGAAACGTAAAAGAAATCATCGATGGAAATACTGTGTACTTATATACATAGGTGGAAATACTGTGTCCTAGGGGCGTCAACTTTATACAAATTTAAAATTAAAAAATAACAAATTTCAAATTACTCAATCAACAAGTTTATTTTTTCCTCTAATATATTCATAGTAAATCAATTTACAATTGTATTTTTTTTCAAAGGTAGGTATATATTAAGGATATGCTTTTTAAAATTATATTTTATTAATTGTATTACGTTTTTCGAATTACAGATTTTTTTATTAGATGTAAAGTATTTTAAAAAGGAAATTGATATTTTTAATTTAGGTTTTACTCAGTAAATACCACATTTTCTTAAAATCTTTTGTTACACGTGTTTATATACATTCCGCATCATTTCCATGAAAAAACTTCAATTCAAAATTGATAGATTTTATTAAATGTGACTGCTGAATCAATAAATGAAAAATATATATTATTTTATTGAAATAAAAAATATGATTTTTTTGAATGGTCATTATTACATGGGCTAATTATCTTCTTAGATTAAAAAAAATCAATCCGAATTATTATTTTTATTTCCTGTGCTTGGTTCAATGAAATAAAATAAAAATTATTTTCTTCTATTTTTTGACAACCCTATAAGCAATGAACTTGAAGCCATCTCGCATTGTGGGAAATTCACTGACCATAGCCTACATTTACTATTCGTATGGAATTTCAAACTATTTACGACAGTTGAATCGGAATGAAATTATTGTTCCGTATAATGGTTTTATAATCAACCGCATTCTAACATTAATTTCACCGAAAAACATATGAATACATTCAGCATATGTTTATTATTCATTTCTTTCAATGAATATCAACTGCAATTTGTGAAAGTGTTTAATCGATTTTTAATCAACATTTTTCATTAACAAAAATTCTTAAAAAAACTATTGTTAACACATGATACTCAAGTTCAGTAATTAAAACAAGGTATCCTAACATATAATATGGTATCCTATGTTAAGCTTTTTGTAATAGGTTAATGTAGAAATTGTTTAAATCAATCTGTTGAGACACGTATTTCGATGCATTTAACATCATTATCAAACACGGTATGTGAATCTGAGACTAAATTCAAATCATGCATCTCCTCATACAAACGCACTCGCCGAATACTTCGACTCTGATCAGACCGCTCTCAGTATTTAACATACCTGATCGTGCTTATTTTTACTGGATCTTCCTCTGCTCCTTTTTCCAACTACGGTTGCCATACAAATTTGCCGGTTAAAATAGAAATGCCTTGTTTTTTTAGTGAAATAATTATTTTTGTGCAATACATGATTTATTGACTATTACATTTTTATATTTTTTCGTACAAAACATTTTTTTTTTTTTAAATTTAATTTAGTTACATTTTTTATACAATTTAATACAATTTCTATACATTTCTACTTTATGCAATCTTGTAATTTTAATTGCGCTGACCCTCTCCAAAAAAAAGATACAAAGCTTTTGTGCTTGGAGATGGAATTTATTATTCTTTTTTTTGTTGTTGGTAGTATCATATTATGCTTTTTTAATATTACAGGGGAACATTTATTTTTATGCGTTACGAAGGAGTTATCTTGTTTAGTTTTCTATTGTATAGTCTGTATATGTTTATGTTGTAGATTTAGTCTGTTTTAATTTTTTCGTGGAATGCGTGATTTATAGACTATTTTTACTTATTATCGTTTCAGACTAGGAGAATTTTCTGTTCTGAACAAAAGATATGTGCATCGGTGGGCTTAACGCTATAAAATATATATAATGGTATAACGGGAAACAGAAAAACTATCATTATGATACTTTTTTATTTAATTTTTAACCATTTGACATACGCAGTACAAGTTTTTAGAACGAATCCATTTGTTCCGCTTTCGAGCATAGTAATACACGTATTTAAATGAAAAAGAAAACGTAGAAAGATACGTTTTTTATTACTCACTCGGTTTATCTATATATTAAAATGTAAATCAATTACGGATCTACGGTTGAGTGAATGCTTAAAAAATCGTTAAATGGAATTAATAAATGCTAAAACGCCTTTCAACTACAATAATTATCATCGAGTTGGATTTATTAGTCGGTTATATTATTCATACTCGTAATACTTGGCCCTGTTGTAGTTATTTATTCGCCTACGTAGTGTAGTAGTTAGAGCGTTTAGCTAGTATGCTGGAGTTCCCTGGTTCGATTACCAGGGAAATGAGGTTAAAAATGAATATAAGAAGAGATTTTTCAATCTATTATTTATTATACTTAATTTCATTGAATGATTTGGCAGTCACTGTGTGGTCATATATATCCATGTTTAATTTATGTTTTAGTTGGTAAATACCACTATTTCTTTAAATATATTTGAAATGAAGCGGAATACATCGAAACAAGTGTCAAAATAGATTTTTAGAAATAGTGGTATTATTATATTTACCCTGGAATGGTACCTGATAACACAGGACTGTTCATCTTGTGATCTCACCTTTAAGGCCTAGATCTCGGGCGTTCAAATCACAAAGTGCTCGGTCGGTTTTCAATAACTCCTTGCTTTTCAAAACCATATATTAATTTCGAAGAAAAACTATTTTTTCAATACAAAAAAAAGTGTTTTAAGAAACAAAAAATAATTACGTCAAATGTTACCTGGGTTTAGAGAAAATAAAGTTGTAATTTTAAGTACAAAGTCATTTTAAAGTAAAGAGTAATTTAAATGTAAAGTTAGTGTAATGGTCAGCGCGGCTACCGTTCTGGAGGTCCCGGGTTCGATTCCCAGAGGGGGGTTTAATAAATATAAGTGATTTTTTCACTCTAATATTTATTCAATATTACCCTGGACTGGTACCTGAAGCGGAGGGCTGATCACCTTTCCTTCGTGTCTTAACGATCAAGATAACACTGCGTTTATATGATGCAGTGCCCTATGCACCATTGGGGTATTAGACTTTAAATTATTAACCAACAATGTAACACTTTGTCTGCACCTCACATATCTGCACCCAATGATGCGATTCCCTATGCATCATCGGGTGCAGATATGGATCATAAAGTGGCAGCAGTTGACAAGTAAAAACAATATGAAGATGCCTAAAGGAAATAATTATGTACTTTTTCCCTTTAAATAGGATAAAGATAAGTGAAGTAAACTTCCGTACGTATTATGCGTTGTAAGCAAAAATCTTTTATGTGTGCACCTACTATAACACAATGAGCATTGTAGGAGTAAAACAATCACAAACTACAAGATGTGTGTTCCTTAAATAATGGCCAATTCAATTGTACGCTACTTTGAACTTAGAAACGGTCATTACAAATGATCGCTTGTTAATTAAAATAGAAAAGGTTCTACTTAGCCGAGTGGACGAATGAACGATTTCACCGCGAACTAAAATCTTTATAAGTATAACATAGTAATACTGTCCTTAGCAATATAACGACTTATCCAAAACATTATACAAAAAATGATCGAAAACACATTATACTAAAGTTATAATACATGTAAGTATAATGAAACAGCTAGGTTTGAATCATGTAGTAGATCATAGTTTAATATTGTAATTGGAACAACAAAAAATAACAAAAAATAATCATAAATTTTAAGTGATCACACAATTTTAAAGGGTGTTTTGGAAGATTGTAAATTAGAAATGATGAAATAGTATCAATGAACTGAAAATTAAAATTATTTACATTAATTTTATCGATGTGACTTTTAAATCATCGGTTGTAATAATGGTACTTATGGAAACATTTAAACATGAAATTAAAACTAAATTAATCTATCAAATATCTACGCATTAATTTTTTGTTTTTATTGATATGTATTTTTTAATTGTAATAATTTTATTAAAATTATTTTTTTCTTACCAATGTGTATCTAATCTAATTTTTGTATTGTCAACAGTGGCAAGTGATTCTTTTGACGATTTGCTCGTTAGCAAATCGAACTCAACAAATCACGTCGCAAAATATGTACGGCCAGCTAATGAACAATCAACAACTCTACGGCCAGTTTCCTGGGAAGCAGCCATTCATAACACAATTCAGCAACTCACAGCCGTTGCTGGGACAATACAGCTATCAGCAGCCATTCCTAGCACAATACGGCGGCCAGCAGTACAGCAAACAGCCCCTGCTAGCACAATACAGCAACCAGATACCGACGATTGCTCAATTCGGCAATCAGAAAAATTTACTTGGACAGCACAGCAATCAACAGCCATTGCTAGCGCAGTATGGGAATCAACAGGGGAATAAGCAACAGATGACGTTTGTCGGACAGATGAATAAGCAACAAGCTATGCTTCAACAACAGCAACAAATGGCAGCACACCGGTTGAGGACGAGATGGGCCGGTCCGTATAACCCTTACTACCCAACTACTGCTCAAAAAGTAGTCCCTCAAGTTCAAAGGTAGGTCTATTTTTAGACTTATGTATTTTTACCCGGTTTAGCCCGTGATATGGTTGTTGTATTAATTTATAGAAACAGCCTAAATGTTTATAATTTTAATTAATTTAAGCTATGCTATTTTTTGTTGAACCTATGGCCCAAGCCTTCCGGATTAAGGAAGGTAAACTTTTGTAGAGCCCTTGGGGTAAACCGAGATAGGCCTTCACAAAATTTTGATTTTATCCAAATACTAGTTCACGAACCTGGGTTTCTCCACTTACGAGTTATTTTTACATTTTTAATATCTCAACATAGAAGAAGAAGAATATGGAAGTCTGGGTATTTACTGGGCTTATTATCTGTCATAAGCTGGTAAAATGATCTTTCATATTCTACTTCATCTATGTTGAGATGTTAAAAATATAGAAATAGGCCTTTCTGGCTAATAATACAGTCGAAAAAAGTTCAGTATATTTACAATTTGGAGAGACATTAATAATAATTATATTTTGGAATAAAAAAATGATATTCTCCTGTTATTTATTTTATTTTGAAATGAATCTGCGATAGATTGAATCAATCATGACTTATCGGAAGTTTTTTTGCTATCCAAAATGCAAATAATATTTTTCCATGAATATTTTTTTCCAGAACACAAAATCCTTTTGCGAAACTCCAGAGTATATTTACACAAGGGCTGATGAAAATGGCTCCAAAATTCTTCCCGACCGGTTTGAAGGATGGGTACCGACTTCCACCCTCCGAGGTTACAATAGCCAGTCCAACGTATCCTCATTTCGCCTCTAGCTCTCAAAATATCATAACTGGACAGCAACAATCATCCAAGCTTCTGTCAGCCGCGCCATACAAATTTGTGTCAACTCCGCCAAAGAAGAATATCCTATCGGACACTTCGATTAAGAATTTCATCAGGATTCCATTTCAGCAACAGAGTGTTTCCAGCACTCAAACACCTTTCATTTTGTCCAGTTCCTCTACCCTTATCCCCGGTAGCTTCTTCGATCAGCCACACCATAAATATGTCAGTGACGCATCGCAAAAGTACTCCACAGCCGTGTCGCACAGCAACCAATATCTTGCTCCTGCTGCTAAACCAGTAAAAACCATCGTCTACCCAGTGAGATCGGAGGGGGAAAGAGGTACAAAAATTTCATAAAGCTATATATTAATATTTTTACTTTTATTTTGTTTTCTACAAAAATGTTAATAATAATATTATAAACCACTGACCATTTGCTTTTATGGCCGTACTCACCATTATAATATTCTCAATATTATTAATATTTAAAGCATTTACTTTGTGGTTAGTCATTTTTACTTATTTTTTTTTCAAAAATGTTAATAATATTAGTGTATAACCACTCACGGTGAGTGGTTATATTTTTAATCAATCATAAGTTTAAGTAACTGAATCATGAAAACTATTTTCTGAAAGCTATTTTCTACCCAATGAGATCAGAGAGTGAAAGTTATACTTTTTAAAATATTTGTAACCAATCGTTAGTATGAAAAACTGAAAACTATTGTCTACCAAGTGAGATCGAAGAGTCGAAGAGGTTAAACATTCATCGGAAATTATACTTTTTTATAACATTTTTAATTAATCATAAGTATAAGTAACTCTATCTAACGTCTGCTTCTATTTAGTAGTGCTAACTACCTTGCTGAAAGCCCATGGTTCAATTCCTAAGGGGGTCAAAATAAATATGAATATTTTATTTTTCACTCAAATATTTATAAAATATTACACTGTATTTCTCGGTCGATTTTTTTTTGTAGATATGACTTTATGCATATACATATTTTATATTTGATATATATATAACCCTGGACTGGTACTTGAAACGAAGAGCTGATAAATTTTCCTGATCATTGTGTACTTGATGGTCAAGATAACACTGCTCTATACAATGAGAAGATATAAACATATACCTTAAGAACCTTAAGAAGATAACGGTTAAAAGTAGTTTAAAAAGATATATTAAGTATTTTTTTCATCATTAGGTCCCATTCACACAATCCCAGCGCCTAATCTCAGTTTAGTAGACAAGCCTATCATGGTGCCAGATGGAAGCAGTTTCTACAATGCACATTCTTCGTACATAAAAAGTCAGGTAAGCTGTTGAAATAATTTTAATAATGATTTCTTCAATGACAAAATGAATTGTCCACTCCGGGATTCAAACCCGGGCCTATAGCTATCCGGTCTAAATTGTACCGCTTATTTAAGCATTGTGTTATCATCATTAAATTTGCATTTTTCATGCAGATTTCTATTAGTAAAAAACATACTGATTTCAACCCTAGATGCCGCCGACGAGGTGACAATGGGTAGGATGGTGAATTTTACAGTATTTAAAGTGATCACTTAAACCAGTCAATGACGGGTCATGTAAATGCCCAGTCTTCCATATCCCTACCTCACTTGAATTGATGTAATATCGGTCTATAGTACTGATCGTTGGGATGAGATGATTGCTACTGAAGTAATCAAAACGATTGCTCATAGATGGAAAATTAATTGTATTTGGATTGAAGATAATCTTTATTTACTTTTTTATTCCGAACCTTAAAGAGTAGGCCTATAACATTCATATGGCAAATAAATTATATAACATACAATGAAGAATGTTAACAATGATGTATTAAAAACAAATTTTTTAGGTGAAAAGTCCCCACACATATGAAGTAACCGAAGAAACAAAGGATAAAACTTATAAGAACCCGTATACTGGAGAAAGCAAACTGTATGCACCAGATCCACAAACCAAACTGTCTTCTTCTAACTACTTTTCTTCTCTGAACCAATACACCTACCCTCAAGATACGGCTTTCAAAGTTCAGGTAAATGAACTTTTAATTTTTTACAGTATAAGCTTATTGAACACATAATTGGAGAATTAATTAACGGTTTTTTAAAAGGAAAAATTTTAATAGGATAATTTGAAAAAAAATCAAAAGCATATTTTGCCTTAAACTCAATATTTTAATTAAATAACGAGAAAGATAAAAAAATTATCCCAAATTGTTTTTTTTTTTTTAAATGTTTAAGTTGAAAAATCAGAAAGAAGTTTATTTTTATCATAAGCAAAATATCCGATTACATTTACCACTTTTGTGTTTTAAAAAAATTAGTAATTTGTGTGTTAAAACTCCATTATATATGAAAAATTATTATTCTTATTTTATTTAAAACATTAATTCAAAAAAATTTTTGAATTCAGAACCCTTGAATTTCAAATTAATAAGGTTTTTACTGTATATAGCTTATTTTAGATACTTATAGCTTTTTTGAGATTACGCGTTTTGTTGTTACATCAGTTAATAGGTGCAAGTAGAAAAATACAAACATTTTAAACTATGTTTCCTTAAGTCATTTTTCCAATAACAGAGATACTTAAGAAGCACAACAAATTGAGCAATTCAAAACATAACTTCAGCTATAATTAGGTGTTAACATACTGTGAATCGATTTATTCTTTATGTAAATAAAAAAAAAATCTTTAAATTTTGGCTATTTTCAGTCAGTAACTCCATCGCTTTCTTCACAAGAACTTTTTAAGCTATTAAATGGAGGACCTTCTCAACAGCAGTTAGCTGATACATATAACTTCCCGTTGCTTCAACAACCGCAACTTCAGCAACATTTTCTCCAACAAACACTCGATGCATCCTCTTCACTCCAGGTAAGATAAAATAAAGCATCAATCATCAATCAATGTGTTCCTATTAACCGCAAAAGAGTGAGTTTCTTCTTATTGAAATTTATATACATTAGGATTAACCTCTAGATATTTCAATTGTTACCAATATACTTAAATGATGTCAAATATTCAAACACTATTCATATTTTTTTATAATTTATATAGTGCCATTTTCGTAAAATACTATATATATATATATATATATATATATATATATATATATATATATATATATATATATATATATATATATGTACTTTAAAAAAAAAATTCCAACATCTTAAAATACTGTTTAGTTTATTATAAATTTACGAAATTACATCTTTTGTTTTTTTTAATGATTATTTTAGCCGTTCAAAGCAATAGTTCAACCAGGGTATGGGGACAAAACAAACATCCAACAAAATGTTCTATTCAAGCCTGATCCAAAATATCTAGAGAAAATACAGCAACAGTTGTCGAAACAATCCACTGGATTCCAACCCAATTTCCAAACATTTAATTATGTGGAACCGAGTTCTACAAAAGGCGTGGATGCACTTCAGACTGAGTTACTGAAAGCTAATGTTGATAGTATTATTATCGAAGATTCCGGAAATCATTATAATTACATAAGAAATACACAGGAAGGAACAGCTTCGGACAATAGTAATGACAGAAGGGAGAACGCAACAGCAATCGGTAATGATTTAGGATCATTTAATATGCAAACTAGCTTCAATTTCAGTCCATCCGTTGAACCAAACCAAAAAGGATTTGCAGATAGCAGTCCATTGACAGCATCATATTTCACACAAGTCAGTGATCCTGATAGTGGATCAGTTTCAACCAACTATTACTCATCTCTGTCAAACAACGAAGTAGCTAATTCGCTACTCGCTGTCCAAAGCGCCAATGATTTAATTTCAAACGAAGCACAAGAAAAAAAATCTAATGAAGATTTCTCTTCCGCCGATCTTCAGTCATATTTTATTCAAAACTCAATGCCGAGAAACAGTCAATATACTGTCGAGTCTAGTGAGGAATCTGGATTCACACCAATAAATAGTTCTCCTATTTCGGTTAAAACTGATGACTCAAAGGGATACGAAAGTGAATCAGCGTTGAGAATCTACATTCCGGAACAGTATGATGATATTGAAACACAACCATCAGAAAATATTCCCCTGACATCATCGGTTCAAGAACAGAATGAAAAGAATATTTACGGAGTTTATGTAAAAGATAATGCAGAAGAAAATGAATATGAAGATTTTTCACAAGTAAGAAATAATATTTATTTACTATTTGCATTATAACTAAAATGTTTAAAATAATAATGAAATTTTTATTCATTTATTTTTTTACAAAAATGTTAATAATATTAGTATATAACCGCTCACCAATGTGTGTGTTCAGTGGTTATATACTAATATTATTAACATTTAAAAAAAAAATGAGTAAAAATGACTAACCACAAAGCCAATGCTTAAAATATTAATAATATTGAGAATATAATAATGCAATTTCTTAAACCCTTGCCAATACATACCAATTAATACATATTGCCAAAATAAAAAAATACTAGGGTAAAAGAGCCTAGGATATTTACGAAAAACTATTGAGAATTTTGTAAAAATACATTGTTTTGAATGGAATTTTAACTGAGTTATGTATTGTATTCGGAGAAAGGTGTTAAGACACATTATTTTAGACTGTACTATATTATCTTAACTTTATTTAAGCTTCGATATATTATTTCTAACTATTCAAATTGAACTATTGTATATATGTGGTAGTTTTCATCTATTGACAAGGCTTTTTAGACTATCTGGCCAGTTTAAAGGTGAAAAGAAATTGGTTGAATAAACAAGTCAGTGAAAGTGTACTAAGTTCCTAAATGCTATTTTAGTGTCTACCTGAAAAAGCTAGTCTAAAAAATGGAATTTCATAAAGAAATGTCACCAAAAATGCATAATAATCATACAGAAGCACATATGTACACTTATTATTTAGGATTCCTTTATAGCGTATTTACTATGTTTGACCAAAATCAAATGAATTATTTAGCATAATCCTGTTTTCTTTAAGTTTCCTGAAAAGACAACTTTATACATATCAAGCATACCAAATTTCCTAAGCACCATTGTGTCCAGATTTTTTTAAAAAAATCATTAAAATATACAACCAATGCAATTTACTGTATGATTAATTTTTTTTAAGATGCAGAAGTTGGAATTAGTGAAGAATGCTACTGTCACGGAAACAGAAACCCAAGAGGAAAATATTGCATCAGAAAATCCAGAAAAATCTAATTCCAATGATGTAATTGTGATGGTGCAGAAAAATGAAACCAACCCGACCCTCGATATTCTCACGAAAGATTGGAAAACCAGTATAGTGATCAAACCTACCGAGAAAAATACATCTGCAGCTCAAAATCAGGTCTCAGAATACGGAAGTAGAATCAGACCAAAGATAGATGAATGAAAACATTGCACATTGGGAAGAAGTGCATAGTTTAGATTACTTAGT
Source organism: Brachycentrus maculatus (assembly GCF_059751285.1). NCBI lineage: Eukaryota > Metazoa > Arthropoda > Insecta > Trichoptera > Brachycentridae > Brachycentrus > Brachycentrus maculatus. The sequence continues at coordinate 16,516 of NW_028280901.1, read as the reverse complement.
CATGTAATATTATTTATAATATGTTTTTCACGTGTAAAATAACCCTTTTGTAAATATTTCATTTCTCTACAAATAAACAAAATTTTCTAAAACAAGTTTCTGAAACTCTTATATTTATATTTCATTTAACAAGACATTTTGAATATAATAATGCAGCAGCAGACATGATGTAAAAAACTTTAAAAAACATTAAAATCACAATAATTTACAAGGATTATAAGCTGGTATAGAATCACCTAATTCAGATTTCTAGCGGTATATTTTTGCCTTCCCACATTCAAAAAAGTTTTTATAAGGCATTGTCTGAAAACATTTTAAAAAGTGATAGGCTTTTTTATATTAACACAAAACCACCTTTCGAACTTACTTAAATGAAGGTCATTAGTGATATAAAGTACAAGACAAAATGCCATTAATACTGTTAAGTGGAACAGAAGACATATTGACACCCGTCAACAGTCTGCACCTCTGGATGTGTTCTATGCAGTTTTGTCATCACAAGAGACAATGGGTAGAAATTTCTCAAAGGGTTTCGTTCTTCAGTTCAAAACGATATATGTATGTATAAACCTTGTACAAGGTAAAAAATAATGCGATACCCACAAAAATGTGATTACTTAAAAATGGTAAGTTTAAAGAGCAAAAATCATAAAAAAAAACTTTATTTATTCATGATTTATTTAATGCCTTAATTTTTTAATCAACAAAATCAATAACTTTCAATCTGCTTACAAAGTGTAATGGTTACACATTTGACTATCACGCACAATCTTCCTGAGCAAATTCATTCTGTTCTGAAATAGTACCTGATGCAGATCACTGATAATCCATGCAGTTATGCAAGATAACACTGCATCAAGGCAATAAGAAAGGGAGGATAAATAAAAAGTTGTTCATACTATTCAATAAATCAAACAAGAGTCAGTTAACATTATATTTTATTATGAGTAGTGATCATATTTTTTCTTTTACAAAAATTCATTTAAAAAAGCTCAACTAATTGATAACTCAACAATACATATTATCAACAATTTCATTATTTCGATTATTAGTATCATAAGAAAAATATATGAATTATTGCTTATTTTTTTACAATCTTAGAGATTGATAATTAAAAATAAAATAATAATACAAAATGAAATACAACCAACAATGCAACCTCGATGTAGGTAAGATTAACAAAATAAGTATTGACACATCTTTATAGTCTTGTATTTACATAAATGGAAATTACAAATAATATAAAAAAGGAAGAAGAAACATATATTAATTACATAGTTCATTAAGAAAGCTTTCCAAAGAAAGTAGAATACATTTGTATTACTTTTGATCAGTAACTCATTATAAATAATACAAGAAAAATGGTCAATATTAAAACTGAAGTCTTTTTTACGGTAATTTTACTAAATGTTTTATATCTGAATCATAATCAAAAATTTTATATATTTTTTTAATCAGAGCAATAAATTCAAAATTAATAAACCATTTTATAAAACCTGCTTAAAAATTGGGAAGCTTATAAATTTTTACTTTCTTACTTTTTTAGATGTCAGTAGTTGTCACAGTATGCTCATGATATAATAAATTTAGGTACATAGAATGTTGTAAAAAAAAATTTATAAAAAAAAAAGTAAAAAATTCACAAAGCATTTTTAAATGATATTATATTTTAATGAGATTAATATAGACCCAAGATTGATTACATATTGTATGAAAAAAGAAAATATTATAATACACCGGTAGATTTCAACCTTCTACAGCCTTTGAAACCCTAAAAATTGATAAATATCCAAGGGACATTAATTCTGGCTTTCGTTTAAATAAAATGAAAAGTCTCTTCAAACTACTTCAATGGAACTGGAGAGAAGAACCTATGTTATGCTTAATATTTGATAACATATAAAAACAAACAACTAATAATAAAAAGGCAAAAACGTGTTACATAAAAATGATCTGCATATACACAAGTAAGCAAAAATCGTAAAGATCTTGACGCTTTAAGTGTGTATTGATACACCCACATGGTAGGTATGATATTACAAAGGCAAATGGGTTGTCCCAAACTAGGTTTATTATTTCTTGTCCATGAAATGAGGAGTTCCGGCATCCGTCCTGCGGCGAGTCAAAATGTCACAGCCAGTTTCTGTCACCAGCAGAGTTTGTTCAAACTAAAATAGTTAAAATAAAATATGAATAACACCATTATGTGAACAAAAATTTACAGTATAAAGAAAGGGCTCTGCAATGAGACAAATCATAATACATATTTCGATAAGACGCATCATAATTTATTGGCCTTACAGTCTATTTCTATAGAATGTATTCTCCTAAGAAACATTTAGATCCAAAATAATACATATCTTTTTTTCCAATAATACATGCAAAGATTTAAACAAAAATTACTGTTTTTTATCAATTAAGTTAAGTATGCTACTTTGAAAGATGGACAGTAAAATAAGCCAATGACTATTGAAGACTGGTATGTACAAAAATGAGAAACATTTTTTGATAAACATATTTTTTTCATTTTTAAAAACTTCTAAATAATAAAAAAACTAATACACTTTCTAGTCCATCCATCTTCAAGAAACGCCCTCGAAATAATATATTACTAAATTGGCGAATATTATTATTAAATCCAAATATGAGGTTACAAAAAATAGCAGATCAACAAAGGAAAATGCTAAAGATTAGCAATTTTCATGATAAACCGTGAAAAATCTTTTTTTCTTGCTATTGGTGTAAAAAAGGTTTAATTTTTTTAATTACATTGATGCTCGAAACCCGAATACTGATATTCAGTAGTGTGCTTTGTATCAGATGTTATGAGTAGAGTTGTAGGGTAAAGCGTAAAGTAATATGCAAAAACAAATCATACTAAATTCAACCAAAATTTAAAGAACAGCTAATTAGTCACCTGTGCAGACCAGGATCCATCCGAAGTGACGGCGGTCCACTTATCAGGCCACTGGTCGTCCCTCCAGCCGCCACTGTTGATCATGGGTTCGATGGTGAAGCAGTGCCCCGGCTGCATCACCCCCACGGCCTTGTTCCTTGCATAGTGCGGCACGCTCGGGGCTGTGTGGAACAGGCGATGGATGCCGTGCCCGCAGTATGAACGCACAACGCTCAAACCATTCGCCTGGGCGTGCTTTTGTATAATATTGCCTATTTCCCTGCAAGATTTAACAAAATGATGTTTGGTTGTTCTTTTACTGATAGAAGAGTTTGATTGAGGATACGAGAATGATCAGCACACACGTTGATTTAAAAACATAAATAACAACCTCAAACTTATGTGGTGGGTGAATTTTATTTATTGACTATTTTAAATTACATTTCCCTTATACCATAAAAATAGTATTTAAGTTAAGAAAAAAACTGCACTATTTGCATGTTATTGGTACATATTAGCGAGAACAACGTCACACTTCAAAATTGAAATGTTAAAGTGAGATTTTTAAAGCTGTTCTGTAGAAAACTACAACAATGCATCGTCGTTATGTAATTAGCTTATTAAAGACTTTGTTTCATCAAATTATTGAAAAAAATAAATAGCCATATGATAAATATGAAGACCAGACACAATCAAAGCAAGTCAAATGCTTCTTCTAAAATATTTAAATACAAATTTTGAGTTGCGAAAGTCCCGCAATGCTGTAAAAAAATGTACTTTTATATACATACCAAAAGCTTGACATACCAAAAGGAAAATTTAACTCTTTTAGATATTTTTAACTAATCAATATACATAATTGTTTTTGTGATATTGCTAACATTTCATATTGTAGAAAGTTGTTTCTTTCTTTGAAAATCTTACTTTCGAACTTTTGACAAAAAATTATGTATTGAGATGAGTTATGTATGTAGAAATAAAAAAAAAATACTTTTACAATAAAAATCAATATTATGGACACAAATTCTTAGGTTTCATATATGTATCGCTCACTCCTTTCAACAACGTCATTTATCAAATATCGTCAATTTTGAGTTGTGCATGTTTCCGGAATGCCCAGAAAACGTACTATATCTCAGAAAAAGCGGCATATTTTTAACTTAATATTTACCCGCTACAGGGCAGAAAGTGTTGTTTTTGGATTTTGAAGAAAGGTATTATCAAACTATTTTTTTAAACATACTAAATATTTTTCAAATGGAGAAAAAACATTCAGATTTTACCACAGTAAAAAGATTTGTTGCACAGTAAAAAATTCAATAAGTGGCTTGATATTTATTTTTAATACATTTTATAGTATTTTAACTTTAAAAACGATCTCCTGAAAAATCAAGTTTTTTGATATTTGACCTTGTTGAAAGGAGTGAATGCTATGGTAAAAGTTAATATACAAATATAAATTATAAAGAGTGCACATAATACTCAATTATTGAAGCTCATCAAATATATGATGATCTTTCTGGTATTCTAATTACGCCATAATCACATAAACCAACAGACTATAGATAAAATAAAATGTACCTGTATTTTTCGCCTGGTTTAACGGCATCAATTGCTTTCGAAAGGCACTCATAAGTGACGCGAACTAACTTTCTGTGTTCATCCGAAACATTTCCAACGAAGAATGTCTCATTCAAGTCGCCGTGGAATCCACGGTGGTACACTGTAATATCCACATTGCACAAATCACCATCCTGCAAGCCAAACAATAAAAAATAACCTGTCATAAATGTCATAAAATTTAAAAAACTTTCCCATTAACAGAAATTCTAATTATGTAATGGCAATATTATGAAAATCGCAGGTCTTCTGTATTCTATTTTTTTATTTATTTGAGTTTAGGTCCGCTTCCGTGGTGTAATGGTTAGCGTGTTTAGCTACCATGAGGAGTGAAAATATTAGTGATTTTCGCTCTAATACTTATTTAATATTACGAAGGATGAAAGTAGACTGAATGCAGTCGAAATGCGATCTCTCAGAAGAATGTGTGACAAAACGATGTATGATATATGTGCGAATAGTGAAATAAGGAAGGAATGCAAAGCTGAGATAAGCATTATCGATAAAATTAAGAAAGGTGTGTTGAGATGGTTTGGACATGTAGAACGAATGAGTGAGGAAAGAACGGTAAAACAAATTTATGAGGCGAATGTTAGTGGGAAAAGAAGCAGAGGAAGACCGAGAAAAACATGGCACGATCAGGTATGCCAAATACTTGAAAGTGGTTAGGTTAGGAGTCGTAACAATCGGCGGGTATGTATGAGGAGATGCATGAACGTGGAAGAGGCGAAGAATGTTTGCAAGGACAGAGTGGTGTGGCGCTCTATTCTTTCTGCCTACCCCTGCGGGGAAGCGGCGTGATGGTTAGTTAGTTTTAGTTAGTTATTACCCTGGACTGGTCCCTGAAGTGTACGAGGATCACCTTGCCTTCATGTAAGTAACGATCAAGATAACACTACGATACAGTGTCCTATGCACCATTGGGTGCCGATAAGGGTTAGAGAGATATTTTAGTTTGTTTGTGACAAGGACCATATGGATTCAACATTTTTATTATTAAAAAAACAGTTTGCATCATTGATTCTGGAGTACATCGATTTATGTTTCTGATCTTTACAATCAGACAGAATCAGCATAGGTCTTTTGACATTAAAAATAACAGGATCAAACTGTCATGTCTGTTGAAAGAGCTACCGCTCCAAACCAAAGCACAATATACATAATCTTCTACTTCATTATGTGCCCTTAAAGCTAAATAAAAAATGAGGATATTTAACTGTGTGAGGACAAGTAGCGTATTGGACATATCGCTCACTCAAGAACGTCATAAATCAAAAAAAATTCAGGAGATCATTTTTAAAAGTTTAAAAATATAATACAATGTATTAAAAATAAATATCAAGCCATTTATTGAACTTTTTACTGTGCGACAAATCTTTTTACTGTGATAAAATCTAACAATACCTTTTCTTCAAAATGCAAAAACAACACTTTTAGCCCTGTAGCGGGTAAATATTAAGTTAAAAAATATGCCATTTTTGCTGGGATATAGTACATTTTCTAGGCGTTCCGAAAACATGCAAAAAACTGAAAATTGACGATTTTTTATATATGACGTTCTTGAAAGGAGTAAGCGATATAAGCACACACTAAGAAACCGCATATGACGTACAAATTAAATTTGAACATTCTTAATACACATATTATTTATCAGTTTTGGATCTCTACTGTTATATTGAATGATGACTTTACCTCTAGGGGCCTAAGGTCCGGTATACCATGACAGATGACTTCATTAACAGATGTGCAACACGAGGCCGGGAACTCGTAGTAGTTCAACGGGCTCGGGTAACATTCCTTCTCAATACACGCTTCATGAACTATCCGATCTATTTCATCTGTAGTCACACCAACGCCGCACACTCTGAAATATAACACAAATCTTAAATTACTGCAACGCACACAAGCACAATACGGCTGTCCAAACTCAAAACACAGTAAGGGACATTTTTTTGTAGTACATTTTTTTTTTGCATTTTTGAACTAAGTAGATTCTACTTTGTCCAAAAATGCAAAAAAAACGTACTGCAAAAAAATGTCCCTTACTGTGTTTTAAGTTTGGACAGCCGAATAGGTCAGATTCTAGAATCTCTCCACCAAAACAGCAATTTTTTTTTTAAAGGAATAACTCGCAAAGCGTCTATTTTAGATGCTTGTCTGCAAGTAGGATATTAAGGATAGGGAAGGTAAATGTGAAAAATACATCACAAACGCCCAGACCAGTTGAAAATAAATCTTTCTTGAATTCATTTTGCAATTGGCGGGAATCGAACCCGCGAAGCCTTTTCACAGTCGAGCGTCAACCCAACTACGCCACGGCGCCTGTCATTATTACGGGTGCCTATTATTGCGTGAAACATTTGAAAGCCTCTTTTACATACTGTTGGTAGAGAATGGGAGACGCTTATAAGCATTCTATTTGCATACATTCGGTTAGCGCAAGAGACAAAAAACATTGTACAGATCGGAATTTAGCAAGAAACTAGCAAGTTTTGAAAATAGGTGCCTGAGGCGAATCAGTATTCGCAGTGGTATAAAGTGGTATGACTTTGTCAGGAATGACGATGTGAGGAGAAGAACTCAACAGCCCCTCATACTGGAAGTCCTGAAGAGGAGAAGGTGGACATGGTTGGGACATGTCCTTAGAATGCCACCCGAGAGCATCAACCCCTCATGTCTCTTCTTCCAATGTATTCCCAATGAGTAATTTCACATTTTGGGACAAGGGATTAAGGTTAACAAGACACACAACAAAGTTACAAGAAAGATAAAAAATTAAACAAAACTAATACATGGCAATATATAAAACAATAAACATGTAAATATACTTCAACTGTACAAGATAAACTATGTAGATCTTGTACAGTCTTTTAAATAAAATAAATAAGTATACAATGTGCATAAAACGGTTCAAATTTAGTAACATTAATATATTCAACTAACCTGGCGGCTTCATCTAAGACTTCTCTCCCCAATTTGCAGGCAACTCTCATCCCTTCAATCTCATCATCATCGAGAACCTTAATCTGAGAAGTTCCTTTAAGCGCTTGTTCCGACAGCGGATAACCGGACGGGTGATCAGCATAATCCGGCCTCCCAATAGTTAAAGGCACTGTCCTTTTAGGCGTCTGAGGAGCCGGCCTCAACTTCCCGGTATACATGTAATTTGGCCATGGGTCAAATCCATTTTTCTTTCCGTTCCCGCTCTCTCCTTCTGAAAACCGCAAATAGCAATACGTCAGACAACGTATACGGACCGAAATAGAAGCGTGCACAAATCTCAGTATTAAAAAAAGGCTAATGCAAGATCTCACCTCGCGCCTTCTTTCGTGTTAGCATGGCGACAGTTCAGTCAACAATTTTATTTCTAACAATTATCAGAGCTATATCACAGACAGGCGGGTGAGAATCGGCGCGACATAACCTTAAACTATACACTTACTGGCCAAAGAGTGAATAACCTTATGCGTCTTCCAGTAACCCTTAAAGCACTCTTGAGAACAAAAAAACGAGCCTTGAATGCCGAGCTTGACACACGTGGGGCATTGTAATTTTGCTTTTTCGTTACAATCCGGAGTTTCACAAACCCCGAGAGCCGCCATTTTTTTCTTCCGTCATAAACTAAAATCTAGAAGCACATTGCAGCACTGCAGCCAACTTATTGATATTGACCATAAACAAATCAAAAACTCATTTTTGTCGGTAGCTGATAGTATCGACTACGGAGTTAACGAATTATCGGACGTTGGTCTTTTTATACTGAAATAAACGTTATATCTGCATTTAAAAAAACATATAATGAGAGTTTATTTAAGCGTTTTATGGATAATTGTAAAAACAATTTTACTTTAAGGATATGTTATGCGTGTTTATGCATATTTGGATTCGATCGTAACTTTCTTCTTGCCGCGTAATTAAAACAGTATTATTTTTCGTTTGTGATATATATTTTCGCAAACTGATGCTATACTGATGTGATGATAGCAAAATCACAGATTAACCACTTAATAACTTATATAATAGAAATGTTATTATTTCAATTTAAATAGAATAGGGTGTTAATTAACTACATGCATTTCTAGACTTTGTTGTAGAAAATAAAATATCAAATTTTATCATCGTGGTTATAATATTTATGAAACTATAAATAACGATATAACTATAGTAATTGAATAACGACTGAGAAAGAAATAAAAATTTAGTAACTGAGATCGTTCCAGAGAGCCATGACTTATACTTGATACAATTCAGTAATTTGAGAGATATTTCTATGTTGGTAGTTAGTAATTAGTAACAATGCAACATAAGTCACACCAATAACAATGGTAGAAGAAGACTTGGAATAGAAGGGTTAAAATAGCTTAATCCCGACTCTCTAGATCCGTTAAATAAACCTAAAACAAACAAACTGGTAAGTATTTTTACGGATCTAAGAAAGGTTTAGAGTGAGAACTCGTTTTGTTTATATTGTTTATCGCTAATTATTATTATCGTTCTTTTTTTCTCCGTGCGTCTTTTCGGCTCAAAATTTTTAAATCCGGCGATTATATGGACAACCATCATAAGTCATAAGGAACAGGGCTAAAATAACAAGATACCTTTCTTTTCAATGACACTTCTTATCTTGTTCATCAATTCATTAGTCCTGTGTCTTTTATCAAATCCTGATGATCTAAGTAAAGAGGAAAGGTGAAGGACATTACTGCCACATAAAAAAATAAAGAAGAAACATTAGGTAGGGTAGCAACAGTGGCTAGGGCACTAGTAGTTGCATATTTGTACTACTACACACTTATATAACTTGTACACAGCAAAAACATCCGTATCATTTGAAAATATATACGAGTTCTACTCATAAATGTTCGGTATTTTTCTTAACAGGGAAATTCATTTCTCGGATTTTTCCCGTTGGGAAATTCCCGGACGAATTGGAAGTCAGTTGTGTTGTTTTGATAGTATCTAACCACTAACCACCGCGTTTACGTTAAAGCTGTAAAATAATGTGGAAAGCTTAGCTAATATATGCAGATAGGCATGCCACCCATTGTGAACACATGACATGTGAACACACATACAGATAATATTTACATAGGTAGGTACACTGACAGATTGTACGTAGTTACACCTACAGATTCCGCGTAGGTACTTAAGTGACGTGCGAACTGTGAGCATTTAGAGAACGGGCGCTTTATGTTATGTAAGCGAATACGCCTCTGTAATAAATTTTATTCCTTTTAATAAAAGACAGCAATAAGCATAAAACTACGCTCTACTGAGTTCTGTAGTACCCAAGTACTTAAATGCGTATTCATAGTAAATACCATAGTCCTAAGTTTGACTCTACAGACAGAGGTACATGTTATTACCACCTTGTAACGAACCTACGGAGAAAAAAGGTTTTAATGAAAATGTATGAGGTCTGAAGAATTATGGAGGATACTTTTGTATATGTTACATTATACGTCCGAGTTGCTTTTTTAATTTAATTAAATTTACATAGTTACAAGAATTTTTTTTTTTTCAGTTTAGTTCATTTTCTAGACATTTCTGTTTTATAATCTTAAAATTAATAAGGCAGTTCTCTCCGACAAAAAGAAATAGTAAATGTCAGTCCTTTTCCAAGCACAAGAGCTTGGAGAGGGACTTACACTTATTATTTATTGTTTATGTTTATGGGTGTTGTATTCTACATATAAGGTTAAATTGACTTTTAAAATCGCTTGAATAAATTTCAAAATACCATATGTATTTAGGTAACACAAAACAGTATTTTTTTGTAATTATTATTACAAAACTATTCAGTTCGCGATTATTTTATACAAAAAAAAATCTAGATGAGATATTTAATGAGTGAATATTTGGTTAGCCCTGAAAATGCAAAATTCCGTGGCATCATAAATTTTAATAGGGCGTGGAGCGTGTTCTATACTGTGGTAGGTATTTGATACAAGAGGGTATCTGTCGGCATTCGAAGCCAAAGAAAAGGGTCATTAAGTCACAATTTTGTGTTTCCACAGACTGACTGCTTGTTCAGTTCATGAACTATATATTTATTTTAAACTAGCCGTACCCAGCTACGCTTTGCTGTGACTCAGTCTGGTTAAATTGAAAATAAAGAGAATAGAAGGCACACATTTCTCATGCGTTTCATTTCACAATCTATTTAAAATGTATTAAACAAAAATGCAATTAAAAATATTTTAAAATTAAGTGATGACAGGTGTCAAGAAACACGTTATCCGCCATAAGCAACGTTATCTTTGGCGCTGTCATTGGGGGTCAAAAAAGCTGCTATATGCATGTTTTTACCAATCACAGGTATATAAAATCGTTCGTTTTCAAAGCAACGTTGCAAAGCTATCGTTGAATTGTTTTAGGAGGTTTAAGATTTTAAATAAATGAATATTTACGTTTTGAATTATATGTACAGAAAAAAAACGCGCGTAGTCGAATGCAACGTTGTGTTGAAATTTCAAAGCCGCCGATAAATTATTTTAGAGAAATTTAAGATATTGAATAAATGGATATTTACATTTTTATAAATTTACATATAACCTCATTTGTTCGTCCAAAAAAAATGTCTCTATGAAGTTAAAGAAAGTATTTCCATACGTCAATTTCAAGGAATTGTCGAACACAATACAAAAGATTTTAAATTACATTTCCGGGGAAAAGCCTATAAATTTACATCTAAGATCGCCGGCTTTCAATGTCCAATAATAAATATACGGAAAATCCCAGTAAATTCTTGTTTCTCTAAAAAAGTACTTGAAATCGTATGGATTCGGTAGATACAATAAAATTTATAAGGTTTTATTAAGCAGGCTTTGATTTCACACCCACATTTCCCGCGACACGTATTTAACTACACTATACATAATAATATAATATATTATAATACTTAAAATATATCCGTTTCTTTACAAAGGCTAATACTATTGATGATTAATACAGATTATTTAATCAGTCTTGTACATGATTAATACTAATGAATTAATCAGTCTTGATAAAGAAGCGGTTAGCTTCGATACCGGTAGATATTATAATTACCTTATAATAAAATATTTACAGTGATTTAAAAACAAAGTTATATTTTAAGTATAAAGTAATATTGTTTTGCCTTTCATACCTTTAAATGTTAATAATAATACTGATTTTCAATATGAATAATATACTCATAAAAAGCTTTTCAGCTTTCAATTTTCATCGAATAATCATAAAATATATTTTTCAAGTACATTTTAAATGTTTGCTCTTGGATCGCTGATTGCTCACGTTATCTCGTTGCGGGTTAAAAGCCTTACTAACGGAACGTAGATATTTTTTACGTACTACGAATAACGATGCTCGCTTGAAACTTTTGACGCCAAAAGGAAGTGAAAATTTAATTTTCATCCTCACAAGAATGTTTTTATTCTCACCTGGCGTCTGAAATATACGAACAACTAATAAAAAGGTGCTCTTATAGTTAGTATTTCTATAAATCTGTTACTAAGATAAATTACGATTTTTTTGTACGGTGGCATGAAAAATGTACCTAAATGATATCTTTCAACTTGGCCTTACTTTCAACACTTTAAATCCTTAAATGTATTAATTTATTTTAAAGAATTTGTTTGAGATTTCTTAAAAATATAAAAAAAAAACAAACAAATCTGCACTTCTGTTCTTTGTAATAGTTATTGAAATAAATGTTTATTCCTTTGTAGTTATTTTTTTTTTAATTAAAATTAATAATTCTGATTCTGCCACCGAATCTAGAAAAAATGCATTGAGTTTTAGATGGAAAAACGATGAAATGTTATTTTTATATAATTTAAATAATTGTTTTTTTTTAATCAAACAATAAATAAGTAAGTTTCAAAAAAATATTGATAAAACTATTGACATTAAAAATCTTTTTTAAGGTTATGATTATTTTTTTATGAATTTTACATTGCGACTTAATATTATAGAAAATAGCGTTAGAATTGAATGAAAGTTAAAAGTTACGGAGAATTTCGAGGAATTAAAGAGTTACGGTTAAATAAAATTAGTAAATATTTTTTTGTTAAAATGTGGTACTAAACTAATATTTATCTTACAACATTTTGAGTAGGTATGTCCAAATACTTGTTCACAAATTGTTGCCTAAATAATAAAAATGAAAATGGTATTTTCTGGCGTTTCTCATGTGTGTGATTATAATCCAGGATTCGGACCTCACATACTAATAAAAGAGTTTCTGCTTACTAAAAAGATTCTTTACATCTCACAAAAAGATGTCTCTAGTGATGTTCTAGTGATTCAAGAACAAGGTTTCTAAATTGGTTGATATATATAGAACTTCCATGAATTTGAGTAGTGTGGTTGTCAATAATGGGTAGAATTGGTGAATGTTACACGTGTGTAAAGTGATCACTTAAACCAGCCTATGACGGTCATCAGCCCCGTAAATGCCCAGACTTCCATATTCTTCTTCATCATTGATGAGATGCCAAAAAATAATATAATATTTATCATATTATTTGCAGATTGCATTTTGATCGATTTTTTTAAAAGAGATTTTATAAAAAAATAATTTATTCAATTGATTGATTGAAGTTAAATGCTAAGCAACAATATAAACGAATATATCAGGTTTTTTTTCTTATTAATATTGGTTTATCATCGATTGCCAAACGATAAAAGTATCTTCATGATACGTTGGCAAGCCTCCCTTTGCTGTTTCAGGTTTTTGTATACAAATTATAAAAATCGGATACTTGATAAGCTTTTCTTGGCAAAAATACACCACTGTGCAAATTTTTAAAGGAATTCAAGAAAAGGAAATAGGTCAAGATCACGTTTTTGAATGATAGGTCTTACCGAATAATTAAAAAAAGTGAATGAATTTTCCTGAAATCTGATTTAGGGTGAAGTACAAGTCATAAGACTATTTTTAATTCTTTGAATTTAACTTTGACTTTTTTAAAAACAGTTTCTCCATCGGTTTCAAACGGGTTAATTCTTTGACGCTAATGATTTCGAGGGTTGACGGAAAGGGTGATGGTTTTATTACATTTTTAGGGTCATCAACGTCTCTCCGAGGAAGGTTTTAAGACAGGTTACCTCCTTTATCACTTCACACTTACTGCATGCATCTAGGAGGAGAATTCATTAAAAGGATTTATTGCCACACGATTAATACTAACCTGACATTTTAAAAGGAAAACCGGTGGAAAATCACGTCACATGATCTTTCAACTTTTATCAAAAGAAAATATGTAAATCCAGCGTTACTTTTTAGGATTTATCATAGTATGGTGATTTTTTTCTGATCTTTGTGATACTAACTGACAAATCAACTGTCACAATTTTTCAAAATTAGTGATTGAATTATAGATGATGTATCTGGGGCTACCTAACGTATTGTTGATCGAGTAAAACAAAAGGATAACTTTTTTATTTATTAATATTTTATCTATTATTATTTTATATTATTATATTAATTATTATTTTATTACCTCCTATTACTAAGTCCTTTTTTTAAATAATGAGAAAAACTTTTGTATTTTTATTTTACTTTGCCTTCTAAAGAATGGTAGGAAACGTGTTTGTCTATCAAGCTAAGGTCCTATATTCGATTTCCAGGGGGCTCAAAATAAATATGAGTGTTTTTTCACCCTTATATTTATTTAACTCTTTAGGGATCAAAACATACATATTTTCAAGAATCAATGTCAAAGGATAAAAAACAATCCAATTGATATTATTTTATAATAATAAAATTAAGCTTCAGTTCAAATAAATCAACAGCTATTTTTTAGATGAAAGCGAATCCATTAATGGTATCGACTTTGATATGAAAACGAAGTTCCTTATTTGAGCAGTGTTAAGCAAAGAAAATGGTTTTTCTGGAGGCCTTCAAACAAGGACTGAGGGGTTTCCACTCTGTAATGCGTGTGATTAGAGTCACGTGCTTACGAAAAACAGTGCTTTGTATAGAAGGCTTTGTTTTTAAACGTTTAAAAAACATTGAGTACCTGTGTATTTACCAGAGAAAACACACAATCTTCAATAGGTGGAAAACACTCTTTGAAGATTGTTTGAAATTTTCTTTAAAGTTGATTTTAATTGTTTTTATATGAATATTTATTAACGTTGTCGATATGAGTAGGTTTTCGGGAAAAAAATACAAAAAAAGCATTGTGTAAGTGTGCAGACCTTACGTTCATATGGCGTTCATATTATAAACCATTCAATATAAAAACATAAAACATAAGTTATAAATATATATATATATATATATATATATATATATATATATATATATATATATATATATATATATATATATATATATATATATATATATATATATAAATATATGTAAATATATATATATATATATATATATATAGATATATATATATATATATATATATATATATATATATATATATATATATATATATATATATATATATATATATACATATATATATATATATATATATATATATATATATATATATATATATATATATATATATATATATATATATATATATATATATAAATATATATATATACATATATATATATATATATATATACATATATATATATATATATATATATATATATATATATATATATATATATATATATATATATATATATACATATATATACACATATATGTATATATATGTTCTTCTGTAACAGATGGAGCTGTCATATGGGACTTTGTGGAAATTTCAAAGCTAACATTATGAGATTTAATGTTAAATGTTAACTAGCGAATATTTTTATTTTTTTCTTTATAACTCTTATCCGCACCCAGTGGTGGATAGAGCAATGCATCGTATTCACGTAGTATTATCTTGAACGTTACTTATATGAAGGCAAGGTAATCACTCCTGCGCTTCGGGGACCAATCCAGGTTTATTAAATCAATATTAGAGTGAAAAATTACTAATATTTATATTCACCCCCTCCCCCCCCTGGAAATCGAACCCGGGACCTCCAGCACGGTAAATTCCTTATAAACACGTTTTAATACCATAGTATGTAAATATAATACAGTGGTACCTTTCATAATGAGTAATTCGTATAACGAGCAAAAATAAATGTGAAAAAGTCGCTCCTTTAACGAGAAACATTTCGGATAACGAGTAACAGAGACAGGACAAGTCCCTTTTTTAAGTCATTCACTTGTGAGCCGGGACTTCCGCCCCAGTCAAAACAAACAAAAAAACAAAAACAAGAATGCTTAACGAATTCGCTTAATGAGTAGGATTCTGGAACGAATTATGCTGGTTATGAGAGGTTCTACTGTAAACCTATGTATTTCATTTCGAGGAGCGATTGCCGAGTTTTGAATAAAAGTTCCATAAATTCTATATTAGTATCCCCTTATAGTAAAGTAATATTGGTACTTAGAATATTATAATTCACGAGTATATGATGTTTGATATTTATTTCCATTGAAAGCAGTTGACATCAAATAACACCAACTCGTCCGCCATAAATCAAACCTCCTTGACGTCTCATTTGGAAAAAGCCCTTTTGCCTACGAGGGCCAACGTCAACTGCCAACATTATACACCTACACAACACTAAAACTAATAATATTATATTAGTTTAAATTCTACACTTCAAAACATGCTGGTATGAGTACGCTCAAAGAATAATGTTGGATTTACAAACAACAACAAAAAAACGAGAATACAGAAGAGATATTATATGTATTTGGATTTAGCATTAATTTTGTGGCTTACTTTAAAAAAAACTTTATTTACGACCCTAGCCAATTTGTACATAATAAATATATTACATGTGATAATTGTTACCCTTTTAACTAATATATATATATATATATATATATATATATATATATATATATATATATATATATATATATATATATATATATATATATATATATATATATATATATATATATATATATATACATATATATATATATAAATATATATATATACATATATATATATGTATATATATATATATATA